>NW_006921532.1:8641861-9003632 GCF_000340215.1 Pseudocercospora fijiensis CIRAD86
TCTTTAGTAACCTACCTTAGCGATTCTAGTAAAGGAGATAGTATCGGAATACTATAATAGATTCGAAGGTAGTAGGCGAGTATATTCGATTAAAGCGGCCCTAGTAACGAGCGATACTAAAAGACCTCTTATAGCCTATACCTACGCTCGGGATAGCGAGGACGTCCCGAGCGACCGACGCTATCGTTAGAAACTTAGGCTCTAACCGCTACTATATAGCGAGAATATCGTCTCCGAATTCGTCTAGAAGACCGGTAAGATCTAGAGATTATTAGCCCTTTTTCCGAGCCTACGGGTTTATACTTACTCGCGCGCCGATAGAGATCGAACTCTTCTTTATTTACTTTAGTAGTTGCTTCCTCTTCTACCTCTACTTCCTACCTACGAAACAGGTATAATATCGGAGCCTTCTAAACCTTCTTTTTCTTTATAGGAGCTGTATTTAGACTAGTTTCTTTCCGACGCTCGTAGAACATCTTTTCTAGAATAGTCTAGTAATGCTTCGGCTATACCTCGTCCGCCTTCTATTCCGGCCTCTACTAGTATATATCCTTTTCTACCGGGTTAAGCAAGTACGCAACGCTATAGATATCCCCGAACGAGTTAAAGGTAGTACTATAATATTTATACAACTTAGTATAGGAGGTGTCTATAGCTTTCGTTATAGCTACTTTTTAGGGAACGCTCTTCTTAGCTAGCTTAGCTACGGTTTCCTCGAGCTCGTTAAAGAGCTAGTTATAGTACGCAAAGACAAGGTAGATCGTCGGTCCTCGGGTTCTTCTAATCGTAGTAGTAACCTTCGCGTAATGCTTACTAATATCGACGAGATACTCTACTTAGCGCTATTCGGCGGCGGTAAGGCCGAGCTACTTAATACCCTCGGAACTCTAATAGATCTCGAGAGCGGTACGTAAAGTATATCCCCTCGTAACTATATAGAAAGTCGAATCGAACCGGGTCTTAACGTCTTAGGTAAAACGGAGTAGGCGCTAAGGAGGCCGCTTTTGCTATCGCTTATTCTATACGATATTCTAGGTATCGGTTTTAGGGCGCTCGATTAGGTTCTTTTAAATAGCCTCGAATCGGTTATATCTCTATAAGCTCGAGTTCGTATATATTGCTAGACGACGAAGCTAGAGAAAAAGAGTTAGAACTATACTAGGTTGCCAGCTATAGGTACCGGCTACGGATAAAAGTTATACCTTATATAAAACGAGAGCGAGGCTCTCTACCTTATCCCGTCTTATTACTGTAATAAGTTTCTCGACTTTCGACTTTGCTTTATCCTTATCTAGGATCTTCTATTAGTCGTCGTTTAATAGTACAATTTTAAGCGTCTTAAAGAGGGCTCGGATCGCGATTTAAACTATATAAGCGAGGTAGGGAAACTTCTATAGGGATATAACTAGCAACGACGTCGGCTCCGATTCGTTAGGGCTAGGGCTATTAATAGGCTCCTCTTTATCGTTATTATCGTGCGTATTGTCGTACGTATCCGGAATCGTAGCGAGCTTAATATTCGGAAGATTAAGCTAGATTATAGACCTTATAATCTCCTCTACGTACTCGACCCTATCGATACAATTAGTAATTTTAAAGACATATACGAGTAAATTGTATATACAACGCCTTATACAATGTTCGATTATTACTAGCGTTGTCCGTAGTAATCGAGATTAGTTTCGTTATTACGCTAACTCTGTCTATTGCCGTATAGATAAGCTTCGCTATATCCTTACTAGTATAGGAACCTAGAATTTTAGGGAATCCGATTATAAGTTCCTAGAGTTTCTAATCCGAATTAATAAAGTATAGTATAATCGAGAGGAAGGAGGCTCTTATAGTCCGGCTTAACTAGCTATCGATAGCAATAGCTACTCGGCGAGTATTACGGAGGATCTCCCGAATGTCGTCTAACGTAGCCTCTTTATTCTTTTCGAATATAATACGCTAGGTTGTCGCGCCGAGAAATAGGGGAGGGTAGTTTATAAGATATAGGTATATCTTCTATATAGACTCCCTTTCGTAGAAGTCTTCCGGAAGACCGTTTATAGCTAGCATTTCGTTTACTAGTTGCTTAAAGTCTTCGAGGAAGAAATCGGTAGCCTTTAATCCTAGAGCTTCCTTAAGCGTAGCCTATAATAATTAGCTAGACCTCTACGGTTAATTTAAGTAGCCGGAATCTGTAGCCGGAATCTGCAGCCGGTAGCTATAGCCGGCAGCTATAGCCGGCATTTTAGAAGACGTACCTCTTTCTAGAACGCTATATCTATATTAACTCTCCTCTCTCCTTAAGATTCCCGACACCGTTTAGAATAGAGATAGTTCGTAGGCGATAAGTTCCTATCCCCTAGTTTCGGGTGTTTTAAGATTAAACCGTAGAAGTTGTAGATAATTACTAGTTAACCTTTAAGTCGAGAAGTCGTATAACGGTGCAATGCCCCCTCTATAAAGAACTTCTAGAATATATCCGTTCGCTCCTTACTCCCCTATCGCATCGAGTACTTCCGGAGTTTATACTCCTTCGAACGTAAGTATAAAGGGAACTATATCTTATAGACCTATTAATTGAACTGCTCTATATACTCGGGTTTCTAAAGATACGCCTAGCTAGCCTTTTCGAAGATTTCCGGGTTAATACTCGATATTCTTATATCTCCGAACAACCTTCTACTTAGACTCCGTAAAGGTAAGGACTAGATAGTAGTACCCTATAATAAATTCCTACTACTAGGATTCGGAGAGGATAAATCTAGCCCTAATCGTCGTCTAGGACTTAATAGGCTCGAAGGTAAGTATACGACCTCCTCTCGACGTTGTCGCAATCTCGCTCGTATACTAGACTATTTCGACTATCGTCTCGTTATTACCCTTCCTAGTATAGCGCCTAGTATATATACAATGTCGGTCGGTATATTTTAAGGTTTCGTACGGTAAGGTAAGGACTTAGGAGTAGTAGATATATACTAGTAGCTATAGGGAAACACCCTTTCTTTTATAGCATCGTATCGTTAGGAACAGCTAGGTAGTAAATAGCTAGCTACCTTTTTTTTTGTTTCCTAGCTACCTAACTACTAGATTTTTTTTCCTAGCTACCCTAGCTAGCCTAACTACTAGAATTTCTTTCCTAGCTACCCTAACTACCTGAATTTTGCCTTCTATACGGCGGCTCTCTCCTACTAACGGAACCGAGCTACTATACCTAACGAATCTAAGCTCGTTTTTAGTCTTAATCTATCCTCTTTCGGTATAAGACACTCGATAAGCAAATGCTTAGGCCGAGTCTAACTACGAAACCTAAGACTAACTAACAGCTCTATTAACTAATCCTAATCCTCGAACTCCTTCCGCTTCTTAGTAAAAACCTTAAAGAGCGCTCGAGCTTCTTCGGGTACCTACGGAGTAGTCGAGATAAAGCCGTATCGCTAAAATAGGTAATCCTTCGGAGGCTTATATAGAGATTTAGAGAATTCTAACGCTAACCTATCCTACTAGTAGCTTAGATTCCGGATATAAGCCCTTTCTACCTTAGTAAAGATTTTATATAGTAGTAGCACTCTGCCTTCGAGAAACGCTTTCTATTTAACTATTAGTATCTGCCGGCTACGAACGCCGGCTATATATGCCGAGTATAGAATAATTACCTATACCCCTTCCTCCTATAGTAACACTTCTGCCGTCCCTAGATACCTAGCCCCGATCGCATTAATCGTAAGCCACTTTGCCTTTATAGACGTAAAGGCTTCGCTCTAATACTAATAAAGAAACTTCTACTCTATATCGAGGATATAAAGACGACTAGTCTCGATTCTAATCCTTACTAGCTTTTCGTAGTAGCTTTAACTATAATTTTCTAGATTAATAGGACTTATACCTTAGCCCTTTACTAGTATCTCGTCTCTTTAACTGTGCTCGATCTACTCCTAGCGCTTATCGTCTATAGCGTTAGGCCCTAAGACTATACCTATTACTAGATCGACGTATAGTATCTCCTCGCTTTTTTCAGTTCCTTTATTCGTAGTATTAAGCTCTATCGCGGCATCCTAAACTCTAGCATTGTTGTTCTCGGCTATCTAAATATCTCCGTTACTATCGGTCGTATCGATAGAGGTAGCGGCTATAGGTCTGAATGCTATTAGTTAACGTGTTAAAGAAAAATATGCCGGCTATAGCTACCGGCTACGGCTGCCGGCTACGGCTGCCGGCTATAGCTACTAGCTACGGCCGCTAGCTAGATTGACTTACGCTGCTAGAACTTTACGCTCGAAAACTAGCCGCAATTCTTTCCTTCTCTTAGCCTTCTCTTAGGTTGTCTTCTTATTCTAACCTTCACTTTTTTCTATAGGCGCTAGCTATCGATAGAATGCCTTATTCCGCGCCTTTCTTCTCTTATCCTTAGCTCTTTTATCCTTATCTATCTTGTCCTTTCTCTCGCGGTCTCGTACGGAATTCTTCTTCGTAGAGTACTCCTCTTTAGTCTTACGCTTTTTAGTTAGACGCTTAGGTAAAACAAACTCGCGGTCTTTAGTTCTATCTTCTATTTAGCGCGCGGCGCGCTTCTCTCTTACTATTATAAGGGAAAGGGGCGGGGGCGTAGCGTATAGTAGTTATTATCGGTATAGGTATAGAGGAAGAAGTTAAAAGTATAAGAATATCGCGAAGCCCTAATTATTGCCGCCTACGTAACGTTATATAGGTAAGCTTTCGCAACTACGGCAACTACGCCCCGGCAATAGCAACTACGCCCTAGCAACGGCAACTACGCCCTAGCAACGGTAACTACGCCCTAGTAACGGTAATAAAGCGTAGTAAATACAACCTAGTAACTATTATAGCCGGCAATCGTAGCCGGCAGTCGAATAAGAGTGTCCTTATAGCAAAACTACGCCCTAGCAACGGCAACTACGCCCTAGCAACGGCAACTACGCCCTAGCAACGGCAAAAGAGCGTAGTAAATATAACAGAGTTACTATTATAGCCGGCAATCGTAGCCGGCAGTCGAATAAGAGTGTCCTTATAGTAAAACTAATACAGTCTCTAGTTCAAACTAGGAATCTATATAGTTCGAAAAAACCAAACCGGAACTAGGGAGCTAGTTCGCCGCTAAGAAACCAAACTATATACGTTTGGTGGTTCGGAAACCGAACCACTACGGGGTCTAGTTATAGGAGGTCGACCTATCTGTTAGAGTCCTTATTAATATAGCTTCGTAAGTATTGCTATAGCGTAGCATTCTACCTTTCGGTCTAAGTATCTATTTATAGATAGAATGCTATAGATAGGCGATGCTTAAGTCTTAGCTGTAGGCAAATCTTACTCTAATAGTAAGATATAAATGTCGAGCCTCGATCGGAGACTATCCCTTTAGGGGTCCCCTAATAGCTATAGAAGATGTTGTTTTATAGCGACTTAGCTAGGTTAATAGCCGTCTAATCCTTTCGGGTAGGAATGTAACGAGCGCCCTTAGTAAACCGGTCTACGACAACTAGGATAGCATTATATATATCCTTACTACCCCTACGCTTAGTAGGCGGAAGGCCTATAATAAAATCTATTATAAGCTTAGCAAATAGCTTCTTTAGAATAGGGAGTAAAGATAACTCGCTAAATAGTAAGTATTTCGGTACTTTAACTCGTTAATATACGGTATACGTGTTTACGTAGTCCTTTATATCCCGCTTACTATTTAGCTAGTAGTATATACGCGATAGTAGCTCGTACGACCTCTCTATACTATAGTAACCGGCAAGCTTACTATTATAGTGTCGCTTAAGAAGCTCTTATCGTATCGAATACTCGGTAGGGACATACAATCTGCCCTTATAGCGCAAATAGCTATCGGTATTAATCGACTAATTCTTGCTAGATCTAGTCTTGCGGCTACTTCTAAGCTAATCTATACGAGTAGCAGCAAAAGCGTCCCTTTGCTAAGCGCGCAACAGTTCGTTTATAAAGGCTTAACTATCTCCTTATACAAGTTCGCTTAATAGTACCCTCGCTATCGTACGTAGTACGTACTATATATATCTAGTAGTACTAGTAGCCGGATCAACTATAGTAGTACTTTAATCGCTATCGCTATATATAGCGATATCGACTAGGGAGTTATCGTAACCCTTCCTATTAATATTATTAAGCTTAATACGCACTATTAATATAGCAAGAGCATTAATATACTTCAAGCCGTCGCGGAGTCCGGTAAGCCGCTTATCCTACGCTTGCCTTACTACGAGGTCTATAGCAATCTTGTACTATAGGGTTAGAAACAATAAATTGATGGATTGGGTTTTGCTATCGTAATTAGGTCGCCTCGATAGGCTATTAGTAGGGTTACTTATACCTAGCCGAT
Organism: Pseudocercospora fijiensis CIRAD86; assembly: GCF_000340215.1. Classification (NCBI taxonomy): domain Eukaryota; kingdom Fungi; phylum Ascomycota; class Dothideomycetes; order Mycosphaerellales; family Mycosphaerellaceae; genus Pseudocercospora; species Pseudocercospora fijiensis. The sequence continues at coordinate 8,648,211 of NW_006921532.1, forward strand.
ATAATATATTAAAATCAAACCTAGCGAGGTAGACGGCCTATCTAGCCTATCGACCTATAACCCTAGTAACCTTAGTAATGCTACGAAGGTTGTTATAGTCCGTATAGACCTAAATAGGGTACTAAGCACCGTCGAGATAGTAGCGCTAGTATTTAAAGGCTTCTACGATTGCTAAGAGCTCTTACTCGTAGGTCTCGTACCGACGTTCTATATCGATTATCTTCCGTAAAAAGAAGGCAATTAGGTGCTAGTAGTAGTTACTGTCTAACTACTAAGACATTATAGCTAATATAGCGAACTATAAAGCGTTAGTCTTAATACGGATTAGTTTACTTAGTACGAAGTAGTATAATAAGGGGACTTTAGTAAAGCGCTACTTTAAACCGTTAAAAGCGGCTTATGCTCTATTAGTCTATTTGAACTCTCTAGTTAGGTTAGCCTTAGTTTTAGTAAGCTTAGTTAGTAGCATTATATGCCTCGAATAGCCCTTAATAAACCGGCGGTAGAAGTTAGCAAAACCGAGGAATAATTAAAGCTCCTTAATAGACGTAGGAATAGGCTATTTAGTAATTGTTTTAATCCGGTTAGGATTAGCCTTAATACCCTCGGTTAATACGAGGAAGCTAAGGAAGGGCACCTCTTTAGCAGCGAAGGTGCATTTAGAGGGTTTGTAGTATAAGCTATAGGCTTGCAGGCGGTCGAGTACCTTACGTATAGCAGCCTAATATTCCGCAATGTTAGGTAAGTGTATATAGACTAGGATATCGTCTAGATAGACTACGCAGAGGTAGTCTAATAGGCCTAATAGGGCCCGGTTAATATAGGACTAGAATATTGTAGGGGCATTAGCTAGGCCGAATAGTATAACTAAGTACTTAAAATAGCTATAGCGAGTGCGGAAGGCCGTCTTCTATTTATTACCCTTACGAATACGAATGCGGTAATAGGCGTCCTTAATGTCTAATATAGTATAGAAGTAGGCGCTAAAAAGGCGATCGAGGGTCTTATTAATAAGCGGAAGTAGATAGCGGTCCTTAATAGTAATAGCATTAAGCCCTCTATAATTAATATATAAACGTAGGCTACTATCCTTCTTAGGAACAAACAGGGTTAGTACACTAGTAGGGCTATTGCTATACTAAATTCGACTATTAGCTAGGTTCTTATCTAGGTACTTACGTAGCATAGCAAGCTCTCGTTTACTAAGGTTGTAGAGGGGCCTAAAAGGAACCTCTTTACTCTCTATAATATTAATCTTATAATCCGTCTCTTTAAATATAGGCAATGTCGATACTAGGTAGTGTTTAAACACATTAATATAAGTCTCTCGAATAGGCTCTAGTATACGAGCAAGCTAATTAGGGTCTATGCTATTAGGGGGCACAGGTTCTTCGTTATTACTACCGAGTAGGTCGGTAGTCGGGTTAGCTAAGGCGGAGGCTAGTATTAGGTTGCTAATAAATAGGACCCTAATATCGTTAGGGCACTCGCTAGCATTAATGTGTTTAATATCCTCTTTCCTAGCGATCCTAAATCGCTACTATTAGCTGCCTAGGTCTATAGCTACGGCGTAGTGCTTAAGAACAGGGTTGCCGAAAATAATAGTAGCTCCCCTATATAGGTTGTCTATATCTACGGCGTAGGCAGTAAAGTCTAGTAGACGTTTATTTCCGAGGTCGTCCTTTAGAACTATAGGAATATAGTAGGCCCTATAGGTTAAGTGCCGAGCGTTATTAAACTAAGCAAGGGTTAGTAGGTTAGTCCTAGGCAATTGTCGAAGGTCTAATTGCTTAGCTAGGCGATAGCTAATAAGGGCACTAACTGAATTTCCTAGGTCTAGTATAACCTTAGTTTTATAGTTAGCTCTATACGTGTCCTATATAAGACAGGTACATATAATAGCTAGTATAATATTAATAGTTTTACGCCGTACGAGGCTAACAGTTAGTGCGGCGCTTACTCTTTTTTCGAAGGTTAGCCTATAGGGGTAGCGTTAGCCGCTAAGAGGTGCTTTCGATGCTTAGCGGTAGCACGGTCGATTCGGGCCTAGTCCTTAGGTTTGTCGCATTAGCCTAGTAGATAGCTAGTACTATTACAATTAAAGCACTTCAATCCGTTTAGGGGATTGCTATAGCTACTATTACTGCTATTATTAGTTAAGCAATTAGCATTGTAGGGATACGAGCCCCTTCTACGGCCCCTATTACGGCCTCCTCTATATAGCCGTCGGCTACGGCCTCTTCTATAGTCGTTGTTACTGTTCCTATTGTTAGTATTATTGTTCTAGTAGGAGCCTTGGTTTCTACTACGGCTATAGTTGCTAGCGGCTAGTCGTATCTTAGATTCTAACCGTTACTAAAGCTAGACTATACGCTCTACAGTTTCGACTTCTACTATAAATTAAATACGTATAAGATTGGCCTATTTAAACACACGGCAGCGGTCTAATTCAAGGACTAGTTCCTATCTTAGTTTAGGTCGTATCTTAGATATCTAGATAGAGTCGGTTTTAGGTAGCAAATCGTCCTTAAGGGTCTTTAGATAGGCCTCGAAGGATCGAGAGGTTTAGTCGGCCTTTTGTTTAGTACGTAGGTATTAGTCTTAGGCGTATTATTGCCTTAGTATAGGGTTTCTAAGGGTGTCTAGCATAATAGTCTTATAGGTTTTCTACTAAATAGCGGTCTAATCGTTAAGGGAGTCGAAATAGTTATCCTACGTACGCTTTAGGTCGCTATTAATATACTGTATAGCATAGACAACTAAGGAATAGTTATCTAGCAGCGCTCTCGGTATATTGCGCTAGTTAAGCTTATAGTTACGAATATAGTTATTGTATTGCTTCTAACTAGAGCTATTAAACACGGTGCAGTCCTTAAGTTTAGTATCCTTCTTCTAGACTAGGACTAATAGTAAGGAAGGCCCTACTATTGGCTTAGTATTAGTTGTTAGGGCCTCCTAAAGGCGGCGGATTTTAAGGAGGTTATCCTTTAGCTATTATTCTTAACGTAGAGTAGCGAGCCTGTTTTAGGTAGCCTCTTAAAGTCTCCCTAATAGTTAAGGGCTAAAGGCTAGTTAGCTATATCGTCGATTAATAATATTGTTAAGAATGTCGTTAATAGGCAATTCCGGATCGTTACCTAGAATTGTAGGTTCTTCTTTAGTAGGCTCTCCGGTAGGCTCTTTAGTAGGAGGCACTTTAGTAGGTGCTCTAGTAGGCACTTTAGTAGGCACTATGCTACTAGCGTTATCGTTGCTAGCGCTGCTAGCGGCGCCGCGATTGTTATTTCGTAATAAGCCGGCTATTATAATAAGGGGTAGCACTAATAATATATTATAGCCCCTTATAGTACGGATATAGCGGAATTAGCGAGTATCGGTCTAATATACTTAACTTAGTATAATAGGCCGTATAGAAGGCCTTGCTTAATAATTAGTACGGTTGTTTTAATAGAGTAGTACGTATAGGTCCCGTTCTTCGGGCGCAATATAGTTAAATCGATAGTTTCCGTAGCTATACCGCTAAAGGCTTAAAATAAGGACTATCTAGCTACTGCCCTTAAAGGGTAGATCGAATACTGTATAAGAAGGGTTATGTTAGCAGGTAGATAGGGTAGCGGTAAATTAGTATAGTATTCGATAGAGATCTAAGAGAAGAGGGAGGAAGGCAGGCAAGTTAGTCTAACGCTAAGCGCTAAGCCCTATCTAAGGCACTAAGACCCTAGCTTCACTCGAGCCTAGTTATATACTAATTACGTATAACCTCTTTAGTCCTAATATAATAGCACTAGTAGCCGGAACTACTGCAACCTCTTCTATAGTGCTATCGCTATATAGACTATTACTATAAATAGCAATGTCCTTAATCGAGTTATTATAGCTCGAGCGATCTACGTCCTTTCTTTTAATATACACTAGAAGAACGACAACTCCGCTATAGTATTCGTTACCGCCGCGGGGTCCGGGAGTCCGCTTATCCTACGCTTGCTTATTAACAATATAGGCTATAGCAATCTTATACTATAGGGTTAGAAACAATAAATTAATGTACTAAGTCTCGCTATCGTAATCAGGTCGCCTCGATAGGCTATTAGTAGGGTTGCTTACGCCTAGCCGATATAATATATTAAAATCGAACCTAGCGAGGTAGACGGCCTATCTAGCCTATCGACCTATAACCCTAGTAACCTTCGTAATTCTACGGAGGTTGTTATAGTCCGTATAGACCTGAATTGTATGCTAAGCACTATCGAGATAGTAGCGCTAATACTTAAAGGCTTCTACAATTGCTAAGAGCTCTTACTCGTAGGTCTCGTATCGACGCTCTATATCGATTATCTTCCGTAAAAAGAAGGCAATTAGGTGCTAGTAATTGTCCTTATCTAATTGCTATAATATAATAGCCGATATAGCGAACTGTAAAGCGTTAGTCTTAATACGGATCTGCTTGCTTAGTATAAAATAGTATAATAAGGGGACTTTAGTAAAGCGTTGCTTTAGACTGTTAAAAGCGGCTTGTATTTTGTTAGTCTATTTAAACTCTCTAGACGGGTTAGCCTTAGTTTTAGTAAGCTTAGTTAGTAGCATTACATGCCTCGAATAACTCTTAATAAACCGACGGTAGAAGTTAGTAAAACCTAGGAATAATTGAAGCTCCTTAATAGACGTAGGAATAGGCTATTTAGTAATTGTTTTAATCCGGTTAGGATTAGCCTTAACACCCTCGGTTAATACGAGGAAGCTAAGGAATAACACCTCTTTAGTAGCAAAGGTGCATTTAGAAGGTTTGCAATATAGTCTATAGGCTCGTAGGCGGTCGAGGACCTTACGTACTATAGTCTAGTATTCTATAATATTAGGTAAATGTATATAAACTAGGATATTATCTAGGTAAACTATATAGAGATAGTCTAATAGGCCCGAAAGGGCCCGATTAATATAGGACTAGAATGTTGTAGGGGCATTAGCTAAGCCGAATAGTATAACTAAGTACTCGAAATAGCTATAGCGAGTATAGAAGGCCGTCTTCTATTCGTCGCTCTTACGAATGCAGATACGATAGTATATATCCTTAATGTCTAGTATAGTAAAGGACGGAAACTAATACTACTACTACTACTTATAGCAATAGTATAGGCTACCGAGGGTAATATAACCTATAGTAATATAGGCAGCTATATTTAGCAAGATAGGATAACGAGACTGTCGCTTAGGCTAATAACTAGAGCCCTGCAATATAGGCATTGTAGAAGTATAACATAAACAATATGCTATACGAGGTTGATAATCTATCTACTCTATAGAAGGAGGCCTCTTATATAGGCTTAAAACTAGCCTATAGGTATAGGGCCGGTTACTAGCTAATATCCCTCCCTTTCTTCGTATCTAACTAGATACGCTTTATATTGCGCGCTTAAAACAAACATGTATGCATCCTTAGCGCTATTAGCTAAGGCTATTTTTAGAACTCCGTAATAATACCCCCGGGGTAGTTGTTACGAAGGCAGGCATAGGTATAGGCTAGGTAGGAGGCCCTAGCCTCCTATAGTATATACTTCTCTAAGCCTAGATAGACTTAGAATAATTATCTACTTTATAATATACGATATATAACAAAATGGTAGCTTCGCTTCGAGCACTAGCGTAAAATACGTACTAACCGTCTCTAAACGGACTATCCGAACTACGGTTTACTATTCCCCTCTCTAAGGCGAAAGTCTTCTACGCTAAAGGAGAGTCCTAACGAACTACTCTAATACTACTTTCCGTACTATTAAACGCCGTAGCTATACTATAAGAAAGAGGCTATAATTTAGCACGAAAACATACGAGACCTACTAGCGAATCGGTACGGAAATTAACGATAGACCTAGCCTAGCGCCTCGGCGCGCTTTACGCTCCCTCTATTAATACCCTTACTTGCTAAGGGTAGGAACGACATTTCGGGTTAGTAGGAGCTAGGCACCTAACCCTCCTAACTTCCCTTTTAGGGTATAAGGATATAGAAGGTTCCGATTACTCTTACGGTAGCTACTACGTCTATACCTACGGTTAATATTAAGATAGTACCCTATTCCGTCTTTTAGCGAACAATATCTACGTCTTAATATAGGAGCTTATAGCATTAAAGGACTAGGAATCTCCGAACGATCCGCCGCCTATAGCCTAGGAGGATTGTATTCTTCCCGAATTAAAGGAAGATAGATACTACCTAGTTTATATAGTATATATACTACTAGCCTTCTTAAAACTAAGGCAGTGTCTAAACAAGCTGTTCGAGAAGGATCTTAGGTATAGAGTTATCGCTATTACCGAGTAGTGCGAGGATCCGGAGGAGGCTAAACCTCTACGTCGCCTAAGGTTATAGTCCCGTATTCTAGATATAGACAAAGACGCGACTTCTAAACCTTAGATACGCGCTAAGATTATTAGTTCGTAGGTTAACGACAACTCCCTATCGCTTTCCGCTATACGATAAGTATATCGTCTAACTTCGCACTAGTCGGATAGCCTATACTTCGCTTAGTAGCTAGCAGAACACCTTAAGTCTACTAACGAGAATCCGGCCGTAGGCGAGAATTAGCTACGTCGCCGCAAGGTTTATATCCCTCTACGACTAGAGAAGTAGGGCGTCTGTCGCTTAATTAAGGACGAGAACTTAGGCTAAGCTAAGCCTAATAGACGTAGGGAGTCTTTTAAAATCAACCCGCTAATAGGTAACGTTTTTAAGAATTTCGGTGCCTTTCGTAAAGACGACCTGCCTCCTAAGCCTCGCGAGAGCTTATTAATCTCGGTATCTAGCAGTTCGATACTTAGCTTACTACCGGATTCCTAGCTAGAAGGAGAAGATATATCGGGTAAGTAGGCTCTAGGATCTATAGTACCGGCGAACGGTATAGCCGGCGCTAAATAGCGAGATAAAATTAGACAAATAAAGTCCTAGGTAGCTTAGTAGCTAGCCGAGCAACGCACTAAGGCAGATAATAATCGAGCTACGGATCGTATACGTCTATAGAGGGTACTAGACGAGTAGCGCGAGGCTTACGAGATCGAGATATAGGCCTAAATCTAACAAGCGTTTAACGAAGGCCGTAAGGAGGCTATAAGAGCTAAGAACAAAAGCAGAGATAAGGGTATAGAAGCTAGTAGAGTACTACCTCCGACAGCCTTAGAATAGCGCTATACTATCGATACAAATAGCATCCCTAAATTGTTCCTTACCGATAAACAGCGACGGCGAAGGAGGAATACTAAGTCTACTAGGCACTTTAACGACGAGGTTACCGCTAATAATAACGCTACTACTAATACTAATGCTAATGCTAGGAATAATAGGAATAATAATACCTCCGCTAGTACTAACAACGACAATACTAGATACGATAAGCTAGAGGCATTAGTAGGAAAACTAGTAGAGGTAATATAGTCTAACAACGCCGCCTTAGCGGCCCTACGACCGAATAATAACTATTCTAGGCTACCGGGGCAGTAGCGATATAGAAATCTTTACGCGATACGTAGCCGAACTAGCTAAGGTACGACTAGAGCTAAGTAGCTAGCTAATTAGAATCGGAATACTCGAGCTAGTATCGTACTAGAGATTAGCTCGGAACGCTACGCCTATAGAGGCCTTAGCGCTAAAGGCAATCCTAGGCCTACCTAAGATAGGGCCGGCTTTATAGACCCGAGGTTCGAGCCCGCCGACGTATATACTCTACTATACGCTAGTCCTCCTTATACTCTAGTTACGGACTTTAGCTAAGAGGTCGCGCCCTATAAGTTCAAGCCTAAGTAAGTTAGGTATTTTAATAAGGACCTTCCGGAGAGTAAGGGCAAAGGCCTAGTTGTATATATTAGTAATACGGCCTATTATCGAGACGTTTTTACTTTTATTACTCGCCTCGATATAGCTATTTAAGTAGGCGAGTATCTAGTAGCAACCCTACGTCTATTACTATATAGATGCCTTTAGGGCTCCGCCTTAGCTTAGTACCTTTATAGCCTTACTAACGATCGACGTACGCTCCTTTAAACTAGCCCGGGTATCGAGCGATAGAAGGAGGCCTTACGCGAGTAGTTCCGATTAGACCCCTTAGTCGCGGCGCGCGAATTAGAATCGGAACAATATCGCATTAAGGAAGTCGCGGCCTAAAAGAGCGTAAGCGAATTCGTTATTAACGTTATACGTTTAGCGTAGTAAAGCAGTACGGAGTTACTTATAGGGCAAATTAACTATACCTTCCGGAAGATCGTACTAGAGCTACGTAGCGATCTTAATACGCCTACGCTATTATAGACGTATTAGACGCTTATCGATATAATATAAGCTTATTATACGATATAGGTAGAGTTATATCCTCTAGGTAGCACTACTGCCGGCTACTATAATAGTAAGTTAAACCTTCGACGTAGCGATTCGGTATAGGGTAGGTTCGTAGACCCTAGGTTTGCGTCTAAGTCTCGTTTTAATACTAGACGCTCGTCTTTTCTTAGAAATAACAATCCCTATAATCGGTAGCAACCTAATACATTCTAGTAACGCCGTTAGCCTAGATTATAGGTCTATAGCCGCTAGAGACTATAGGGCGTAAACGTAAGCGTAAACGAGAAAATAGTAGACGCCCGCGGTCTCCCGTAGTATCTGAATCCTTAGAGATAGTAGACGAATTTCGGAAATGTAAGAGGCTAAGGTATTCCCGTAAATTCCTAGGCTCGTAGTAAAGCTACGTTCTTCTACGATTTAGTAGACCTAGGGTAGGAGACTAACTATTAAGAACTAGAATACGACGATACTATCTAGGCCGAGGGTAGAGAGTAGGCCGAGGATTAGTATATAGCCGGCGAAGATATCGGCGGTATCGAGGTAGAAGAAAACCTAGCTCTTCCTACTATAAATCTATAGTTAACTCTAGTATACTACGCCTAGCCGTAGGTTCGTAGACCTAAGGTAAATGCCTAGCCTTAACGCGATAAGACGCGATCCGAAGGTCGGTAGACGCGTTACAATATATACGGAGAGGTTTTCCGCTCGGTAAACGAGTTTTTTAATAGCTACCTCGATTATACGTACCCTAAGGACGCTACTAGGAAGCGTACGAATATTCTTTATAAGCTAGCTTTAGGAAACTCCTCGAGCTAGAAGTAAAACTAGTTACTACTAGCTAGTATAAAACGGCAAGTCTACCGGAAATTCTAGAATCCCTAGCGGTAGCGGAACCCCCGAAGTCGCCGGGTCGCTTACTACCGGATAAGCAAACATCTTTATACCTAGTAATAACGATTATAGTAGGATAGCCTAGCTAAATATCGATACCTATACTTCTAGTACTATAGCCCGCGACCCCTAGTCTATTAATAGATATCTAAGCCTAAATATTCTAGTCTATATCGGTATCGCGCCTCCCCGTAGCGGATTATACGCCTACGCTAGCGGGCGTAGCTTTTCCTATAGAAGATTCTTCTACTACGATCGCTCTATAGTAGACTACGCCTAGCTCTATCTATATATTAGATTTGCTACTAGATATCCTAGCGGGCGTAGCGACTACTATCGGGAGGTCCCCGATTAATCTAGACGCGCTAAATGCTTAGAATACTATAATATTAGTTACGGAGTAGCCCTAAGTCTACTATATCGCCTAAACGGCTAAGGCTACGCCCTTAGCGGGAGAGGCGTAGTACTATACGATTTTATCGAGTATCTTAAAGATTTCTTCCTCTATCGACGATAGGAAGGCTCGCGTAGAGAAGCGCTCCTTCGGTACTATTAATAACCTTATACTATAGGTCTATTATATACGAGAACGCCCTTAATAGGAATTGCAAATTATACCCTACTTAGTAAAACTCCCTTCGGGAGACCTAGCTTATACCTTTAGATATTACGATATTGTCGAAGCGAACTACGCCCTTTCTCCGGAAGGGGATTTTAAGCGCGTTTGCCTCGATACTAGTACTAAAGCATCTATAATAGACCGGGGGTAGCTAACTATATAACTAGGGCAAGACGATATTTAGTATCTTAAGCAACCTCTAGAATTCCGTAGTTTAGCTAGAAGTATATAGTACGAGTAATAGATTAATTTGTCGATATACTTTCCTATCTTCGCTAGGCATTCTTAGTTACCCGCTCTAGCCTATATTAAATAGCTAGTAAGGGTAATACTAAACTTATCCTATAATATACTCCTCGGGATAGATATTATAACGCCCGTAGGATTTATTATCTATACGGGCGCTAGATATATCGAGATAATAGGAAACGACGGCGCGCTTATACTAATCGCCTATTCGCTAAAATCTAATCGTTTCCTACGCGCTAATATTAAGTCTATAAATAGACTAAGAGTACTACTACGTATAGCCGTTATAGCTAAGGTATAAATCGATAAAGCCGACGCTCTAAAGGACGCAAATAGGGACTTCCTCTTTGCGCTAAATCTACTAGGCCTCCCTAATATAGCGGTAGTATACGCCTATATAGCCGAACTAGAGATACTAGCGGTATAGGTCCGCAACCTTAGCTACGATAACGACTTAATTATTTAGCGATATCGAAGTATAGGCGAATTATAGGAACTATAGCTAGATAACTTCTACTAGATCGACGAGTTCGATACCGACCCTAGGTCGATAGAGCGTAAGATTAGCGGCGCGCCTCTTAGACGAGATCTACGACTAATAAATAGGCTCTACTATATATCCGAATCGATAGACCTACGGTCCCTAGCAGTTTTTTAAAGCGACGCTCTAGGCTAGCTTTACTTAATTCCGCCTCTAGCTAAAGACTCCGCAAATCGCGATTAGGCTAGAGTAGGCCTATAATTCCGGCGGATCCGTAAATCTTAACCTACTATTTACGGACTTAGCGAAAACGACGAGATAGACTTAATAGACCTAGACTGCCCTTCCGATACTACGAAGATCTTAGTAGATATAGGGATAGCTACCGTTACAACCTTAGCTAGAGTAACGATCTATATAGCGAATCTAGATACCGCGGCAGCCTTAGACATTAGGTCTATCGTAGAGAAATACCCCTAACTATAGATAGATCGAGGTACGACGATCGATCTTCCTAAAGATAGATAGCTAGAGCTCCTACTTAAATCGGGCTAGGAAAACGAGAAGTTTAGTAGCAAGGTCTATCGCATATCCGATAAGGACAATATAGAGGTAAATAAGTAGTTTAATAAGCTTTATACTTAAGGCAAAATAGCCCATAGTAAAAAGCTATCGCCGCTAGTATAGCTAGTCTTTATAGTCTAGAGAACTCTTTTCCGCGACGATAGTACTACGTATAGGAAGCCGCGCGTAGTAATCGACATCCGAGGCCTTAATAGTATATCCTAGAAGGACACCTACCCGCTACTACTCTAGGACGATATTATCGCGAAATTACGCGGCTATAAGTATATTTCTATTATAGATATAAGATCTATATTCTACTAGTTTGTAGTCGCGGAAAAGGATCGCTAGAAATTTACCGTTAATACTACGTAGGGATAGAAATATCTAAAAGTCGCTACTATAGGTTACTATAATAGCGTATAGTATATATAAAGACTACTCGACCGTACTCTACGGGAATTCGGCGATATAGCGAATAGGTATATTAACGATATAGTTCTCGGCTCGGTAGACCTAGAGTCCTACCGAGATTTGCTTAATCGCGTATTTAAAAAAATAGATAAGATACGGTTTAGCTTAGAACTAGGAAAGGCGTTCTTAGGTTTCCCCTTTATAAAAATCCTAGGTAGAGAAGTAGACGGAAAAGGCTTCGTAACGTAGGCAGATCGACTCGTAGTACTACGAGAATTAGAAAAACCTACTAACGCTAAACAACTTAAGCAATATCTCGGACTAGTAGGCTACCTTAGGTCTACGGTACTATACTACGGAAGAATTACCCTACCGCTATAATAGGCGAAAGTCGCGGCTATAAAGGATTATTAGGCTACTCAAACGAAAGGAGGCAAGCGACGCGCTTAAATATAGGGCGCGCGCCTCTAATAGACTAACGAAATAAATACCGCTTAGGAAATTATATAGTCGATATAGTCGGAAGAGTACTGAGGGCTTCTTTAGTATTTTAACCCTAAGTCTACCCTCTATATCGACGTTAATATATCTAAGGAATTCGGAATCGGGGTAATATACTACTAAGTCTATAGAGACTTAGATATAGAATACGAGGAGCCCGAACTAGTAACTCGTAGAGACGATATAGTTTCGGATTTCGTTAATAGTACTACCTAGTTGCGGAGATCTAAGCAATTCCCGCGTAATAGACTTAAGGTCTTAGGATTTACTAGCTATATACTTACCGGGGCCAAAGCCTACTACTAGCCTATAGAACTCGAATTGTTCGGGATAGTATAGGCAATTAAGAGGGCCTCTTATATAGTAGATTCCGCGCTAAAGACTATCGTAGTTACCGACTATAGTATAGTTACGGCGATAGCGAAAAAGATATAGATCGTAACGACGGTGTCTACGGCTAGCCTTAACCGCCGAATTATCTAAGCCGCGGTATATATTTCCTAGTTTACAAACCTCGACATTATTTATAGGCCGGGTAGGAATTATATCGCTCCCGATATACTCTCCCAATTGTAAGGCGCGAGCTCTCCTAATCGATATAACCTTAATATAAGCGGCCTCGACGAGATTCCCGCGATATTAGTAAGAGCGCCGATATTAGAAATACTACGAAACCCTACGTCTATCGACGATATCGGGAGCAGCGTAGAAAAGGTATATATTATAGAAAGATCTAGACGAGATACGAACGATACCTAGAATCGGCCTACGCTAAGGACCGGTACTATACCCCCTTACCTAGATCCTAGGCCGCGATCCTTAGCCCTTCCGAACTTCTATCTAAGCGTTCCTATTCTTCCTACTATAGCGTTAGTTAATATAGCATCCCTATCCGGGATCGACTATACTAAGTGTTTTCTTTCGCAACTTAATAGATATAAATACTAGGCCTACGATAAGATCCCTATATTTTTTTATAGTCTCTAAGGGGAACCTAGCTATTATATTAAAACGGTTATATCGCTATCCGATAACTTTAAGACCCAGCTAAGATAGGCTTATTAGGAAGACCGTCCGTAGAGACGTTTACTCTCCGTCCTTTAGTTTATCGAGATAGCGTATATATAGGAATAGCAACCTTAGCCGGATCGAATATTAAACCGGTAGGCGAGGAGGAAGCAGAAACGCGAGCGAGATAGAGAGCTTAAGCGAAGATCCGTATACCTCGAAGCCGCCTAGCGTAAAGATAGTAGCGAGAAACTATAGGTCTATCCTAAGGCGACGCCCGGCTACCTCCTAAAACCGCCTTCTCTCCGCTCTTTAGAGAATACGGCCGCTTATAGTATATAGAACGCGCTTAAGAGACTAGACGATGTTCCTATAGACCTAAAGTCCTTATATAGTATTAGATTCTTTCGGAAGGACGGCCTTATCTACTACGTCGACCTAGTTTTACTTTACTCTCGATTATATATTCCTTTCGCCTTTACTTACGAGATCTTTAAGATAGTATATAACCTAAGGTACTACGCGGGGTTCTAGCGTACGCTCGATTGAGTTAACGCTAGTTTCTATATTAGGAACTGCCGTCGACATTTAGAACGATATATCGATTAGTATAATATATATAAGGCGAACTAATCGACTCGATATAAGCCCTATAGCTAGCTTAACCTAATAGACTCGAAGTATCGACTTCCTATAGACGTCTAAATAGCAGATTAGATTATAGGGCTCCTACCTACTAACGAAGGTTTTAATACGCTTCTTATAGTAACCTATAAGAAGTTTAAACGGGTTTTACTCCTTCTAGGCAAATGCTAGTAGACTATAGAAACGTAGGCAGCCTAGTACCTTACGGCTATCTAAGAGCGATCTTAGCGAGTCGCTAAAGTCTTTATCTACGATCGAGATCCTAAATAGCTATCGAAGTTTTTTACTATAATAATAAAGCTACTAGGTGCTTCGATCCTCGCCTCTATAGCTTACTACCTATAGATAGATAGCTAGTCTAAGCGTATAAATTAGACCGTTAAGATCGCTATATAGTATTTTATTACGGCAAATCTAGATATATAGTAGACGGACGTCCTTCCCTCCCTTATATCCTATCTCGGGAGTGTTAAGAATACGAGTACCGGCGTCTCGCCTAATAAGATACTTTTCGGGTTCGATTTAAATATAGACGCTTTTGTCGGGCTTCGAGAATTGTAGCTAAAGGACTACGTAGCGCTATAATAGCAATTTCGTAATATAGCTAAAGAATCGATAGCCTTCGTAGCGGTAGATATAAAGCACCGCTATAATACTAAGCATTAGTATATATTCTTCGAGCCGGGAGACTATACTATACTTAGGCTATATTACGGATATCGCGTATATAGTTAGAGCTATCGCAAATATAGCAATTAGGCTATAGGCCCTTTTAAGATTAAGAGAAGGATAGGCAAGCTAGCCTATAAACTAGAGCTACCGAAATTAGCTAAGTTCTACCCGGTAATATCGATCGCGTAGCTTAAGCTAGCCCCTAACCTAGTAAAGGACCCGTTCGTAAGACTATACGACTGCATCCCCGTACCGATAGACCTATAGTCCGAGCAACTAGTAATAACCCCTAAAGGCGTTTTAGGGAAGCGTAGTTCTAGAGAAAAGACGGAATATCTAGTTAAGTAGAAGGACGAGTAGCCGATAATAAATAAATAGATTAGGGTAGACAACCTTCTAAAGAGCAACGCTTACCTAATCGACTAGTTCGAGGACTCCTAAATTACGGATAAGCAGATTAGTTAGATAAAACTATCCCTAATATTGCGAATACCTACGTAGGTCGCGCCGATAGTAAAGCGACTCTAGTCTAATAATAATAAAGAGGAATAGCTACGGCGAGATACGTAGCCTATAAGACGATAGCCGCTAAGAGGAGGTAGAAGGCCGAACTATACGGAAGATAGCGACCCTAAGTCTATTAAGAAGGTTACCTAACCCGACGCCTAGGAAGCGCAAATAGGTTAGTCGGCTACCGATATAGACCCGAACTAGCTAACTTCGCTAGTAAGCAAAAATGCTATATTAAGCGAATCGATTAGCTTAGACGTATAGTACGATTTCGACGCCGACGACGAGAAGCCTACCTAAGCTAGGAAGAAGGCTATCCTCGGCGCGCGCGTAGTACTACGGGCGGATTAGCTTATCGACATTTTGCCTAATAGACTAGCGGCGTACCTCGCATCGGTCTAGCTATTATATTTTAGCCTTAACGAATTCAAGACGGCGCTTATTAACCCGGATTCTATATACGGTTCCGAAAAGCATATAAATTAGTAATACGCCCCTCCCGGCGAATAGCCTAAGGCGATTTAGAAGAGTACGGGCGAGATCTACCCTCCTAGATAGATAAGGAAAGGCTAGAGCGGACCGAAAAACCCTTACTACGGTACTAACGTACGCTTACTCGAGTAGGCGACCGCTAGTAACAAGCTACTATACGATATTAACGAAGGCGATTTCTCTATAAATAACTCGATCTTATACGCCCCTAAGGCTCTAGAGGACCTTACGATACCGGACTACGCTATCCTAAGATACGAGCGGGATAGTCTTACTTACGTAACGGCTTTTTAGACGATTTACTAAGGCGAAATAACGCCTATTGCCGTCGCCTACTACGCGCTAGTATACTAGGTTATAGAAGGAGTATACTGCCTTACAAACTATATAGAGGTAGCGAGTTGTTTCGCCGGACTAATCGCCGATATAGTCGAGCGTTATAAGGCAGATTTAAGGTAGAGAATTGTCGCCGACCTCGAGTCTATCTACGATATCTTCCCTAAACCCTATCCGGCGCTAATTCTTTAGGGCGAACAGCTAAAAATATAGCGCTCGATATATATATAGCTAATTGCGGCGCTTATAGACGACGAGAAGTAGCAATTAGAATACGGCGATATTACTAGGGATTTCGAGCGCGTTATTCGCAACTTTTAGATATAGTTAGGCCGTTTCCTACTAGGCCTACGCGCCCTACTAATAGACCTAATATTAAGTCTTATACCGGCTACCTAAGGTATAATCTTCTAGGATATTCCTTTAGCCTACTACGAGGAAAAGGCTAAAACGATAACGAAGGATAGATACTAACGCCCGGCGATACTACTATATCCTAACTATATAAAGTAGAAGAAAGCAATCGACTAGAGGATATCTATATAGACTAAGAAATTTAAGGCTAAACTCTAAAAATAGAAGGCCTAGGAGCAGGCCGACGTAAAGGCTTAGAAAGTAGCCTAGAAAGCCGCGAAAGTATAGAAGGCCGCCTCTGCCTCGATAGCTAGAAAGCGTAAGAATGCGCCTACGTCGGCCCTAACTACTACTAAAAAGGCTAAGTCTACTAAAGCCGACAATAGTAGAGCTAACCTACTAACTACTACTAAAAAGGCTAAGTCGACTAAAGCCGACCTGCTAACCGCTACTAAAAAGGCTAAGTCTACTAAAGCTAACGATAGCAAAGCCGACCCGGATACCGGGAAAGGCAAATCTATAAAGGCGCCCGCCGGGAAGGCCGCAATAGTAGGAAAGGCTAAGTCTACTAAAGCGTAAACCGCGGCGCCGGAGAAAGCAACCGATAAGGGCAATTTAGACTTAAGCAAACCTATAACTCGCGTAGATAAAGAGATCGTAGACGCCGCTATCTACGTAGAACTAGCTCCCTAAGGACTCCTTACGGATTCGACGATCCGCCTCCCTACGAGCCGTTTCGACTTTCCGAGACTTATAATAGCTTTCCGCAACGTAGACTTAGAGCGGGTACTACCCGGTAATAAGCTACGTCTATTAAGGGAGTAGGAGAAGGATTTTATCCGCCGCTCTATAGCTTTTTACGAACTTAATATCGATACTAGCTAGCTTATCCTCGCGATATTCCTAGACGAAGAATAGAAAGCCTACCTCTACTATCTAATACTAGTCGTATTAAATTTCAACTACGAGTGCGGAAACATTTACTTCTAGGTCTCCTAAATACTAGTATCCGCTTAGGATAAGATCGAGAAAATTAATAAAGCCGACCCTTTTCTAAATCGAGATTTCGTTACTAGTATATCTAGAGACAATAGAGACGTAGATATAAACGCTTTCCGCAACTAGATAAACTAGATACTAAGTTACGCCCCTAAGTAAATAATAAACGTTATTTAACAAAACGGCGACCGCTTAATACTTTACCTAATAAGTAAGCTCCTTATATCGGCGGTACCCTTACTATTAAAAGCCGCCGTCCTTCGATACTAGATAAAGGCGCTCGTCCTAATAGACGGGAATAACGAGATCTAGCCTATACCCTAGGCGACTATCGTTTACTATAAAGGAGATAACAACGTTAGATAGCTACTTAAGCACTTCGCGCGGGAACTCGACGACCGAAGCGGCGGACGGCCGCTATAGCAAATCGCGACTAAGGATACTAGGTACTCTAGGTCTACTATAGACAACGCGTTTCGGCCCCCTAGGGAGGATATTCTCGATAAGCTCGAGGCCGTAAAATAGCTATATTTCGCGGAGCTAATATATGCCCGCCCCGTAAAGATAGTCTAGTAAATTCCGCTAGAGCCTACGTCTATCGACGATAGCTATACCTTACTAATCGAGGCGATACGCGACTATAGATAGAACGACGACGCCTTTCGAAAGGTATTAGCTACGTTATAAGGAAATTAGTAGGAGGATACCGACCCGTAAGAATTTAAGCAATACGTCGGCCTTCTTATAAGAGCCGTCGGCGACGCGCTCGAAGATAGCGGCTACGATTAAGTAATAGACGACGAAGACTTCGCCGAACTAGACGCCGACGAGAGGTTATAGTACGAGAGATATATCGCGCTATATTAGAAGTTCGGTACCGCGTTTACCTAACTACTAGAAGAGAATTAAAGAGAGGTTATAGACTACGGCAACTAATTCGACTAGGAAGGTACCGCCTAGGATAGCAAATTCGACCCTACTAACCTTAAGGATATTATAGAGTTTATAAATATACTCGCCGATTTCTAGTTAGAAGACGGTACTATTAAATACAATAACGAAGACGAGCCGACCCTAAGTCTACCCCTAATTATCGATTCTATCTAGCGTATATCTAAAGAACCTAACTCCGCTACGAATGCGATTAAGGCTATAAAAGACCTGCCGCTACTATAGTACCTTAGATAAAAGGAAAGCGACCTTTTTAAACTGCTTACCGCGCTCTATAGATTAGTACGACCGAGCGGCGATAAGGGCCTACGTAAGGCGCTCGGAAAACTTACTATAGAGACTTTTAATAGTCTATATCCTACTAACAAGAAAAAGGGCCTCCGCTTTCTAGAACTACGCCCTCTATAGTAAGGAGAACCCGATAACGAGCATCCTAGAGACCCCGCAGTTAGCGAATAGTAGTACTTCTTACACTCTCGCGCGTTAACGACCTAGCTAGAGGAAATAGGATATTAAGCATTAGCGGGCAAGGAAGAATTAGGATAGCGAGGCGAAAAATAGGGGCGTATAGCCTAAAATCTCTTTTGTTATATATACAGATACTAAGTCTACCGTCCGCGTAGTCGTAGACATTTCGGGACCGGGGGATTCTATTACGAAGGTAGGCATAGGCATAGGCTAGGTAGGAGGCCCTAGCCTCCTATAGTATATACTTCTCTAAGCCTAGATAGACTTAGAATAATCATCTACTTTATAACACACGATATATAACAGTAGTATTAATCCTAGATACTATAATTATATAAAAACAACTTCCTAAGCAATACTATATAGACTTACTATTACTTTAACGCGCCGTAATCCTTACTAGCAATAACCTTATCTGCTAGTCGGCTTTCGAAATCTCCTCTATATACGTTAAAGCTATTAGCACCGAAATACTGTCCCTTATAGAGAGCTTAATTAACGAGGAGGTTAGTAGCCTTTTCCGTCGTAGCATTCTCCTAATCGTATAGATATTCCTTAAGTCCCTCGTTATTAAGCTAGAGGATCTGTTTAACTTCGTTCTAAATAACGTAACTTAACTAAGGAATCCTACTAACTAGGGCGTCGGAGATATAGCCGAGGCCTTCGACTAAGATAGCTATAGGGAAAGCGAATAGTACGAAGGAGTTAGAGGCTAGGAGGGCGGTTAGATTGCAGTGCGCTTTAGCAACCTAAGAGACTGTTAAGTTCTCGTAACCCTTAACCTTAGTGCCGTTAATAACGCGAGAGTAGCCTAGGTTAATTAATATACGGTTGCTCTTAGTCTTTAGATTACTATATAGTAGGTATAGTATCTAAATAGAGACCTCGTACTCCTTTAGAGGGTTAAGGATCTACTCCGCTTTACGCCCCTTACTATTAGGCTAACTATCGAATATATAGTCGAGGTCGTCGTCGGTAAGGTACTTATTAGTAAGCTTGCCGATCTTACTTAGTAGGACTAGGCTACGAGCCTTAAGCTTCTTAACCTAGTTCGCAAAGACCTCGGGCTAATATATACCTTCGATAACAGTAGAGTAGCTAGTCTTATCCTTAGATATAAGGCAGACCTTAATACGTAGGTAACTAGCACCCTCGCTAGCTACGAGCTTAACTATATCTTATCCGAGACGAGTAGACTCCTTAGAAGGACAGTTTTTATAAGTACTGCTAACCTTAAAGAACTTAGTAGGCTTAGGGACGGAGATAAGCTCGTATACGTAATTAGGTCGAAGGGCGATAGCTAAGAGCTATAGGGCAGGGTACTAGCGGACGATTTAGTTACTTATACTATAAGTTTAAAAGGCATTGCGGCCTTCTTGCTTAGACTTAGGCATTGCACGCATATACTAAAGGTACATTTTAAACTCCTCCTATATTAGATCGATAAGGAAAGGAAGATATACTCTACGAGGCTCTTATAACTAACTAAAGACTTAAGGGAAGATAGTATTGCTAGTCTAGCGAAAGCGGTCGAAGGAGGTGCCTTAGCTAAGGATACCGGTAACGAACTTGCTCTAGCGATTTGTTAGCGTAAGGGCGCGAGTAATAGTACTAGTAGGGTTAAACGCGTAGAGTCCTAGAGATATCGGGGCGGTAATAGGGCGTCTAGGAAACTAGTCGGTATAGGCCTAATTAGCCTTAAGGGTAGTAAAGGCATCTTAATTAGGGATATTACGTCTAATCTTTAATAGGCGGCTAATAAGGACACTCGTCTTAGCACTAGCATAGAGACTATACGCCTTAGCGGCCTTCTTAATATAGCTAGCATATATAGTAAACGGCTCTTCGCCTAGCTTGCTAAGGTCGTCGTACTACTAATAGATAGATAGAGCGACAGTTGCTTTGCCTATATCGGCCTTGTAAACTATATCGATCTCGGTAATAAGATATGCGATAGAGTTACCCTTATAGGAACTATAGATATTCTTAGTTAATAGCATTAGCGAGAGGCCTCTATACCTACGCTTACTAAAGGAACCTTCGGAGGAAATACTATCTTCTAGTAGCGTATCTAGTATATTAACATCCGAGTTACTATAGTTAGTACTAGAAGGTATAGTAGACTTCTTAGCGGCCTTCTAGAATGCCTAGCGAGCCTATAACGCCTTCTAACGCGCTAATTCTGCCTTAGCGCGCTTATCTTAAACTTCTTAAGGGACCTTACGGTTGCGGGTCGAGCGGCGATCTTATACCTATATCTCTATAGCGAGCGCTAGACTAGTAGCCGTATCGGCTTCCGTCTTAAGGCGAAGGACCTTGCGTTCGAGAACATCTACGATAGGAGCCTCTTAACCCTTAACAATAAAGCCTATACTATTAATACGATAGCCCTTCTCTTTTAGTAAATCTTTAGTAGACTAAGCGTTAAGATCTACCTCGGCAATAGCGTCCTTATACCGCTTCTAGTAGGCTATCGTAAAGTCGTTAAGTACGAAGGTTAAGTTAACTAATTGCTTGCCGTACTTCTTACTAGTAGTAGAGACTCGATAGATTATAGTGCGGGAAAGGTACTCTACTCCCTTACGACGGACCGGATACTTATTAACGAACGACGCAACCTACTTAGCACGCTCTTATCTATCGTAGGCGAAGTTAATAAGGCTCTTTAGGAGACTACTCGGACCTCCCTACTACTCTAAGGCTTAATTAAGGTTCCTAAAGCGTATACGAATCGTAGTGCCTGCCGTTTCGAGGCTATAGACGATAGGAAAGGCTTAATAAAGCTCTATATCCTAAAGAACGTCTCGCTTAAAGATGCGCTTACTAATGTCCTAGCGCAAGTTGTTTATACCGTACGATACTAAGATAGTAGCCTTCTTAATATTTCGATCGATAACGCGTAGCAAGGTACGAGCGGTCTTAATCTTCTTTTAGGGGTCGTCGATAGCGGTAACGATCTAGAAATAGTGCTCGAGGCTAGTTATAGCGGCTAAGGCGCTATCGGAGGGGGCTTCGATCGGGACTAGTACGCCTACCTCCGTTTAGGCCTTTGTGCATTAAGGATTACGTTCCGCGGTGGTGGTAGTAATACAGTCAAATTTAGGGTTCTTTTGCCGACTTCCGATCCACCAATCACACACTACTCTACCTAATCCTTTGCCTAAAGGCCTAAAGCTAAACCGCTGATTTTTATCGTAGATTCCGCTATTAAAATACGATCTCGCTACACTAACGACAACTAGCAAATCTAATACGAGGAGGTTGTAGCCCTGCTAATTGCGAGTCTAACGATCTAAAAATCTCGTATATGCGACATATACGCGCTAAGTTACACCAATTTAGCGTAGACAAACGAGTTAGGCGAGACTAGCAATTTATGTTTCCTAATAATAATTCTCGAATTTGTGAAGCAATAGTATTATTAAAATAGCGGATATTCTTAATTACTGAATTATCTAGGAACCGTCTCTATAAAGTGCTATACTACGGGTAATAGTTATTGCGGTATTCGAGCTAATATATATATGCTAGTAGGTAGATAGGCGAGCCTGCACCCGCCTAGAACGGTTTGTCGTTAGGCGCTTCGCTAGAATAAGATCTCGAATAGCGCTAAACCTAACGTAGTATAGTGTAGAAATGGAAGTTACGAGCACACACACGAATTCAACTACGAAGCGCCTAAATGGAGGTAGTAGTACGCCTAGGTTTAGGGCTAGTAGGTTGCTACTACTGCTAGCGCCTAGCAGATTTAGGGCACTAGAAGACATCTTAGTCGACCGGAGCGGAAAGGAGTTAGTAACGAGTTTGCAAAAACGTTCGTAGCTTATTAATAATAATTAAAGGGTTTAGATAGAAGAAGAGGGAGGGGGTAGGCGGTAGTAAGTTAGTTAGTATTTAGGTAGAAGAAAGAGCTTAGAAAGCTCGCCTTAAATAGGGTATAAAGGTAGCATAGTCCGTATGTTCCGGTAAAGCAAACGGATAACGACTATATATAGACCCTAAAAAGTAAAGCTATATACGAGACTCTTTTATTAGTAGGGCAGGCTAAAGTTTAACAATCGATCTAGCTAATTGCTAGTAGCGACTACGCGCCTTTATTAACCTCTAGCTTTTGTAGATTCTCGCGCACTCGAAATATAACTAGTTAGTTCGAGCACCTAGTAGTAATCTATAGTAGTAAGGCTAGCGGGACTAATAATACCCCCGGGGTAGTATTAGCCTTTCTCTAGAGATACTCGGCAACTAGGAGTAAATCGCCTAGGCCTAGCGTAGCTTATATTAGCCTATAGCACTATCGTTATAGATATAGTATTACCTTTTATAGTAGCAGGTATATAAACGTAGCCTATGCGTTCTTCTTTCTTCTAGATACTAAGCTTAGCGGCCTAAGGTCCCTATTCTTAGAGGCTATAGGCCTAGGTTGCTACGTCTATCTAAGAGCTAGGAAGGGGGAGGGATCCTCCCTTTTTTAGTATCCTACGTAGCTAATGCTACTTAGGGTAGGAACAATCCTCTCTAGCGGAGTATCTTATTATCGTTGCTACCTAAGGGCGGTTACTAGAGACTAGGAAACTAGAGGGAAGTAGTCCTAGAAGGGCGGGAGGTTAGGTTCGGCTAGCTTCCGAATGCTACCCCCGGGGTATTATTCGGAAGTTATCCCTCGTATAGTTCTTTCTAAGGAAAAACAAAAAGAGGGAAGCTATAGCAACATTAATCGAAGGCAAAAGACAAAAGAGTAAAACAATAGACAAGGTAAAAGCAAAGGAGGGTAATAACTAAGAGTATTAATATCCGTAGGAATAGGTAGTAAGGACTAAAGCTAAAGGGTAGCGCTTAGCGCGGAGAATAGTTAATAGGTAAGGAAAAGTAACGCAGCGGGAAGGACAAGTAATTATTTAGTCTCGGGGTCGTCTAGCTATAATTCTAGGCGGTCTTTATCGCTAGACTAGTTAGGTTCCTTAGAGTTAGAGTTAGATAGCTAGAAGTCTAGTTTACAATTAGAATCGGAATTAATATCGGAAACGCTCTATATATAGTTAACCTATATATAACCCTCCCTTTGTTCTTAAGTTATTCCTAATAGCTTACTAAGACGAATCTAGGGATAGGTATAGTTCTTAGGTAGAACAGGGTCTATAATAGCGGTAGGATCCTCCTCCCGATAGGTATCTAAGGACAGTAGAGGGTCTATAGAGGCACTAACTTCCTCCTCGGTCGGCGGAGGGCGGGTAGGTTCGCGTAACTTAACGATCTTCTTTAGATTAGCCCGAGGGTAAGTATACTTCAAGGTAGCACTATCTAGCTCCTAAAGAAGGTATACGGAACCCGAGTAAAGGACCTCCTTTACTCTATAAGGACCCTTCTACTTAAAGGCTAGCTTATAGGAGTAACTATACTCTAGTTCGGACCGGTATAGAAGGACTATATCGCTAACCTTTAGAGGTTCCTAATTAATAGTATTATAGTTATTAAAATACTGCTTAGCCTCTTCCTAAAGCCGACGTTGTCGAGCAAGACCCTCCTAAGAAGTCGTAGTTATATCCTTAAGAGCCTTAGCCCGTAGGGCAAGAAGATCTGCCCTAGTACGAACAGACCCCTAATCGTAAACGCCGTACGTACGATAGGACAATTTAATAGGAAGAACGGCGTCCCTTCTAATTATAAGCTCCGCCGGCGTAAGCCTAGTCGTATCGATAATAGTAGTTCGGTCCGCCTAGAGAAGGGCTAGGACGCGGGTAGAGATAGGAACTAACCTGTCGCTACTATTAGTTATCTTAGACAAGGCATTAATTAACGACCGATAGCCGCGCTTAATAATAGCATTCGACTAGGGATAGTACGGGGAGATACGAACGTTCTTCGCCCTATACGAAACAAGTAGCGCTTAAACCTCCTTAGCTATATTGTTCGTAGCGTTATCTAAGATAACCTCGTAAGGTATTCCCTAGCGGTAAAATAGATCCTTAAATAGGAAGGTAGCTATATTACGGGCATTAATAGCACCGCAACCCTTATAGAAATAATAGGCCTCTAGCTATCGAGAAAGACTCTCTCGAATAATATATAAGCTATTATTACGGCTAAGATAGACCCTATCGCTATACTACCGCTCCCTAACTAACTAGGTAGTAGGGATACGTAGCTCTCCTAGACGTCGGTAGCTATTCCTAAAGTTGCACTTAGGATAGCTCTTATAGTAGTAGGAGACATTAGCCTATACGCCGTCCTACTAGTAGCGTCGACGAAGGATATCGAAGGTGCCCTCCGCCGCCCGGTAGCCGAGCTTATCGTAAACGGAACGAAGGATTTCTTATCGGGCTGCCGGATCGTTAATAATACGCTAGAGTAGTATATTAACTATAGCCTATCGCTAAAGGATGCGATCCTTAATAAGGAACCTCCGAGAATAGCGAATAATACGACGATATTAACTCTTTAATAGACTAGGAGCTCTCTTCGTATAGGTAAGGAAGTAGGCGATATTATAGGAGTCGTCGGAGTAGACCCTATTAAGGATATTATCCCTGCCTAGTTCGCCCGCCTTAGTATCGTCCTAGTCCTCGCTATTAGTAGTAGGGTCTTCGTTAGGCTAGTTACTAGGTTAGTCGTCGGTAGTAAATCTAGTAATTACCGGCATAGCGTTAATATAGAAGGCAGTAAAGAAGGTACGGTTAATAACCGCGTCGATATCCTCTTCTTCTATTATCTCGGCGATGTCCTCTTCTATAGTAGGCCTTCTAGAAAGGCTATCCGGTCTAGTATACTTCTTACTAGGAATATAGAAGACGTCGCAATTAAACAAATAGATCTAGGCAACCTACCGAGCTATCGTAGAGTTAGGTAGGTCGGATGCTATACGGTTAAGTTAATAGACTAGCGTCTAAGCGTCGACTTCTAGGCGAAAGAATACTCTAAACAGCTAAGGCCGGAACTTCTTAAGAGCCTTATAGATACTAAGGCACTCTCGCTTGCTAGTATCGTATCGGGCCTCGATTAGTTTCTATAGACTAGACTCGTACTAGATAGGGTAACGTAAGGAGGGCTCCTTACGATTATACTATATTAGTATCTCGCCGTAGCTTTCCTCGCTCGAGTCGATAGCAATAATTAGCAGACCTGCTCCTTCCGAGTAGTTAATAGAGGTAAGCGTAGGCGCGCTAATAAGTGCCTTAGTAACCTTATCCTTAGCGGCTTAGTAAACGGAGGTCTATTTAAACTCTATATCCTTCTTAAGTAAGGCGTATAGAGGCTTATATACTAACGTAAAGTTCTCGACCTAGATACGGAAGTAGGAGACTACTCTAAGCTAAATCCGGACATCTTTCTAATAGGTAGAGTCTAGCTAGGATATAATCTTTAGGACCCGTACATTGTTAGGATAGCGGCCGTTTTTATTAGTAACAAACCCGACAATGTTTATACGCTTATATAGGAGCTAAAGTTTCTCCCTATATACTGTTAAGTTAGCCCGCTCTAAGTCGCAGAGGATACTATCGAGGTTCTAGATATGTTTAAGAAAGAACCTCCGGATACCTAGCTCTACTTCTTCGTTGTTATACCTAGTTTTAGGACCTTTAATACCGATGTCGTCGAGGAAAGGCATCGTAGTATAAGAAATATAAGCCGCGAGGACTTAGTTTATAATACGCACGAACTAGGCTACTAAGTTAGTCGCCCCTTAGGGAAGGGTAGTCTGTCTATATAGTCTAAGAGGCGTTTCGAAACTAGTTAGGTCTCTACTATTAGGGTAGAGAGGTATCTAGTCGTAGCCCGAGAACACATTAACTAGCGAGGCTACTATATAGTTAGTAAAGGCTTCTAAGAACCTATTAGTCTCCGGAGGAAGATTAGCATCTCTAATCGTAACTACGTTAAACTTCTAGGCAGCGTTAATTAGCCGATACTTCTTTAGTTCCCTAGGAGCTGTCTTCTTCTAAACTAGGAAGTATAGATTGCGATACGAGGTATAGGAAGGCTCTAAGGTACTAGCCTTTATACGCTGCCGTATTATATCCTTAACTATACCTCTTAGGCTTAGGTTTAGCTTAAACCCTAGGTAAGCCTAAGGCTTATACTCGATCGTTCGGATCCTCTATAAAGGGGCAACCTCCGGGTTAATCCTACCTAGATACGTAAAGTTATATACTAATACGGCTTCGCGGTTATACAGAAGCTCGTATAGCAAATCTAGTTTAAGATCCGAAAGCTCGATACTAGGTTTAATATTCGCTAGTCTCTCCGGCGTTAGCCTCGATCCCCTAGGAATAGCGGAGAACTTTTTAGTAATATACCTCTAGTCGTATAGACTATCCCTAGGTATTAATATCGCTTCGCGGTTAAGGTACTTTTATCGCTAGTTAGGATTTCCGCTAGGATTAGACCTATCGGTTATATATACGCTGCCCTTTACGGGCTTAATCTTATTAGCTACCCTCTTATATAGGGTATATATACTAACCGCTCGTAATACCCGAGCCCTCTCTCTTTAACGTTAGGCCTAGAGATTAGCGCAATAGAACAGCGCGCAAACTTTATTAGAAGTCTCCTTAAGTCGGTAGGTATACAGCTAGTAATCCTAATTTATAATTCCGGCGAAAACGTTAGATTCCTAATAATACCCCCGGGGTATTATTTAATCGGCGCTCTAATTAGTTAGTTCGGATTCGGGCTCGGGTAGATCCGCTTCCGGCGGCGATAATTGCGATAGCATTATTACCGAGACTCGTATACTAGGTTGTCGTTGCCGTATTATTATACTCGCCGTCGCTTCGAGCATTCGCCTCCTTAGTATAGAGCCTAGAAACTTGCCTTAACGTACGGAGCGGCGCACCTCTAGATATAACCTATTTAAGCTATACTAACTTATAGCGTAGATTGCCGGTCTTATAACCGCGCTATAGCGTTTCCCGAAGAGCGCTTAGAAGTAGTAAGGATATCCTCGTAGGACTTATAGCTAGTGTTTCCGATATAACTAGTAAATACGACTCGGTTACCCTTCTAGTTAGCGATAGTTCCTTCCTAGGAGCTATCGTCGTAGTTACGCTAGATATCCCGGGTTATACGAGACTATAGACGACCTAGAATAATTGGCGTGTTCGGGTTAGCGGTAATCTAGAAGGTAAAGGAAAAGCATATACCGAAAGCGTCTACTATAATATTATAGTAGGTACCTACTAGCGTAACCTCCCTATTTACCCCCTATATACTAAGGGAAATATCTCTGTTTATTAGTAGTCGGAGCTGTTTAGCCTAGCGCTTACTTATAATAAGTAACTCTAAACTATTATTAAGCATTGCTAGTAACTACTAACTATAGCTTCCGATAGTAACTTAAATGTAGATAGCGGGAACGACGGCAAAGGAACGGGTAACTATAGAAAGGTCTATATTATTAGGGATAGAGTAAAGTTCCTTAGGTCGAGGAGGTCCTACTCGACCGATTTATTAGCTAGTAAATCGGACAGCCTTAATAGAGAATTAAACCGAAGCAGGGTCGGTATTATTACTATCCCCTCGGCCTATCTCCTTAATCCCCTCTTCGTTAGTATTATCGATAGTCTCCTAGCTCTCGTAGGTTACTAATTCGCCTTCTGCTAACTCCTAGGCCCCTAAAAATTTAGGAAGGAACTATAGGGAAGAGACGTCGATATAGTCCTCTCGCCCCTATTTACGTCGGAGGGCTGCAAGGTCTTTTATAAAGGTAGCATCGTTAGGAATCCGGCTCTAGAACAGGTTAGTAGGCAAACCGTATACTAGAAGCTCTCCTATAGACACGTTAGACTTAAGGTCTAGGAACTATAAAGCCTAGAAGAGAGCATTTGCCTTTATATCGTAAGAGTTAGTAGGCCCGGCACTATACTTCTTTATATACCTATTAAAGCGAAAGCTCTTTAGGTCGGCTAACTTTCGTTTATAGGCCGGCGGATTAGCTAGGCCTAGGGTACTACTAAGGTCGGTAGTATTATCCTCTATATCGATATTAGGAGTCTCTAGTACCTCTAGAGTAGCTATACTAGCTCGGGTTGTACGGTCTTTAGCTGTCTAGAGTGTCTTAGTCTTAGCGACTAATTATCGCTGTTTCTTAGCCTTATTAGTTGCCTGCTTCTTAAGTATCCTAGTAGGGGCTGCCGTACTAGGGCGGGTAGGGTTCTACGGGCTCTTACCCTTACCCTAGGACTAGGTTTAGGACAACTAAGTTTAGGACCTTATAGTAGCGTAGACATCTATACTGTTCTTAGTAACCGCGTAAATATTAGTAACTGCGTCCGGGTCCTAAGACACAAAGTTAACTTTAATAGGCTTAGTAGTACCGTTACTACTCCGCTCCTTAACCTGTTTTGCCCTAACCTTCTAAGTTTCTCGTTTAGTAATAGCGGCGAGGGTACTATTCCTAGTGTCCTTAAACTCGATCTTACTACTATACTTCTTCTCTAGAAGACTCCTAAGTTAAGGCAGCTTTAGGGCTCTACGATCCTACTCGAAGTTAATCTTGTCGCCGGTATCGGTATAGTAGAACCGACTATTTACTTATATAACGAGCTTCCTCTTAAGAAGCTCTTTCTAGATAGAGCAGTCTAATTAAATATATTTGAAACTGCCGTATATCTAGCACTTACTATCTAAGTTAGAATAGATCTTCCGTATAGCGTAGACGTTAACTAAAGGGGCCTTAGGGTAGTTAGGATCGGAAACCTAGTAGACCGGTAGCATATCCTTTAGTATACTAGTATTAATAACCTCCCTAACTCGCTATAGTGCTTTCGTATTAAGGTTAAGCTAGGCTAGGGATTTAGCTAAGTCCGTAACGTCCTAAGAGTGCTTAGTAATAGTAGGAGTTACGGTCTTAGGACCGCTCTACGACTTAGGAAGGAACTTAGGTCCTCTACTTCCCGAGGCGTCGCTCTTTACCTAAGCTAGGTTATTCCGGTCCTCGCCGTAAATAAACTTCTTCGTATCGGCGGAGCTATTAATATCGTCCTTAATAGCCTCTAGGACCTCTTTATACTTCCTAAAGGTCTCGGGATTGGCTTCGCTAAGCTTATAGCGACGGAAGATACGCTTAGCTATAGACTATAGTAACCCTTTAAGGAGCAGCCTCGTTCTCTAAGAATTCTCGAGGTCCTACTAGTCGATGCCGTCCGCTAACTTAATAAACTCGCGGACGTACTCCTTTAGGTCGTTATCTTCGGTACGCCTCTCTATATAGAGGTTCTTAAGCTACGTACGACTGCCTTTAATATAACGGCTATTACGATCCTAGTACTCCCTTATAAAGGCTTGCTTAAAGACCTCCTAGTCGGTATTAGACTTATCGTCCTTTTCTAGGTAGCTAACTAGGGTTCTAAGGGTTCGGTAAAGCTTAGTAATAGTAGTCCTCGTAAGGGACCGGACCTTATACTAGTCCGACTCTTCTTCGAGTCTATACTCGGTTAAATTGTCCTTAAAGCGTTCTACGTACGCCGTAGCGTTCTACTAAAGGACGGAAACCAAAACCACTACTACTACTAGTAGTAATAGTATAGGCTACCGAGGGTAATATAACCTATAGCAATATAGGCAGCTATGTTTAGTATAATAGGATAACAAGACGGTTGCTTAGGCTAATAACTAGAGCCCTACAACATAGGCATTGTAGAAGTGTAACATAAACAATATACTGTACGAGGTTGGTGCTCTATCTACAATATAGAAGGAGGCCTCTTATATAGGCTTAAAACTTAGCCTAGGTATATAGGGCCGGTTACTAGCTAATATCCCTCCCTTTCTTCGTGTCTAACTAGATACGCTTTACATTGTACGCTTAAAACAAACAGTTATGCAGTAACCTTAGGCATCTTAGCTAAGGCTATCTTTTAGAGACTCTATAATAACATCCCCGGGGTAGTATTATTCCTAGATTCTATTAACATACAAAAACAACTTCCTAAGTATCCAATCTACTACGCTAACTTACTACTGCTTCAATGTACCGTAATCCTTACTAGCAATAACCTTATCTGCTAGTCGGCTCTCGAAATCTCCTCCGCATGCGTTAAAGCTGTTAGTACCGAAGTACTGTCCCTCGTAGAAAGCTTAATTAACGAGGAGGTTAGTAGCCTTTTCCGTCGTAGTATTCTCCTAATTGTATAGATATTCCTTAAGTCCCTCGTTATTAAGCTAGAGGATCTATTTAACTTCGTTCTAAACAACGTAACTTAACTAAGGAATCCTACTAACTAGAGCGTCGGAGATGTAGCCGAGGCCTTCGACTAAGATCGCCGTAGGGAAAGCGAATAGTACGAAGGAGTTAGAGGCCGGGAGGGCGGTTAGATTGCGGTGCGCTTTAGCAACCTAGGAGACTATTAAGTTCTCGTAACCCTTAACCTTAGTGCTATTAATAACGCGAGAGTAGCCTAGGTTAATTGATATACGGTTGCTCTCGGTCTTTAGATTACTATATAGCAGGTATAGCATCTGAATAGAGACCTCGTACTCCTTTAGAGGGTTGAGGATCTACTCCGCCTTACGCCTCTTACTATTAGGGTAACTATCGAACATATAGTCGAGGTCGTCGTCGGTAAGGTGCTTATTAGTAAGCTTACCGATCTTGCTTAGTAGGACTAGGCTACGAGCCTTAAGCTTCTTAACCTAGTTCGTAAAGACCTCGGGCTAATACATACCTTCGACAATAGTAGAGTAGCTAGTCTTATCCTTAGACATAAGACAGACCTTAATGCGTAGGTAACTAGTACCCTCGCTAGCTGCGAGCTTAACTATATCTTGTCTAAGACGAGCAGACTCCTTAGAAGGACAGTTTTCGTAAGTACCGCCAACCTTAAAGAACTTAGTAGGCTTAGGGACGGAGATAAGCTCGTATACGTAATTAGGTCGAAGGGCGATAGCTAAGAGCTATAGGGCAGGGTGCTAGCGGACGATTTAGTTGCTTATACTATAAGTTTGAAGGGTATTATAGCCTTCTTGCTTAGACTTAGGCATATTACGTATATACTAAAGGTATATCTTAAACTCTTCCTATATTAGGTCGATAAGGAAAGGAAGATGTACTCTACGAGGCTCTTATAACTAACTAAAGACTTAAGGGAAGATAGTATTACTAGTCTAGCGAAAGCGATCGAAGGAGGTGCCTTAGCTAAGAATGCCGGTAACGAACTTGCTCTAGCGATCTATTAGCGTAAGGGCGCGAGTGACCGTACTAGTAGGGTTAAACGCGTAGAGTCCTAGAGATATCGGGGCGGCAATAGGGCGTCTAGGAAACTAGTTAGCATAGGCCTAATTAGCCTTAAGGGCAGCGAAGGCGTCTTAATTAGGAACCTCGCGACTAATCTTTAATAGGCGACCGACGAGGATACTCGCCTTAGTACTAGTATAGAGACTACAGACCTTAGCGGCCTTCTTAATATAGTTAGCATACATAGAGAACGGCTCTTCTCCTAGCTTACTAAGGTCGTCGAGCTGTTAATAAATAGAGAGGGCGGTAGGGGCTTCGCCTA
This sequence comes from Pseudocercospora fijiensis CIRAD86, assembly GCF_000340215.1. Taxonomy (NCBI): domain Eukaryota; kingdom Fungi; phylum Ascomycota; class Dothideomycetes; order Mycosphaerellales; family Mycosphaerellaceae; genus Pseudocercospora; species Pseudocercospora fijiensis. Next base: position 8,680,175 of record NW_006921532.1, read on the forward strand.
TTACGGCTTTAGGAACTATATCGATATCGGTAATAAGGTACGCGATAGAGTCGCCCTTATAAGAACTATAAATGTTCTTAGTTAACAGGATCGGCGAGAGGCCTCTATTTCTACGCTCGCTAAAGGAGCCTTCGGAGGAGACATCTTCTAGTAGTATATCTAGCATATTAATATCCGAGTCCCTATAGTTAGTACTATAGTTAGTACTATAGTCGGTACTAGAAGGAGCGCTATATTTCTTAGTAGCCTTACGGAGGGCCTAGCGAGCATACAATGCCTTCTTACGCGCTACTTCGGCCTTAGCGCGCTCGTCTTGAACTTCTTAAGGGACCTTACGGTTACGGGTCGAGCGACGATCTTTAGCCTATATCTCTATAGCGAGCGTAAGACTAGTAGCCGTATCGGCCTTAGTTTCTAGGCGAAGGGCCTTACGTTTAAGGACATTAACGATAGGAGCCTCTTAACCTTTAATAATAAAGCCTATACTATTAATACGACAGCCCTTCTCTTTTAGTAGATCCTTAGTTATCTGTACGTTAAGATCGACCTAGACAATCGCGTCGTAGTGCTTCTTCTAGTAGGCTGTCGTAAAATCGTTAAGCGTAAAGGACAAGTTAAGTAACTGCTTACCTACCTTCTTACTAGCGGTAGATATACGATAGATTATAGTACGAGAAAGATGCTCGGCGCCTTAACGACGGACCTTGTACTTGTTAACGAACGAAGAGACCTACTTAGCACGCTCTTATCTACCGTAGGCGAAGTTAATAAGGCTCTTAGGAAGACTGCTTAGTCCTCCCTAGTATTCGAAGGCCTAGTCGAGGGTCTTAAAACGCAAACGAATCTAGGTGCCGGCCGTCTCGAGGCTATAAACGATAGGAAAGGCTTATTCGATATCTATATCGTTAAGAACCTCGCGCTTAAAGATACGCTTACCGATAGACTAACGTAAGTTGTTTATGCCGTACGCAACTAAGATAGCAGCCTTCTTAATGTTCCTATTAATAACGCGTAGTAGGGTGCGAGCGTTCTAGATCTTCTCTTAAGGGTCTTTAAGGGCGGTAACGATCTAGAAGTAGTGCTCGAGGCTAGTTATAGTAGCTAAGGCGCTATCGGATAGGGCTTCGATCGGGACTAGGGCGGCTAGGCTTAGGTTAATAGGGGCAGGTAGGTCGTTACTACTACTAGCGCCTAGCGGATTCGGGGCGCCGGAAGACATAGTCGACCGAGGCGGTTTAGAAACGAGTTTGCAAAGTATATTCGTTGCTTAATAATAATAATTGAAGGGTTTAGATAGAAGGGGGGTTTTAGGCGGTAGCGAGTTAGTTAGTAACCGAGTAGAAGAAGGAGCTTAAGAAGCTCGCTTTAAATATAGTGCGAAGGTAACGTAGTCCGTATATTCCGCGCTAGTAAAGCAAACGGATAACGGCTGTATATGAAAGTAAAGCTATATACGAGACTTCTTTATTGTTAGGGTAGGCTAAAGTTTAACAATCGATCTAGCTAATTGCTAGTAGCGACTACGCGCCTTTGTTAACCTTTAGCTATCGTAGATTCTCGCGCACTCGAAATGTAACTAGTTAGTTCGAGTCCTTAGCAGAAATCTATAGTAGTAAAGCTAGCGGGACTAATAACACCCCCGGGGTAGTATTAGCTTTTCTCTAGAGATGCTCGGTAACGGGGAGCAAGTCGCCTAGGCCTAATATAGCTAATCCGTCGATGTATTAGCCTATAGCACTACCGCTATAGATGCAGCATTACCTTTCACATTAGCAAGCACGTAAAGGTAGTCTGTGCGTTTACCTTCTTCCTTCTTCTAAACGCTAAGCTTAATAGCCTAAGGTCCCTATTCTTAGAGGCTATCGGCCTAGGTTGCTATGTCTATCTAAGAGCTAGGAAGGGAGAGGGATCCTCCCTTTCTTAGTGTCCTACGTAACTAGTGCTAATTATAGTAGGAACACCCTCTAGTAGAGTACCTTGTTATCGTTATTACTTAAGGGTGGTCGCTAGAGTCTAGGAATCTAGAGGGAAGTAGTCCTAGAAGGGTAAAGGGTTAGGTTCGGCTATTTTCCTAATACTACCCCCGGGGTATTATTAGGAAAACACGCCTCGTACAGTTCTATCTAAAGAAACAAGAGTAAAGGAATAAAGTTATAGCAACATCTCGAAGGCTAAAGAGCAAAACAATAGACAAAGTAAAGCAAAAGAGGGCAACAACTATAAGCATTAACACCGTAGGAACAAGTAGTAAGGACTAAAGCTATAGGGCGGCACTGCATTAACAGCGCGGAGAAGGCAAGGAAAACAACGTAGTAGAGGCAGGGAAAGACAAGCAATTATTTAGTCTCGGGATCTAGCTATAATTCTAGGCGGTCTTCGTCGCTAAACTAGTCGAGTTCCTCCTCGGAGTTAGAGTTAGATAGCTAGAAGTCCGGTTTACTATCGGAATTAATATCGGAAATGCTCTACGCGCAATTAATACGTATATAACCCTCCCTTTGTTTATAAGTTATTCCTAATAGCTTACTAAGATGTATCTAGGGATGCGTATAGTTGTCGGGCAGAATAGGATCTATAATCGCGGTAGGATCCTCCTCTCGATAGGCATCTAAGGTCGGTAGAGGGTCTATAGAGGCATTAACTTCCTCCTTAGTCGGGGGAGGGTAGGCAGGCTCTCTTAACTCGACGACCTTCTTTAGGTTAGCCCGGGAATACGAGTGCTTTAAGGTAGCACTATTAAGTTCCTAAAGTCGGTACGTAGAACTATCGTAAAGGACCTTCTATACTCTATAAGGCCCTTTCTATTTAAAGGCTAGCTTATAGGAGTAACTGTATTCTAGCTCCGACCGGAATAGGAGAACTATATCGCTAACCTTTAGAGGTTCCCAATTAATAGCATTATAGTTATCGAAATACTGCTTAGCCTCTTTACGAAGGCGCCGTTATCGAGCAAGTCCCTCTTAAGAAGTAGTAGTTATATCCTTAAGAGCTTTAGCGCGTAGGGCAAGGAGATCCGCTCTAGTACGAATAGACCCCTAATCGTAAACGCTATGCGTACGATAGGACAACTTAATAGGAAGAACGGCGTCCCTCCTAATTATAAGCTCTACTAGCGTAAGTCTAGTCGTATCGATAATAGTAGTTCGATCCGCCTAAAGAAGGGCCGGAACGCGGATAGAGATAGGAACGGACCTGTCCCCTCTATTAGTTATCTTAGATAGGGCATTAATTAAAGACCGATAGCTACGCTTAATAATAGCATTCGACTAGGGATAGTACGGGGAGATGCGAACGTTCTTCGCCCTATACGAAACAAGCAGTACTTAAACTTCTTTAGCTATATTGTTCGTAGCGTTGTCTAAGATAATCTCGTAAGGTGTTCCCTAGCGGCAAAACAGATCTTTAAATAGGAAGGTAGCTATATTACGAGCATTAATAGCGCCGTAGCCCTTATAGAAATAATAGGCCTCCGGCTATTAAGAAAGACCTTCCCGAATAATATAGAGGCTATTGTTCCGGCTTAGATAAACCCTATTACCGTACTACCGCTTACTAACTAATTAGGCAGCGGGGATACGCAACTCGCCTAGCCGACGGTGGCTATTCCTAAAATTGCACTTAGGACAGCTCTTATAGTAGCGAGAGACATTAGCCTATACGCTATCCTACTAGTACCGCCGACGAAGGATATCGAAGGTGCCCTCCGCCGCTCGGTAGCCGAGCTTATCGTAAACGGAACGAAGGATCTCTTATCGGGCTGCTAGGTCGTTAATAATACGCTAGAGAGGTGCATTAACTATCGCTTATCGCTAAAGGATTCGATCTTTAACTAGGAATCGTCGAGAATAGCGAATAACCCGACGGTATTAACTCTTTAATAGGCTAGGCGCTTTCTTCGTATAGGTTAGGAAGTAGGCGATATAATAGGAGTCGTCGGAGTAGACCCTATTAAGGATATTATCCCTCTCTAGTTTATCCGCCTTAGCTTTAGCCTAGTCGTTATCGTTAGTAGTAGGGTTCTCGTCGGGCTAGTTACTAGGTTAGTTGCTAGGTTAGTCGTCGGTAGTAGGCCTAGCGATCGCTAGTATAGCATTAATACAGAAGGCAGCGAAGAAGGTACGGTTAATAACCGCGTCGACATCTTCTTCTTCTATTATTTCGGCAATGTCCTCTTCTATAGCAGGCCTCCTAGAAAGGCTATCCGGTCTAGTATACTTCTTCCTAGGAACGTAGAAGACGTCGAAGTTAAACAAATAGATCTAGGCAACCTACCGAGCTATCGTAGAGTTAGGCAGGTCGGAGGCTATATAGTTAAGCTAATAGACTAGCGTCTAAGCATCGATTTCTAGACGGAAGAATACACTAAAGAGCTATAGCCGGAACTTCTTTAGAGCCTTGTAGACTCTAAGGCATTCTCGCTTACTAGCATCGTATCGGGCCTCGATCGGTTTCTATAGCCCGGAGTCGTACCTAATAGGATAACGTAAGGATAGCTCCTTACGGTTACACTATATTAGTATCTCGCTATAGCCTTCCCTACTCGAGTCGATAGCAATAATAATTAAACCCGCTCCCTCTAAGTAGTTAATAGACGTAAGTGTAGGTGCGCTAACGAGTGCCTTAGTTACCTTGTCCTTAGCCGCTTAGTAAATAGGAGTCTATTCGAACTTAGTATCCTTCTTAAGCAAGGCGTATAAGGGTTTGTATACTAATGCAAAGTTCTCGACCTAGATACGGAAGTAGGAGACTACTCTAAGCTAGGTTCGGACATCCTTCTAATAGGTAGGATCCGGCTAGGACACTATCTTTAGGACCCGCGTATTATTAGGATAGCGGCCGTTCTTATTAGTTACAAACCCGACAATGTTTATTCGTTTGCATAGGAGCTAAAGCTTCTCCCTATACACCGTTAGGTTAGCTCGCTCTAGGTCGTAGAGGACACTATCGAGGTTCTAAATATGTTCGAGAAAGAACCTACAGATGCTAGGCTCTACTTCTTTATTGTCGTACCTAGTTTTAGGGCCCTTAATGCCGATATCGTCGAGGAAAGGTATCGCTATATAGGAGATATAGGCCGCGAGGACTTGGTTTATAATGCGAACGAACTAGGCTACGGAGTTAGTTGCCCCTTAGGGAAGGGTAGTTTGTCTATATAGCCTAAGAGGTGTCTCGAAACTAGTAAGGTCGCGGCTATTAGGATAGAGAGGGTCCGAGGGATCTAGTCGTAGCCCGAGAAAACATTAACTAGTAAGGCTATAACACAGTTAGCAAAAGCTTCCGAGAACCTATTAGTCTCCGGAGGAAGGTTAGTATCTCTAATCGTAACTACGTTAAACTTTTGTATAGCGTTAATTAGACGGTACTTCTTTAGTTCCCTAGGAGCTGTCTTCTTTTAGACTAGGAAGTATAGATTGCGATACGAGGCATAGGAAGGTTCTAAGGTACTAGCCTTTATACGCTGTCGTATTATATCCTTAACTATACCTCGTAGGCTTAGGTTTAGCTTGAAACCTAGGTAGGCCTAAGGCTTATACTCGATCGTTCGGATCTTCTACGGAGGGGCAACCTCCGGATTTATTCTACCTAGGTAAGTAAAGTTATATACTAACACGGCCTCGCGATTATATAGAAGCTCGTATAGCAAATCTAGTTTACGATCCGAAAGCTCGATGCTAGGTTTAATTTTCGCAAGCCTCTCCTCTATTAGCCTTAACCCCCTAGGGATAGTAGAAAACTTTTTAGTAATATACTTCTAATCGTACGGACTATCCCTAAGTAGTAGTGTCGCCTCCTAATTAAGGCACTTTTGTCGCTAGTTAGGATTCCCGCTAGGATTGGACCTATCGGTAATATATACGCTGCCCTTTATAGGCTTAATCTTATTAGCTACCCTCTTATATAGGGTATATATACTAATCGATTGTCGAACCCGAGCTCGCTCTCTTTGTCGCTAGGCTTAGAGATTAGCGCAACAAAACAGCGCGTAAACTTCTTTAGAAGTTTCCTTAAGTCGATAGGTATATAGCTAGTAGTCCTAATTTATAACGCCGGCGAAAACGTTAGATTCGTAATAACACCCCTAGGATAGCATTAGACTCGCGCTCTAATTAGTTAGTTCGGGTAGACCCGCGTCCGGTAGTAATACTTGCGACAGTATTATTACCTTTACTCGTATATTAGGTAGTTGTTGTGTTATACTCGCTATCGCTTCGAGCATTCGTCTTCTTAGTATAGAACCTAGAAACTTGCCTTAACGTACGGAGCGGCGCACTTCTAGAAATAACCTATTTAAGCTACACTAACTTATAGCGCAGATTGCCGGTCTTACAACCGCGCCGTAGCGTTTCCCGAAGACCGTCTAGAAGTAGTAAGGATATCCTCGTAGGACTTGCAGCTAGTATTTCCGACATAACTAGTAAATACGACTCGGTTGCCCTTCTAGTTAGTAATAGTTCCCTCCTAGGAGCTATCGTCGTAGTTGCGCTAGATACCTCGGGTTATGCGAGACTATAGTCGACCTAGAATAATTAGCGTGTTTAGGTCGGCGGCAATCTAGAAGGTAAAGGAAAAGCATATGCCGAAGGCGTCTACTATAACATTATAGCAAGCACCTACTAGCGTAACCTCCCTATTTACTCTCTATATACTAAGGGAAATGTCTCTATTTATCGGCAGCCTAAGTTGTTTAGCCTAACGCTTACTTATAATAAGTGACTCCGAACTATTATTAAGCATTGCTAGCATCTGTTAACTATAGCTCCCGATAGTAACCTAAATATAGATAGCGGGGACGACGGCGAAGGAACGGGTAACTACGGAAAGGTCTATATTATTAGGGATAGAGTAAAGTTCCTTAGGTCGAGGAGGTCCTACTCGACCGATTTGTTAGCTAGTAAATCGGATAGCTTTAATAGAAACTGAAACTAGAGTAGGGTCGGGATTATTACTATTCCCTCGGCCTATCTTTTTAACTCCCTCTTCGTTAGCATTATCGATAGTCTCTTAGTTCTCGTAGGTTACCGATTCGCCTTCTACTAACTCTTAGGCACCTAAAAATTCAGGAAGGAACTATAGGGAAGAGACGTCGATATAGTCTTCTCGTCCCTATTTTCGTTAGAGGGTAGCGAGGTCTTTTATAAAGGTAGTATCGTTAGGGATTCGGCTCTAGAACAGGTTAGTAGGCAAACCGTATACTAGCAGCTTACCTATAGACACGTTAGACTTAAGGTCTAGAAACTATAAAGCCTAGAAGAGAGCGTTTGCCTTTGTGTCTAAGGAGTTAGCTAGGCTAGTACTATACTTTTTTATATACCTATTAAAGCGAAAGCTCTTTAGGTCGGATAACTTCCGTTTATAGGCAGGTAGGTTAGCTAGGCCTAGGGTACTACTAATGTCGGTAGTAACATCCTCTATATCGACCTCTAGAGTCTCTAGGACGACTAGGCTTTCTATAGGTAGGGTACTAGAGGCGGTGCTAGGTACGGTGCTAGATCGGGCAGCGCGGTCTATAGCTATCTAGAGAGTCTTAGTTTTAGCGGTTAACTCTCGCTATTGCTTAGCCTTATCGGCCGCCTTATTCTTTAGTACCCTAGTAGGGGCTGCCGCACTAGGGCGAGTAGGGTTCTAAGGGCTCTTACCTTTGCTTTAGGACTAGGTCTAAGACCGTATAGCAGCGTAGACATCTATACTATTCTTAGTAACCGCGTAAACATTAGTAACTGCGTCCGGATCCTAAGAAACAAAGTTAACTTTAATAGGCTTAGTAGTTCCGTTACTGCTTCGCTCCTTAACCTGTTTTACCCTAACCTTCTAAGTTTCTCGTTTAGTAATAGCGGCGAGGGTACTGTTCCTAGTATCCTCAAACTCGATCTTGCCGCTATACTTCTTTTCTAGAAGGGTCTTTAGCTAAGGCAGCTTCGGGGCTCTCCGATCCTATTCGAAATCAATCTTGTCGCCGGTGTCTATATAGTAGAATCGGCTATTTACTTATATAATAAGCTTCCTTTTAAGAAGCTCTTTCTAGATAGGGTAGGAGGATTAGACATGTTTAAACCCGCTATATATCTAGCACTTGCTATCTAAGTTAGAATAGATCTTCCGTATAGCGTAGACATCTACTAAAGGGGCTTTAGGGTAGTTAGGATCTGAAACCTAGTAGACTAGTAGTACATCGCCTAGTATAGTAGCATTAATAACCTCCCTAACTCGCTATAATGCTTTCGCATTTAGGTTTAGCTAGGCTAGGGATTTAGCCAAGTCCGCGACATCCTAAGAGTACTTAGTAACAGTAGGAGTTACGGTCTTAGGACTACTTTGCGATTTAGGAAGGAACTTAGGTCTCTTACTTACTAAGGCTTCTTTCCTAACCTACGCTAGGTTATTCCGGTCTTCGCCGTAGATAAACTTCCTCGTATCGGCTATGCTGTTAATATCGGCCTTAATATACACTAGGACCTCTTTGTATTTCCTAAAACTCTTAGGATCGGACTCGCTAAGCTTATAGCGACGGAAGATACGCTAAGCTATAGGCTACGGCAACCCCTAGAGGAGCAGCCTTGTTCTCTAAGAGTTTTCGAGGTTACTCTGTTCGATGCTATCCGCTAACTCGACAAACTCGCGGATATATCCCTTTAGGTCGTTATCCTTAGTGCGCCTTACTAAGTAGAGGGACTCGAGCTACGTACGACTACCTTTAATACGACGGCTATCGCGCTCCCGATACTCCCTTATAAAGGCTATCTTAAAGGTCTCCTAGTTAGTATTAGACTTGTCGTCCTTTTCTAGGTAGCTAACTAGGATTTTAAGGGTTCGGTAAAGCTTAGAGGAGGTAGTCCTCGTAAAGGACCGAATCTTGTACTAGTCGGATTCTCTATCGAGCTCGTAATTAACTAAGCCTTCCTTAAAGCGCTCAATATATGCTATAGCGTTCTACCCTTCGAATAGGGGATTTGCCCTACTCCCTAGCTCTAGCGGGCGACGCTTGTTTTAATAGAGAAGCTTAGTTTGCTTCTCTATTATTTTTATAAGGATAGTGTAGAGCGCCTCTAGCGTAGAGGGCGCAGGAGGCTTACTTATATTAACTAGTCGCCGCCTAATTTCTTCGTTAATAGGATTAGGAGCGTTTTCGGATTTAGAGGATTCCGCTAATTCTCGATGTTCGTTTTCGCTAGAGCTAGAGCTTATTCGATTATTATAAAATAGTTAAAATAGTTGAAATAGAATACTATATAAAGTTGAAATAGAATGCTATATAAATGTGTTTTTAGTAACTTTAGTCTGTTTAGTTTGTTGTAATGTTGCTATGCGAGAGAGTAGTATATTAGGCTGTTTCTCCTAGTATTACCCCCGGGGTAGCATTAGGATTTGGCCTCCTAGGGGTCGCCTAACTACCTCTAGGAGCTTAGTTTAGTAGATTTTAGACAAAAGCCGCTCGGAGGGAGAGACTGCAATCTCTATTCACACCTAGATCCTAGAAACTAGCTCGTATTTCCTTTAGCTAGGCGGGGGGGCAGTAGCCTTCTTTTTCTAGTAGAAGGCTAAGCACTGTCTAAGCGAGGCTGCGAATCTAGGAACGCCCTACCTGATTAATAGGGGACTCCCCGGCTATCCGACCTGCAAGCCGTATTTGCTATTAATTAATAGTCTTAGCAAACTAAGCAAGGCCGATAGGTAATTAGTCTATCTCCTCCTTAGGCGGGGCTTATCTCGAGTAAGCGGTACTAAATAGGTCTTCGACCCGGAGCCGAGTCCTTAGAAGCTAGCTATAGCTATAGACTAGGCCCTAAGCTATAACAGTCCTAAGGGTTTGTAGCTTTTCGGGGTTAAAGCGATGCCCTCGTTAAGAGGTTTCTCTACTTGTCGTAATAGCCCCTTAAGATACTTCGGTATCGTCCGTATCGTAGGCTCTTATCGTGCCCTCGCTTTAGTTATAGCTATTCGTACCTAGAGACCACCTTTAATATACCCGAACCTATTAGATATAAAGAGATAGCCCTACCTTCGGCTCTAATAAAGGACGGAAACCAAAACTACTACTACTACTAGTAGTAATAGTATAGGCTACCGAGGGTAATATAACCTATAGCAATATAGGCAGCTATGTTTAGCATAATAGGATAACAAGACGGTTGCTTAGGCTAATAACTAGAGCCCTGCAATATAGGCATTGTAGAAGTGTAACATAAACAATGTGCTATACGAGGTTAGTGCTCTATCTATAATATAGAAGGAGGCCTCTTATATAGGCTTAAAACTTAGCCTAGGTATGTAGGGCCGGTTACTAGCTAATACTACCCTTCGAACAAAGGGTTCCTACTACTTCCTAGCTCTAGCGGGCGACGCCTATTCTAACGGAGAAGGTTAGTTTGCCCTTAAATTATCTTTATAACGATATTATAGAGAGCCTCGGGCGTAGAAGGCTCGATAGCCCCTAGGTCGATAGCGCTTATAATAACTAGTCGTCGCCTAATTTCTTCGTTAATAGGGTCTAGTAGGTTATTAGATTCCGAAGATTCCGCTAATTCGTAATACTCGCTTTTGCTAGAGCTTATTCGATTGTTATAAAGTAGTTAAAATAAAATACTATAGGAAAGTGTTTTTAGTATATATTGTAGGTTTGGCTTGTTTCGATGTTGCTATACGAGAAAATAGGGTACTAGGCTGTTTTCTTCTAATATTACCCCTAGGGTAGTATTAGAGTTTAGCCTCCTAAGGGTCGCCTAGACACCCCTAGGAGCTTTAATTTAGTAAATTTAGACAAACGCCGCTCGGAGGAAGGAACTATAATCTCTATTTACACCTAGATCCTAGAAACTAGCTACTTTACTAACTATCGTTATCTCCTTTAGCTAGGCGGGGGGCGGGGACCTTCTTTTTCTAGTAGAAGGCTAAGTACTATCTAAACGAGGCAGCGAATCCCGAAACAATCTACCTAGTTAATAGGGGAACTGTCTAGGCATCCGACCTACAATCTAGAAATTGCTATCGTATAGATAGTCTTAGCAAACCAAGTAAGGCCGATAGGTAATTAATCTATCTCCTCCTTAGGCGGGCGGTAGCTTATCTCGAGTAAGCGGTACTAAATAGGTCTTCGACCCGGAGCCGAGTCCTTAGAAGCTAGCTATAGTTATAGACTAGGCCCTAAGCTATAATAGTCCTAAGGGTTTGTAGCTTTTCGGGGTTAAAGCGATGCCCTCGTTAAGAGGTTTCTCTGCTTATCGTAACGGCCCCTTAAGATACTTCGGTATCGTCTGTATTGTAGGCTTTTATCGTACCCTCGCTTCGGTTATAGCTATTCGTGCCTAGAGACTACCTTTAACATACCCGAACCTATTAGATATAAAGAGATAGCCCTACCTTCGGCTCTAATAAAGGACGGAAACTAATACTACTACTACTACTTATAGCAATAGTATAGGCTACCGAGGGTAATATAACCTATAGCAATATAGGCAGCTATATTTAGCAAGATAGGATAACGAGACTGTCGCTTAGGCTAATAACTAGAGCCCTATAATATAGGCATTATAGAAGTGTAATATAAACAATATGCTATACGAGGTTAATAATCTGTCTACTCTATAGAAGGAGGCCTCTTATATAGGCTTAAAACTAGCCTATAGGTGTAGGGCCGGTTACTAGCTAATAATAGTATAGAAGTAGGCCTTAGAAAGGCGATCGAGGGTCTTATTAATAAGAGGGAGTAGATAGCGGTCTTTAATAGTAATAGCGTTAAGCCTACGATAGTCGATATATAGGCGTAGGCTACCGTCCTTCTTTAGTACGAATAGGATAGGTATACTAGTAGGGCTGTTACTATACCGAATACGACTATTAGCTAGGTTTTCCTCTAGGTACTTACGCAATATAGCAAGCTTACGCTTACTAAGGTTGTAGAGGGGTCTAAAAGGAACCTCCTTGCCCTCTATAATATTAATCTTATAATCCGTCTCTTTAAATATAGGCAATGTCGATACTAGGTAGTGTTTAAATACATTAGTATAGGTCTCTCGAATAGGCTCTAGTATACGAGCAAGCTAATTAGGGTCTATACTATTAGGGGGCATAGGTTCTTCGTTATTACTACCGAGTAGGTCGGTAGTCGGGTTAGCTAAGGCGGAGGCTAGTATTAGATTGCTAATAAATAGGACCCTAATATCGTTAGGGCACTCGCTAACATCGATATGCTTAATGTCCTCTTTCCTAGCGATTCTAAATCGCTACTATTAGCTGCCTAAGTCTATAGCTATAGCATAGTACTTAAGAATAGGGTTGCTAATAATAATATCGGATAGAAGGTTGTCTATGTCTACTATATAGGTAGTAAAGTCTAGTAGGCGCTTATTGCCGAGGTCGTCTCTTAGGGCTATATAAATATAGTAGGCTCTATAGGTTAAGTACCGAGCGTTATTAAACTAAGCAAGGGTTAGCAAGTTAGTCCTAGGCAATTGTCGAAGGTCTAATTGCTTAGCTAGGCGATAGCTAATAAGGGCACTAACTAAATTTCCTAGATCTAGTATAACCTTAGTCTTATAATTAGTACTATACGAGTCCGATACGAGATAGGTACGTATAATAGCTAGCACAATATTAATAGTCTTACGCCGTATAAGGCTAACAGTTAGTGCGGCGCTTATTCTTTTTTCGAAGGTTAGCCTGTAGGGGTAGCGTTAGCTACTAAAAGGTGCTTTCGGTACTTAGCGGTAGTACGGTCGATTCGGGCCTAGTCCTTAGGTTTGTCGTATTAGCCTAGTAGATAGCTAGTGCTATTATAATTAAAGCACTTCAATCCGGTTAGAACATTGCCGTAGCTATTATTGTTAGTTAAGCAGTTAGCGTTGTAAGGATACGAGCTCCTTCTATAGCCTCTATTATAGCCTCCTCTATATAGCCGTCGGCTACGGCCTCTTCTATAGTCGTTACTGTTCCTATTGTTAGCATTGTTGTCCTAGTAGGAACCTTAGTTTCCTCCGCGGGCACTACGGTTGCCGCAGTTAGTACTAGCTAGTCGGATCCTCGATTCTAGTCGTTATTAGAGCTAAATAGCTCGTTTAGCTGTTTCTACCTCGACTATAAATTAAATGCGTGTTAGGTTAGCCTATTCGAATATATAGCGGCGGTCTAATTTAAGGACTAATTCTTATCGCAATTTAGGTCGTATCTTAGATATCTAGATAGAGTCGGTCTTAGGTAGCAAATCGTCCTCGAGGGTCTTTAAATAGGCCTTAAATAAGCGAGCTAATTAATTAGTCTTTTACTTAGCTCGAAGGTACTAGTCCTAAGCGTGTTATTGCCTTAGTATAGGGTTTCTAAGGGTGTCTAGTATAATAGTCTTATAGGTTTGCTACTAAATAGCGGTCTAATTAGTAAGGGAGTTAAAGTAGTTATTCTAGGTGCGTTTTAGGTCGCTATTAATATATTATATAGCGTAGACGACTAATAAGTAGTTATCTAGCAGCGCTCTTAGTATATTACGCTAGTTAAGCTCGCAGTTACGAATGTAGTTATTATATTGCTTCCGACTAGAGCTATTAAATACAGTATAGTCCTTAAGTTTAGCATCCTTCTTTTAGACTAAAACGGGTAGTAAAGAAGGCTCTACTATCGCCTCGGTATTAGTTATTAGGGCCTCCTAAAGGCGGCGAAGCTCGAGGAGATTATCCTTTAGCTATTGTTCTTAGCGTAGGGTAGTAAGCCTATTTTAGGTAGCTTCCTAAAGTCTCGCTACTAGCTAGGGGCTAAAGGCTAGTTAGCTATATCGACGGTTAATAATATTACTAAGAATATCGTTAATAGGCAACGAGGGGTTATCCCCTTCGATTGTAGGTTCTTCGGTAGGCCCTCTAGTAGGCTCTTTAGTAGGAGGCACTCTAGTAGGTACTCTAGTAGGTACTTCGGTAGGTACTATACTACTAGTATTATTATTACTAGCGCTACTAGCGGCGCCGCGGTTGTTATTTCGTAATAAACTAGCTATTATAAGAGGCGATAGCTTAACTTAGTATAATAGGCTATATAAAAGGCCTTACTTAATAATTAGTATAGTTGTTTTAGTAGAATAGTACGTATAGGTCCCGTTCTTCGGGCGTAATATAGTTAAATCGATAGTTTTCGTAGCTATACCGCTAAAAGCTTAAAATAAGGACTATCTAGCTACTATCCTTAAAGGGTAGATCGAATACTATATAAGAAGGGCTATATTAGTAGGTAGATAGGGTAGTAGTAGGTATAAGTAGTATTTAATAGAGAACTAGAAGGAGAAGGAGGAAGGTAGGCTAGTTAGCCTAACGCTAAGCGCTAAGCCCTACCTAAGGCACTAAGACCCTAGCTTTACTCGGCCTAATTATATACTAATTATATATAGCCTCTTTAGCCCTAATACTAGTAGGTTTAGTAGTAGAAGACTTACGATATAGTACTATAGTAACTAGCTATTAATATATTGTCGGCCTTCGCTATATCCGCTAAGTCTAAGAGGACCTTTAGTATAAGCCGCCGTACTACTAGATAGGACCGTATACGTATAAGTAGTAACTATATTCGTATAAATAAATACTCGAAGAATTAGATAAGAATAGGGGTTACTAAGATACTATTAGAATTAGCTACTTTAGAAGAGGCGGAAGAAGGACTACTACTATTGCTAGCCTCGTATTTAGTCTCTAGCGCTAGTAACGACGACGACGGCTTATAAAATAACCTCCTTCTTAACCCTAAGTATTACTATAGGTACTAATTATATAATTACGTAATTATGATTACTAATTATTCACTTACTATTGACTATGATTATGATTACAGGCACTGATTAGTGAGTACTTAGTAATCAACTTCCATAACTGCAGGTAATCGTGCCTCCCGTCGCATGAAAACTTGTGACATCAGGATGATGGCTACAGCAGCTGGAGATGCAGTGCTGGTGTTGACGCTGCCTCGCCATCCTCAAGCGCTTCGCCGTGCCTGCTAACTTTGAGGAGCCAATAACGGCTGGTTGGGCCAGAGCTGGGTTGCGCACCAAGAGCACATGCGCCTTTCTTGTGGAAGGCACCTGCACTCATAATGATTGCATCAGACCCAAGGCAGCTTTGCTTATAAGTCTCCAAGGTTGCCCTTCTGTTGCCGCCACACAATCGACCTCTTGAGAATCAGCTTTGAACAAGTTCCCATCGCACAAACCCATCCACACACAACACGATCAGCAACAATGTCCGACACTCTGTATGTACTCACCTCGCACCCATTTCCCATCACTGCAGACCAAGCCAAGCCCAATCCTTGCAAGACTCAAGCTAATGTCCAGACCAGCCGCCAGAGCACCGCCGACAAGGCTGAGGCCACGCTCAAGCCGGACTCCCATAAGTCCACTGCCGAGTCAGTCACCGACAGCGCCAAAGGCACTGCCGACTCTGTTGCCGCCAGCCTCCAACCCAAGGGCGAAAAGTCGGCAACGCAGAAGGCCACGGATACCGTCTCCAGCGGCAGCGGCGGTGCTTCGAACACCGCCACCGGCCATGCCGAGTCTGCACAGGAAGGCGCCTCCAACCTCGCAGGCCAGGCTTCTGATACGGTTCAGTCTGGCATGAAGCAGGCACAAGATGCCCTCGGTCTTGGTGGCCACAGTAAGTCCTGAGTCCGGCCTTCGCACGAGAGCTCACCAATTGACGATGTGCAGAGAAGTAAACTCCCTTCGATGATCTCCTACGACCGAGAATGGAGTGCTCCTGTGGGATGAATCGACATGTCTTGGGGACTGCAGCGGCAATTGCAACAGTATTGACACGCGACCAAGTTACGACAGATTAGCAGGATCAGAATATTTCCACAGAACGTAGTTTGCATTGGCAATCCAATTCCCTGATTTCTCTTCCACTTCCACAGCGACGATATTTCGAATTCCACTGATCGTGTTCGTGATGATGCTGAATGGCATGGTAGGCCAGGACGGTAGTTTCCCCGCCAGCATACCTGCTCAACCACTTCTCGCCTGTTCCTGCAATGTATACAGCAATGCCGTGTGATGCAGTGCATGTCGTCGAAACAGAGACTGACCGTGTTGGAAATTTCGAACGCAACGCATTGACCAGCACCGAATGATCGACGTTCCGCGCGGACGACATCGGCGCCGGATTCCAGTATGTATTCTAAATTCGCGGGAGAAACAGGAAGCCGAAGCATAAACAGACGCCCTAAGCATTGTGCGAATTCATTGGGACGATCGCATTGCGATTCTTATATCCTTCTGGCCTCCATCTCCTTCATCCTCCAAAATGCTTCGCACGGCCATTCCTCGCGCTTCTACCGCTAGCACCGCGCTCTCGCAGAGCTCCAAGATCATCCCCGCAAGAAGCTTTGTAAGAGCTGCATCGAGACCCATGAAGTCGTCACGCTCCCTTCAACCTCTGTCACAATCCACCTCGGTCTCAGCAAGAACATTCAGCAGCACAGCCAGGATGGGGCGAACAGAAAGCGATGCCTTCGGCGAGCTCGAAGTGCCCGATGACAAGTACTGGGGAGCGCAGACCCAGCGCTCTCTGGGCAATTTCAAGATCAACCAGCCTCAAGACCGCATGCCTCCACCCATTGTGCGTGCGTTCGGCATCTTGAAGGGAGCTGCGGCCACAGTGAACATGAAATTTGGACTTGATCCAAAGCTCGGTCAAGCCATCCAGCAAGCAGCTGCTGAGGTAGCATCGCTCAAGCTTGTCGACCACTTCCCGCTGGTCGTATGGCAGACTGGCTCCGGTACACAATCGAACATGAACGCAAACGAAGTCATCTCGAATCGAGCAATTGAGATTTTGGGCGGTCAAATGGGCAGCAAGAAGCCCGTCCACCCCAACGACCATGTCAACATGTCCGCTTCTTCGAACGACACGTTTCCCACTGTCATGCACATTGCAGCCGTGCTGGACTTTGAAGAGTCATTATTGCCTGCGTTGAAGAATCTTCATCAAGCGATGAAGCACAAGGCTGAATCGTTTGAACACATCATCAAAATTGGACGAACGCATTTGCAGGATGCGACACCATTGACATTGGGCCAGGAGTTCTCCGGATATGTCACTCAGCTTGAGTACGGAATTGAGCGCATCGAGTCTTCTCTGCCTCGTCTGAGACTTCTCGCACAGGGAGGTACGGCTGTGGGAACGGGTTTGAACACTTTCAAGGGCTTTGCCGAGGACATCGCTTCCGAAGTGACCAAGATGACCGGCACCCAATTCTACACTGCACCAAACAAGTTCGAGGCACTGGCTGCACATGATGCCATCGTGGAGGCACACGGGCAGCTGAACACACTTGCTACGTCGTTGTACAAGATTGCTCAGGACATCCGCTTCCTCGGCTCAGGCCCACGATGTGGTCTCGGCGAGCTCCAGCTACCAGAGAACGAGCCAGGCTCATCGATCATGCCGGGCAAGGTCAACCCAACTCAGTGTGAAAGTATGACTATGCTGTGCTGCCAGGTGTTCGGGAACCAAGCTGCTGTGACCTTTGCTGGCTCGCAAGGCAACTTTGAGCTGAATGTGTTTAAGCCTGTCATGATTCGCAACCTTCTCCACTCGTCTCGCCTGCTGGCCGATGGAATGAACAGCTTCCGCGAGCACTTGCTCGAAGGCCTCCAGGCTGACGAGCAGAAGATTGGTACGATCATGAAAGAAAGCTTAATGTTGGTTACCTGCTTGAATCCTGTCATTGGATACGACATGGCGTCGAAGGTGGCAAAGAATGCGCACAAGAAGGGCATCTCATTGAAGGAGAGTGCTATGGAGCTCAAGGCGCTGAGCGAGCAGAAGTTTGACGAGGTTGTCCGACCAGAGTTGATGATCGCGCCCAAAGAGAAAAAATAGACGGCGAATGTACAGCACGCACGCGCAAGCGAAAATATGTATGTAGTGTAGATTTTATCGATATGTGACAAACAGCAGATGGCTTCGAGGCACCAAAGCCCGGCGAAAGTGATAACCCTAGTGATGGTGGAGTAACCCTAACGCGTCGCGTTCTCCCACGACGCGATGCGTCTCTTCCACAGCAGGCCCGCTGCATTCATACTCCTCTTTGCATACATGACAACCCACCATGTTGGCAATCTCGACTGCACCGCGCATAGATGCGAAGAAACGTGCCATCAATCCGAAAAAGGCGCAGTTCCAGAATGCCAGCTTTGCCGAACTCGACTATGCGCATCGTCTGAACTTCTACATCGTCCCGCCGACGGGCGATGTCACGCTCGAACAATTCGAAGAATGGGCCATTGCGCGACTGAAGGTGCTGGCCGAGCTGGAGTCATGTCAATTCCGCAATAGAACGCCGGCCGAAACGGAAGAGCACATGCGACCCATCCTCGCCAAACACCTCCCTCTCCAGAGCAACAGCTCGAGAAGCAGTGAACTTTCCCTCGAGCGTAAGCGCGACCACTACAGCCATTGGACACTGCGCCTTGCCTTCGCCAGCACACAAGACCTCAGGCAACGATTTGCGCGTCTCGAGTCGCAATTGTTTCGACTACGCATACAACAGGACGACCAACGTGAGAAGAGAGCTTTTATCGAGTCTCTGCCAATGACGTGGCAGACAGTGGGCAATGAAGAGAAGTCACAACTGCTGGACGACTTGAAAGCTGCAACAAACTGCACTAAGCAGGATGAGGAGAGCTGGTTCATGGTGGACTGGGAGAATGTGCCAGAGCTGGTCGAGAGGCGACAGGTGCTACTGAAGAGAGGCAAGGCATATGTGCATGTCCGCGAACAGACGAGCATGGTTGTCAGCGAATTTTCGAGACACCTTGAGTCTGGCCTCGAATTGGCAGCTCGCTTCTTGCCTCGCATGGACGAAGACAATCGCCTGGCACCAATCTTGCATCATCTTTCACAGTCATTCGTGGCACCAGATGCTGGGTATGCAGAGGAGTCGAGCTTGAGCGACATGACCAATGTCACGGCTGCTTCGATCGACTCATACAGCCAGTATTTTCCCCTTTGCATGCAGAATCTGCATCGCGAGCTCCGGAAGAACAACCACTTGAAGCATTTTGGAAGGCTACAGTATACGCTGTTCCTCAAAGGCATCGGCCTGAACTTGCAGGAATGTATAGCCTTCTGGAGACGCAGTTTCAAACTCATCACGGACGGTATGTGTGCTAGAGGACGGATTTTTGCGTATACCACACTGACGGCCTGCATAGACAAGTTCAAATCGGAATATCTCTACAACATTCGCCATGCGTATGGTGATGTCGGTGGAGATTCCAACAGACGTGGCCGAGGCTATACACCGTACAGCTGCCAGAAACTACTCACCGAGGCATTGCCTTCAGCTGGGCAGCAACACGGGTGTCCGTATCGAACATATAGCCCCGATAACCTGATCACACTTCTCCAGAATGTGGGCGTCTCAGATCGAGAATTGCTCAAGGGCGTCCGCGAAGATGTAGGCAAGCAACGATATCACATCGCGTGCAACAGAGTCTTTGAAGCAGCTCACAAGAATGAGCTGAAGAAGGTTCGTATTCACAGTATTACGATGTTTTCGAATTTTGCTGACCTCTTGATCTAGGTCAAGGACGAATCTCTGATGCCAGCAAGCGAGCTGGACACCATTCTGCATCCAAACACCTACTTCAAGCGAAGCTTCTTGCTGAAGAATCTGGGAAAGCTCCAGAATGGTGAAATTGGTGTCGATGGCCCCGGTTCATCTTCGAATGCTTGATGAGAACCAGATGCATCAATGTCGTTCATTCTTCCTCGGCATCAGCGCGGCGTTACAGGTGTTGCTTTGATGATCGCACTTCTGGATGGTTTATGACGTACTGGCATCACAGGCGCTCATCTTGAAACGACAGAAAGACCAGCAGCCACTGCAGTGCCTACTCACAGTGCGTCCTCACGCTCCTTCCACATTGGGACTGGACCGACTGGAGCAGAATCCGCGTAAGCGCAACAGCGGCTCGAAGAGGCTAGGATCAGCAATGCAACGCGAATCTATTAAGCTTAAGACAGTCTCGCCAATTAGGACATGCAAAGATCAACAGAAGAACTCCGAGGCATATATTTAGGCTTTCTTTCAAGGCTTGCTTGCAATGCTTAGCAGGCTTCGTTTGGCTTGGTGCACGCAAAATTTGGCACATATGCAACGCCAGCGATGTGGACTTACCGCGGCCTCCGCTCAATCTTTGACATACACGCAGGTACAGGTACGATCACTTACCGTTCCTGTCCTGCTTCGCGGAGAAGTTGATAGCCACCTTCGCGATCGGCCTCAGGGCAAGAGAATCGTTGGAGACTACACGAAGCCCCAGAGGATCTCACATCTAGCGGCGGCACCGTCGTGTGACTAGACGTCGTGCAGAGAGACTGTATGTAAACATTTCCGCGTGGTCGGGAGTTCTATATAACCTCAGAATGTAAGTGGGCGATCACTCTGTCACCAGTCAGCTTTTTCCATGCGCAAAGATGAAGGCCGCAGTACTCCTCTCACTTGGCGCTCTTGCGCTTGCCGCTCCCACTCAAGACGAGAGCCAAGGCACCAAGATTCCATTTTCCAGGAAGAGACACCAACATGTCAAGAAGTCAGATGGTGCCATCGACCTTGACTGGTTCATGGGAACGCTGAAATACACAATTCTCAAGTACAACAAGAATTTTGCTCTGCCGGACATCGTCGACAAGGCCAACCTGATCCTGAAGAGAGATACGAATGCAGAGGAGAAGCTCACAGATTTCACCGAGGGCCAAGAAGATGAGCTGTATGTGTACATCTTGAACATGTCGCAATGACACCTTTCTGACACGATACAGCTACTATGGTGCAGGCACTGTCGGCTCTGCCAACCAGGTCTTCCAATTCGACTTCGACACTGGTTCGTCGGACACCTTCGTCCCAGGACCAAAGTGCGGCACAGCACAGGGCTGCTCGGGAAGCACAAAATACAATCAAGGCGGACAGGACGAGCATAATACCACTACTGTCACCTACGGCTCTGGTCAAGTTTCTGGCGAGAACTACTTCGACAGCGTGACCGTTGCCGGTCTGACCGCCACCCACCAAAATATCATCTCCCTGACACAAGCTCAAGGCTTCTCCGGCACAGGATCTGACTCCCTGATGGGCATGGCTTTCCAATCCATCGCCAACAGCAAACAGCCACCCTTCTTCTTCACCCTCATCAACCAGAACAAGGTCAACCCAACCGAATTCTCCTTCTACCTCGGGCGCCAAAAGTCCGGCACTACCGGTCTTTCAGAAATGACTCTCGGTGGTCGTGACTCCAGCCGCTACACCGGAGCCTTTACTCCAGTTCCAGTCACAAGCCAGACTTACTGGCAAGTCGCCATCGACGGCGCCACAGTCGGCTCCAACCCAACTCTCCCCACAACCCAAGGCCAAGCCGCAATCGACACCGGCACAACCCTCATCATCGCCCCAACGCTTGCCGCAGCCTCCATCTTCGCCCAAATCCCAGGCTCCATCCCCCTCCCTCTCGGCGTCGGTGTCCCACTCATCACCCTCTTCGCATACCCCTGCGCCTCGAACCCGAAGGTCGCTTTGAAATTCGCCGGCAAGAATTTCGCTATCAACCCCTTGGACTTCAACTTTGGTACTGTCACTGAGGATATAGCTCTCGACCTCGGAATCGATCTCAGCGCACTTACCAACCAGTTTTGCATTGCTGGAATTGCTGGTGCGGATCTTGATCCTACTGAGGAGCTTTATGTCGTTGGTGATACGTTCCTCAAGAACTGGTATAGCACGTATCAGTATGTTAACCCGCAGAAGGCTTTTGTGAATTTTGCTGCGGCGAAGGGGAATCAATAGGTATGATAACAGAAAATTCGGGTGCATCTTGGGGAACGATATGATAATGATATGAATGAGACGATAATGTCAAGATGATGCCTATTAAATATAAAAAGAATTCACCTTGCACCTCGTCTCTTTTTCTATTTCCTTTCTCTGAAACGTTTCGGGATCAGCCTGTGCTGCGCGGCAGTGTGAAAGAGGTGAGTGTGACAGACATTCTCTCTTCGGGAAAATTTCCTACACTTGTCTAGCTCAATGGGAGAGCAGGCTGATATAGCATCGGCGGGGAACAGATATTGTTAGTGACCAGACTTGGACTGAGCGCTGTTAATGCATTGAGTAGGTGAGAAGTCTTACCTCACTTCAAGTCTACTCCTTCAGCAGCCAGGCGGTGGTAGCATTGAAGCAGATCTCAAGGACTCGGTGGAGAACGTCCACAGGAGCGGCATTACAGCGTGAATCCACGTAAGTCTTGGCTTGAATTATCATGCTGAAGTGAGCTCGGTCGATTCGTCTGGAGTTTTCCTTTTGGTGGATCATTCATTGTATCTTACTTCGCGCCTGCGCCTGCGCCCTCAGCTGGATCGCCACATCGATCTACCGTCAGCTGAGAGCTCGAGAGAGTTGTCACACATCTCTGGCGGAGCTGAAATTACAAGTGGGGTGTCGCTGGTCGCGCACTTGCTTGTTCGCTCGCCTCGCGGCGCTCCCTTCGCTCAACTTTTCTCTTGCTGCAAATCTAGATCAGAGCAGCATTGTCCAGATCTTCTCATGAGAATTGTCACGGGTGGGAGAGGCGGCGGAACCCTCGACTGATGCCTTCTTGCCACTCGCAGGTTGAGATCGTGTCGGACATGAGCTCGGTGGCCTGGTGGCCCAAGTCAGTCTGAGAATTGCTCGTGTGATGCTACTCCCAATCGGCCGCCAAATTCACCCCAGTTTCCGGCCTCACACGTGCTTCCGCTACAATGCCCGTGCTGTGCAGTGTTGCCTTTCGTTCTGAGAAGATGAGACATCTAGGTCCTTGTACTGCTTTGCATTCGTTCCGCGGTGTTTTGGAGGATCTCTCCCTGAATTCGCTCGCTCCTTCTATCCAACACAATGCTCTGACTCAAACGAGGTGTCTGCTGTCTCCGCCCTTCACCAACCAGATCTTACCTTGTCGACCTCACCCGTGAACTGATCCTTCAAGAAGCGACCCAAAGCAATTCTCTTCAGCTCCTCCGCATTTTCGCTCTCACCTTGATCCAGCAACATGGCATAGGCCCTGGCAAGGGAAGTGCAAGCTCCACCTTCGCCAAACGCGCCATTGGTTCCAATCATCTTTTCGTCTGCCTGAGAGGGTACATCTATATCAATATGTGGATGGGAAGGGAGGAAGAAGTGCAGAGCTCAATTACCTTGCGATCTTCGATAGAAGAATCGACCTTTGAGTCGCCGACCACAGTCTTTGCGAAGTCCGTGACGGCCTTACCGCCGGAGTGTAGGATGAAAGAAGCTGCTACAAGTGTGTCGGCGATCTGCTGCTGGGCAGCTTCGGAAACGGTGGAAGAAATCTCTTTTGCCATTGCGACGACGGTGGTGATGACAATCGACAGCGGCTGTTGCACCAGTCAGCTCTTGCAAGAAGTCGCACAAGCACCCTTATAAATACCTAGCGATCAACGATTGCCGTATCCTTTGTGTATGCTGAGAAAGCCCGTGTAGCACCTATGAGGTTTCCGTGATGTTGTGACAGCTTCGAATGTCGACAGTGCAAAGATGCAAATCGTAAGCTGGAGCAAGTGAGCTTCATTCTGCATCGGTGGCCTGTGCAACAACGCGACTTCACATTCTCTTCCGATTTGCCCGATTTGAAACGTTTCTGCAGAGCAAGAAGTTCACTCGAGGATTGCCGAGTAATGGCGTGTCTTTGGAGCAGCTTTCGTGTTGGCATGTATGCTAAGACATCTCAATCAATCAAAGAGATTGTCAAAGGCTCTCGCGACGGCGACGGCGACTGGACTGTATGTAATGATTCTGTTGTGCCCTCCGTGTTTGACCAGCTCGAATCGAAGTCGTGGTCGCCCATTCCGCTTGACATCCAGGACGCCAGCGCCACCCTCGCCAATGCAGCTTTTGGCATCAATCTCGTGCGCGTCGAGGTCGCTGTCTGAACCGCGCTTATCCAGGATACGGCGACAGATCATCTCAGTCTGATGATATGGGATGTCAGCGTCATCGAGAGCATGTACAATCTGAAGAGATCCAAGCTGCGGGGCGCCGGCTGAAAGGTGATAATACGCCGTCAATCGCTCTGCGGTCTCCCACTTGTCGACCATTTGCGATGTGAGCAGGTTCGCAAACCACGGGACAGGCCGGAGTGGAAGCAAGAGTGGCAAGAGGCCTCCAATGCGATACGTGAGGAGTAATGTCGGCACACTGCTGAACGGAGCAGCAAGAACGATACCAGCAAACATCATTGGCTTGATCTGATCGCTGTCTCGTGCCAAGGAGGACAGTTCTCTGGTCTCGCGAGGCAGAAGTTCATTACCCGGATCTAGAAAGTGCAGAGCAACTGCAGTGGACACTGCAGTCCCTAAGCTTTGACCAAGGATGACGACTCGCTCAGGAGGAATTTTTGCAACGTCCAGGATCCACTTCACCAAAGTGATGCCATCAGTGATCAGACCTGCTTCATGCGGGCTTCCGGTGGAGTGACCGAAGCCACGATAGTCTATTGTGAAGACATGAGTGTTGGGCCTTGTCGCCATGAACCTATTGGTGGTGGGCCGCCAGTTTTGGGCAACATGACCAGCATTTCCATGGAAACTGATGACAACTCTGGCATCACTCGATTGGAGAAGCTGAAAAGCCGCTGTAGAAGTGAAGTCTTCGATTGCGCCATCCTGAGGCCGAGGCTCGTTGCGAACGGCTTTCTCATGCAAAGCATACTGATCTAACGGCAAAACATGCCAAGCGTAAAGAGTCTCGCCATCAGGAGTGGTGAGATTGAAAGGAGTGACTTGGTTCGTGGAAAAGCCAAAGACCTCGCCATCATGCACATCTTGTAGGAAGAGTGTATTAAACTTGTGGGCATACAAGGCACTTGCAGAGGTCAGCATGCGTTATATTATTCAGTCGTGGGCTTAAGTCTCACAAGCGCTGCATTGAAGGCCTCAGCAGAACGCCGAGAAGGACTGCGTAGAGAGCCACAGCGCCGGCGACCCCAAGAGCCGCCCTGCTCAATATTCTGGTTGTCGTTGTCGTTGTCATCGCTCCAATGCCATGTTGGGAAGATGATGAAGAAAGTGGCAGCGTGAAAGCAAAAGGTGCATTGAGGCCGTTGCGGGTGCTGAGGCGCTGGTTGGCTGAGCGCGTCGCGTAGTTCTACGGCCGATCTGGAGATTCCGGATGATCGATCGCAACTTTTTGCTCTTCACTTCGCTACTGCCAATGCACGGAGCATCATGACACCGCGATAGAATCGTGAGAGCATCACTGGCGACATGGAAACAGGCCAAGAGGCGAAGGTGGGCGAGAAGCGACGTCCGGGACGTCCTCCCAAGACTGCGAGCGCGCCACCAGCCAAGAGACAACGAACGTCGATATCAACGCCGCCAACAAATGCAGCCTCGGCCGCGCATACTCCAGCGATAGGCTCGCCTGTACCAGAGAAGAGAGTTGTGCGCTTGCCCGCCAAAATCAACGAGAACAAGCCACTTCCGACTCTGCCAGAGCCACAGCCCCAGACTCTGTCCAATGAAGAGTACCAGTCCATCGCTGCGAGTGCCGTCCTCGCAACATCGCTGGAGAAGTCGAGGTCAAGATGGATGTGCGACGGCATACTGGAGCGATATTGGGTGAAGCCTGAGAAGGGCACTGGCAAGAATGCCAAGCCCCCTCCTCCCAATAATCCAGATCTGAAGACGATGAAGATGCGAGGAGAATGTCGAATACGCATCGAGCCGCACTTGTTCGTTGCGAACTTCTATACCGTGGAGAATAATGCGTTGCCTCCGAAGAATAAGCAGCCGGTTGCCAGCCAGCCACGACAGCAGCAACCTATCCAGCAATTCCAGGCTCGCCCTCCACTGAGCAGCGCATCCTACCAAGGACATCGGCTGGGGCCTCTTCCGCCTGTGCAAAGCTCTAGTCGACTCCCACCTGCGCCTCAGCCGGGACCGTCAAGAGCTCAAGCTTCTCCTGCACCTGGGCTGTCTGGTCAAAAGGCCTCGCCCGACCCGGTAATCAGCATGCTGGCGACTCGAGCTTCTTCCGACCCAGAGCTCAAGTCCCTTATGAAGGAGGTTGCCACTGGAAATGCCAATCAAGACCAGTTGAAGATTTTTCAAAAGCACATAGACGAGCTCACCACGATCATAGCGCATCAAAAGAAGACACAAGAGGAAGCGCCCTTCAAGCCTCAGCAGCAGTCGAATATGATCCAATACGATGGGCCATCTGATTCTAGACCTGTGCATACTCCACAGCCAATACAGCCTCATCCGCAGCACGCCGGACCACAAGCACGTCCACAAAGTTTTGTTGCGCAGCCTCAAAGCACCCCTCCGTATGGCCAGCAACAGCCATGGACAGCGCCGGCTGCAGCACCCGTAGCGACGAACTCGCCCGTAATACTCGAATTCACGGGCTCTGGCGCAACCGAGGACAGATTCCTCTTTCCCGAATACAGTATCCTCGAAGCACTCTCCCCGCAACATCTACTCGTGAGTTTTATCTTGACCCGCAAAGGGCGCGACGCTGTAGACCCCACAGGACTTGAACCAGACCAGGAGTATTGGCAACCCATCACGATGATGATAGAAGTTGCATATGGGCGCGAGGAGCTGCTTAACTGTATTCGGCGATGGGTCAAGCCAGCGGATGACGTTCGTAAGAACATGCAAGAAACTATGGAGCGGTGTCAACGGGTCTCCAACGCGTATCTAGCCCTACGGCTTCCTTTCAAGGGCTCCACGACCACCGACAGCGAGAACGTGTCGAAAGATGTAACACCGATCGTTGAGGAGAAAGTCAAGCCGAAGCCTGCGCCGAAGAGAAAGGCGCCAGTGGCCTCGACTCCAAAATCTGTGGAAGCTGAGAAGGCGCAGAAGGAGGCAGTACCACCGTCTGACAATGCAAAATTGGCTGCGACACCGCGCCCAGCCGAAGCGTCTTCCGCGGCAGAGAGCAAGGACGCCATTTCCACGCCGACAGGATTTGTCGCTGCGGAAACTCCGACGGCAGTAGAGGGCGGCCGTCCAAAGAGGGCTGTGCGGAAAAGCGTCAGGATCAGCGAGGGTTAGATTCGATGTGATCAGGGCCAACATGATTGAAGGAGTAACAGCCTCCATGCATTGAATGAAGTCACGACCACAAATCGCAAGCGCTACATCTATTCCCTGTATCATCTCATCATAAGTCATGCCATTTCATAGTATCATCGCAGAGCAGGCGGCTCGTGGGCCGTTCCAGCGTCCTCGTCTCCGAGCAGGCCATTCAGATCATCAAGATGGTCATCAAATGCCGTGAGCAAAGCTTGTACATCCCCTTTGGTTCTTCTCTTTTCTTCCCTCGCTTCTCGACCAGAAATGTGTAGCATCAGTCCTCTATCTGCTAGGTTGCTGTCATCCCCCCAGCTTGGAGCTTGTGCTACCTTGGTCGTCAAGCCTTGCCAATTCACTGACAGAGAGGTTGCGTTCACGACTTCCTTGCCATCTGCAGCCATATCTACGACGACGAATCTATCCTCAACTTCATTGGCATCCGGTCGCTTGGGCGGCAGAGTTTCTAGAGCAGCATTCGTGATTATGTCCTGATCGTCATCGGCAAAGACATAATGTACTACTGGATGATGGTGCTCGCGAGTCACCGGATCTTCGATCAAAGTAAAGAATGGCTTGAAGTCCGCCGGCGGTTGAAGCTGGGTCTCGTCTTCGGGCTCGGGGTATGGGATGTCGTCGTCGTCCTCTTCCGGCCTCGGCGGTGGCTCCGCGGCAAACTCATTGTCGTCTATGGGCTGATGCGATGCTATGCGACGTGAGCATCCACTCGGTGAAATCGGACCTCTTCTGCCTATCTGCCTACCTTCGCCGGAGAGTCTGCCCGCTTCGCCTGCGTTGGGTGGAGGTTGTGCCGCAGCACGTTCAGCAGCGGTGGTTATGGCGACGGCGATGTTCTCATGTCTGGAGCTGGAGGAAGACATGCTCCATTGCTCAGAAAGTGAAGTAGTCGACAGTGGCTGGTAGGTGGTGGTGCATAGCACGACGATCTGTCCGCGGCCACAGAACTAAAAGCCGGAATCTCCGTCGACTTGATCGGCAGAAATATCCGAAAAGTCAAATTTGAGGCGTTGTTGTGACGCCTCTGATGCGCATATCAGACCTTTCGAGATGCAACTGCAGACGCGGTTACCGCCCGGACGGCAGCGAGCACTTCGCCTCCAGAGCGGTCAATCCTCGCTCCCGTGGTTTTGCCTACAATCTACTGCAGGACACACGCAGTGCAGAGAGCCATTGGCGCAGGCACATCAGGTACTGGAGCACTAGTCCACTTTTTTGGTGGTTGAACGTTCGGGATCCAGGACGCTATATCAACCCATGTAAGATCACTTGCGGCATTTCTCTTTCCTTATGCTCTTGTCGCTTCTTCAATTTCTCCCGTCGTCGTGCTCTCTGGCGCTTGTGATACTCTCTTTCGGCGTATTGGATTTGCACTTTTACGTATAGACAGGATGGGCTTCGACGACAGCGGCGGTCCCAGGTCGAACGACTATCCATCGGAGACTTCACCACTGATTTCAAGGACCACGGTCCAAGCTGTAACACCCAGGAATGGCATTGCACCCGAAGCACCGCTCTCCAATGGAACTTTCGAAGCATGTCGTGACCCTTTTACATATGGCAAGACTCCTGCCGTCAACGAAAGTGCACTCGAACGCCAGAACTCTCAAGACACTATCGAGATCCGACAGAGACAGTACGAAGGCTTACCAGAAGTCAAAAAGAATCTCAAGTACATTTTCCCAGCCCTAGCAATCGGTATTTTCCTCTCCGCCGCAGACCAGACGATTATAGTTTCGTCTTATGGCAAAATCGGATCGGAACTGAACGCCCTGTCTTCAACGTCCTGGATAGCCACGGCATATTTTCTGACATTGACTTCGTTTCAGCCTCTTTACGGCAAACTCTCCGATATCTTTGGCAGAAAGTCATGTCTTCTCTTTGGGTATACGATATTCGGGCTTAGCTGTCTGGGTTGTGGACTGGCTGGGGATATAACGCAGCTCATCGCAGCTCGAGCCTTCGCTGGCATCGGGGGCGGAGCAATGACCACAGTTGTCTCGATTGTGTTCAGCGATATCTGCACACTTCGAGAGAGAGGACAGTGGCAGGGCTACATCAATATTATCTTCGCGGCAGGAGCAGGCGCAGGAGCGCCTCTAGGGGGACTCGCAGCAGACTATATTGGCTGGAGATTCGCGTTTATGGCTCAAGTACCAATGTGTGCACTGGCCTTTATTGCTGTTGCCTTTACTCTCAACTTACCGCAGCGAAAAGCATCACAATCGATAGATTGGCGTAAGAAGCTGCGCCGCATCGATTTCTTTGGTGTTGCGACAATTATCGCCGCTGTCTTTACGCTGCTCTTGGGGTTTGATGCTGGTAGCAACGAGAGCTGGACTTCCCCTATCGCCATCGGTTCGCTCGTCGGCAGTCTTTCGCTTTGGAGCCTCTTCCTCGTCGTTGAAATGAAAATCGCCATCGACCCCATCGCTCCAGGCCGCATCATATTCAATCGGACCATGATTGCCTGCTATGTCTGCAACTTCTTCAGCCAGGCAGGCTGGTTAAGCACCCTGTTCTATGTGCCATTGTACTTCCAAGCCATCGACCACATCACAGCTACGGGCGCCGGTATTCGTCTTCTTCCCAGTGTCCTGTGCAGTGTCTCGGGGTCTCTCTTCGCTGGTTACTATATGAGAAGAGCAGGAAAGTTTTACTGGCTCACCGTCATCTCTTATGCCGCTCTTACCCTCGGTCTCATCGGCATCTTCCTCTCCTCTGGTGCAGTCATAAACAGCTCTGTCGGAATCATCATTGCAATGTGTATAGGTGGCTTTGGAAACGGCAACGGTATCACCACCACCCTCATCGGTCTCATCGCCAATGCCTCTCATGAGGATCAGGCCGTCGCGACAGCTTGTAGTTACTTGTTCCGCTCACTTGGCAGTACCTTTGGAGTCGCCATGTCAGCAACCGTCGCGAATTACGTTTTGCGCGCAGACCTTTCGTCTCGTTTGCCAGCATTAGGACTGCCTGAAGATCAGGCTGTCGAGATCGCCGAGCGTGTAAGGGAAAGTTTGGCGTATTTGAAGAACTTGGATCCAAGAATTCGGGAAGTTGTTGTGCAGTGTTTTGCGAAAAGCACGAACGCGGCGTTCGGATTGCAAGTTGTTCTTGTTTTCGGTGCGGCGGTCGCTGCTTGGGGGATTAGAGAAAAGGCGCTCAGTAAATGAGCCATGTATCAGGAACTGAGTGCATTGCATTGGAGTAGGCACTGTAGATCTTCCACAGTAGAGTCATAGTCAAGAGGTACAGTGAGCGCATAACATCGTACGGTCAAATGCGGAGTACTGTTGCCGGCAATTCATCTGCGAACTCAATCTGCCTAGCAGCTGCAGATGCAATGACGACGTATTCCAGTCCGACCAGATTACGTGGGACCGACCAACCTTCGATTTGGGTTGTTTTGGCCCGTAAGAATCCGACTTCTTGCAACGCTCTGGCAAGTACTCGTTGTACAGAGCATAGACTTTCCATGGAGAGGTATCTATAATGCAGCAATGTTTCGAATATTCCCATGACAGTTTGCCTTCTAGTCGTATCATCCCGATATGCCTTGCCTGAACGCCGCTCGCTGTGCCACAAACCCTGAAATCTTGTATATTTCATCTATCCTTGCCTGAAAGAATGGTCAAAATTGTATCCAAAAATCTCCAAGATTTCTTCGCCTACCTTTGCTTATGCTTGGGGTTCTTGCTACAAATAATGTAGACGTATTTCCCTTTCTTCCTTCTCACGCTCTTGCAGCCTTCGCACAGCTTCTTGACGCTGCTTCGCACCTTCATCCCTCGAATCTGCTGCTTAGCTATCGATTGCGTTTTCGCTGCACGAGCAAGACTCAGGTTCTGGAATGCATCTGAGATTGATTGTTGCCGCCGTCTGATCAATGCGTTGACAGAAGTCGATGTGCCGAGCTGGCGTTGCGATACTCGTAGCGGTGATTTGTATGCGGCAGTCCAAGACCGGAGTACATATCTTGTTGCGTGTCTGGCGAGCATTTTCGATGCGATCGTTGTGTGTGTTCTGCACTTGCTGCTACTCCAACAATGCTGCTCTCTTGAGTCTTGAGGTTGCGCGGAGGACGGATCGAGCCGCTCCGTTTTATACTCTTGGCATCGACACCGACGCTTCGAATTTCAAGGCTTGCTTGCTGCAGCATCCGACGACAATACCACCACCGCTCAACGACCGACGATTGCGACCGAACCGCCAGAACCGCAATCATGGCCACTGAGTTGACTGTCCAGAGTGAGCGCGCTTTCCAAAAGCAGCCACACATCTTCCTCAACTCCAAGAGCAAGGCCAAGTCCACCAGAGTCGGAAAGGGTGGCCGGAGATGGTACAAGGACGTCGGATTGGGCTTCAGGACCCCAAGAACTGCCATTGAGGGCAAGTACATCGGTATGTGCTGTCCTTGAGATTCTGGAAGAGGCGGGAATATGGCGATACAACGAGGCGCAAAACTGCTTGCCAAGATAGTGGATCAATGCTCACAATAATGCTACAGACAAGAAGTGCCCGTTCACTGGTCTCGTCTCCATCCGTGGCCGTATCCTCACTGGCACCGTCGTTTCCACCAAGATGCACCGTACTCTCATCATCCGCCGCGAGTACCTCCACTTCATCCCAAAGTACTCCCGTTATGAGAAGCGCCACAAGAACCTCGCCGCACACGTCTCTCCAGCTTTCCGTGTTGAGGACGGTGACCAGGTCACTGTTGGTCAGTGCCGGCCGCTCAGCAAGACTGTAAGAATGATCGAATCGAGGAGGATAAGAAGGCAGACACTAATGATTGACAACAGGTCCGCTTCAACGTGCTTCGCGTCCTGCCACGAACTGGCAAGGCCGTCAAGAAGTTCCAGAAGTTTTAAGCGATGAGACATGTGCTTTGTGGGAACTATGAGGAAGCAACGGCAAAGGTTATGAATGTGGGCCTAAACGGATGCATCCTGAAAATGGCGTTGGGTCAGAACAGGCTGTTTGGGCCGGTCACGAGTCTCGAAGCATGGCTTTGCTGGAAATACGCACAGGTCCATAGCTCGGCGTAGCAAATGTCATTGAATGCGAACAGTTTCATGCAAGAAGATCATTGCTGCTTCCAGCCTGTGGTAATTACATTTGACAGAGTATCGAAGGGGTGAAAGCAGCTACGATCACCGTGTCAGACAAGGTCGGTTGGTCTTAGTCTTCGGTTTTGGAGCCGACAAACTCTCCTCTTGGGACACACTGCCTCTCGTACAATTCCCTTAGGGCACCATCGCAGAAGAAAGCTAGATATCAAGCCACGTGCCC
Source organism: Pseudocercospora fijiensis CIRAD86 (assembly GCF_000340215.1). NCBI lineage: Eukaryota > Fungi > Ascomycota > Dothideomycetes > Mycosphaerellales > Mycosphaerellaceae > Pseudocercospora > Pseudocercospora fijiensis. Next base: position 8,712,589 of record NW_006921532.1, read on the forward strand.
ATGCATACAGAACGCTGTAACAATACTGTTGAGACATGCGCGTATCTTGAAGGTGTTGGATTAAAAGGTGTTGGATTAGAAGGTGTTGGGGCTTCCTTCGTCCTCACCTTAGTATCTCACGTGCCCTCCATAAATACATATGCTATATCTAAAGTGCACCACAGCAAATGATGCCGGCCAAAGGAAGCTCAGTCGCATTCCCCTGCTGCAAATCCATATCCGATTCGTTCCATCATCGACTTTCACACCTCACGCCGTCTCAACATACAGCAGTGCGGAGCTGAGATCCCTCAATCGCAAGCCAAATATCATCTAGTATCATCCAAGCGCCTGCGTTCCTTCACTCCAGTCTCTCCTCACCTCTTCCTCTCAAAATATCCACTCGAGCTCATAATCGCAACACTCTGATCCATAATCGTCTCCCCCACCCACAAATAGTTCTCAACCCACTTCTTGAGACTCGGCGACTCTGAAAACGTATCTGGTTTCAGGCTAGGACTAAGATGTTAGAATGTCAGATCTTCCATCATAACGCATGCATAATCTCCATTCCATCTATCTTTCTATGCGGGGGTTGGTTGATTGGTTGGTAGATACATACGTGAGACCTGTTGAGCGTTTGACGCCGGCGAGGAAGGCGGAGATTAGGACTGCGTCGAAGGTGTAGTGGGCGATACGGCCGAGCTGAGAGGGTGTTAGTGCGAGGGTTGGGGAGTCTTGAAAAGTGATGGTGTGTGTGCATACGACCATCGTTGTTGGTTGATGGGGGCGCCAGGTGCCTCTTTGGTAATGTGAGTGCAGGCGGATAGAAGGACTGGTCAGAGCGAGACGATTGTTGATTCTTATCGTGGCCCGGTAGCAGACATCCGGGTGTGTATGGGCCTTCTATGGTATCAGCGTGATAGTGAGTGAGTGACTGTGGAAATGGGTTGCTAGGAGAGCATGTGACATTGTGGCTGATTGGCAGTCCCAAGCGGACGCTAGCGGAGGTTCCTGCAGGGAATAGCAAGAGGCAAGTTGCAAGCCAGGCGAGGCCAGGATCTACCTCCATTCAGGCGCCCCGCTTTGTAGGCTTGTATGTACCTTCTACCTTCCACCTTCTACCTTCTACCTTCTACCTTCTACCTTCTACCTTCTATACGTATTTGTTTCTATTCTCGCTCGTTCTTACATTATCTGTACTAATATGTATCTAGTTAGCGGTCTACACTAAGCCTATAGCGAAGCGCCTAAAAGAAAACCGTACGGCTCCTATATAACCGTCCGGTATACAAACGAGAATTCGAATTTATAGAAGTACAACTATATATTAGATAGACAAACCTAAAAAAGCTATTCTATATAATAATAAGAAGATTATATGTTCCTATATAAAGCATTCGCTAATATAAGTACTATAGGCTCTATCTTCTATATACTAAGGCTAGTTATCCGTACGATTCCTAGATTTCCCGTAGATTTCCTTAGCTTCTAGACTGTAATACGACTATTCCGTACTAACGACTCTTATATAATACGAAGAGGCCCTTCTATATATCTATAGCTCGGCCCTCTAGGTACTTAGGTCTCGAGGTATATACGTTATTACTACTGTCTTGCCCTCGAGAGCAAATGCTAAGACTTTTATCGCAATTTGCGTTTCCTCGTAGGTCGTAGAACGCGATATTAACGTACTATTATATACAATCTTAGACTTAGAGAGCGTTGTCTAAGGTATTAAGAAGGGCCTTAGTATCTTTATATTGTTATAATATCGTAGAGTTATTGTATTATAGCCTTAGAGGGCAAACAGCTATATTCTATAGGCTGTTTTGCCCTAGTTTATTCTTAGGCTTGTAGGCGAAGAATTGGTTAGAGTGCTCGTAATTGGTTGTCGGTAAGTTCGGAAGCTAGCCCTAATTACTAATCTATCACGTGCACTCGGTCGCAATATGATCCCTATACACACATCTACGCAACTCAATTCTTCATGCCCACGAGCCTGAATGGAGGTAGGCCAGGATAATGACTTGGGCTTCCGACAACATGAAATTCTTCAAAGCTCGGTCATCCACACGCGCGATTAGTATCACAGTCTGCGTTTGTACCAGCAGCTCGATCAAATCCCGTCCTGATATGATGGCGATATCGTATTTTAAGAAGGGCGGAAAGGAATGTGACGAGTTCCAAGACATGATTGATGACCTTATGCTTCAGGTTTGCCAGGCTCAGGAAGAAGGGGGAAAGAATGATTGGCTGAATGAGAAGAGGACGTGTGAGTTGGTAAAGTTGGGAGAAGATGCTAGCGGGATTCATATTGGGAAAACAAGGAAGTGTTCGGACTGATATAGGATAGGCGGACTTTGAAATTCTTGAGAAGAAGCATTGATAACGATTTTAGTGTGCAGAACATCATGACGAGTGAGACCTGATGCTGGCCGCGAAGCGAGCAGTGGTGGAGCAATCATATCGCGTTGTACAATGTTTAACAACAGGCGCGGATTCCGTCGCCACTGCAGAGTTCTTACACTGATGTGAAGCAAGGACTCTCCTCTTGAGACCAGCAGCCTACCTGCTCTCTTCGTCCATCTTTCCACCCGTGAGAATCTCTGCAATCCTTCTGATTCTCTCCTTCCTGATAGCGGTAGTACCACTGGCATCCTCCACAGCCCTCGAGCTTGGAGCCTGGTTGGCACGATTAAGCATATCTTGTACAGACATCGGCTTGCCCAGAGTCCAAATAGATTTGCCCTGAGAAAAAGTATCCCATTGCCCGTAGCTCTGCCCGAACCTGACAGGCTTTTCGGGAGTCCCGAATGCTTCATCGACAGCCTTGTCCAGCTGCTCAGGCGTTACGATGAAGTCTCTAGCGTTCATGTAGAGGGTATGTAGTGAGTCCATACGTTCTTTCTGCTTCTGATGTGCACGTGCAGCGACATTTGCTCTCTTTCTTTTCAGACGGGCTTCTCGTGTTGGGTCGGGTATCGGCTTGTTGAATAATGCGTCCAAATCCAAATTGTTGCTTGGCGCCGTCAATCGCTCATCCTCTCGCTCCGGCGCATGTAATCTCTTTTCGCGATCTGCTCGTTTCGCAGCTGATCTAGCCTCCATCTGGCGGGTTTCTTTCTGTTGTCTCACTCTCAGACTGCTTACACCTTCGCGCAAATTCTGTCGTCGGATCTCGCTCATCTTTGCCTTCCATTCCTCTCGACTGCCAATCGCGTAGACCTTGGGCTTCGTCGAGCGTTTTGTGGAGAGCTCGACAGCTTCATCCGATCCACGACTTCCTCGGAATACATCCCGTGGAACTGGCAATACACCTTTGATGGGTGGATGGTATGGGATTTGTTGTTGCGGTGGCTCAGGGACTTCGACATAGCGTGGATGTTCTGGTCCCACAGCGAGCTGCCTAGTTGCTGTTGAAAATGATCGAATTGTGCATTGTGGACATCTCCATGATGAGAATGACGGTATGGGCGATTTCGGCGGCATCGTTGTTGATGTATGATGGTGTATGTGGTCTCCAATGGTTCTGTGTTGCGGCAAGTCGGAGGTGCTTGAGCCTCGTCTCGCGGCGGCTTGCGAAAAAGTCGCCGCTCGGCTTCGAATTCGAGATTTCGACAGCCACCTCTTTTCTGCTTTACTCAAGAGTGTGCCTCTCCACGCCAGAGCATAGCAGAATCACACAATCTACGATGGGTACAGGCAAGAAGGAGGCCGCCCGTAAAGAGCGGCAGGGCAAGACGAACGATGGCATGGGCAACGTCAAGACCAAGGGCGAGAACTTCTACCGCAGCGCCAAGCGGGTGAAGACGCTCAATATGTACAAGGATGGCAAGGCCCAGCGCAATGCAAAGGGAGACATCACAAAGGCCGCTTCATACCAGAGCAGAGAAAAGCCGAGCGCGCGCATCGAGCCCAACCGCAAGTGGTTCACCAATACCCGAGTCATCTCGCAGGATGCGCTGAATGCTTTCCGTGGTGCTGTGGATGCGCAAAGCAAAGACCCATACAGCTACCTGCTCAAGCAGAACAAGCTGCCCATGAGCTTGATCCACGACAACAAGGACAAGGAGCGAAAGGACGGCCTCATCCAGCATCGCGCCAAGATTCGAATAGAGGCCGAGAAGTTTGGCGACACATTTGGACCCAAGGCACAACGGAAGCGGCCACGACTAGCTGTGGCTAACCTTGAAGACCTTGCCTCAGCTACCACTCAGGACTACAGTACTTTCGAGCAGAGGCAAGAGGAGGCACGTGAATTAGCAGGTGTCAAGGAAGATGAAGACACTGGCTTCACGCAGACCGACAACAATGGTGAGCTGACCACCGCCCGAGAACCGGTCTTTTCGAAAGGTCAAAGCAAGCGAATATGGAACGAGCTCTATAAAGTCATCGACAGCTCAGATGTTGTCATCCATGTCTTGGATGCCCGAGATCCGCTTGGCACGCGATGTCGAAGCGTCGAAAAGTATATCAAGGAGGAGGCGCCACACAAGCACCTGCTGTTCTTGCTGAACAAGTGCGATTTGGTGCCAACGAGTGTTGCGGTGCGTACTTTCTTTTCCCCTCCCTGCTACACCCGTTCCCCAACCTTTCGCCCCGGTCTGCCAATTGCAGCACGCCATCGTTCAAGTCAAGAATAGCTCCGCCCTCGTTGGCAAGTCATGGAGTTGTTCTGTTACAATGATGGCAGAATGAGTTCCACTCCACCCGACCCTCTGCCGTTTTGGCATGGTCACCTGGGAGCCTTTGTGTCTTGTTTGAGTAGCGACCCGGATGTTTTCCCTTGATGGACAGCTTAGTTATGAGACACACATTCATCTTCATGCCATAATTGCTCGTCGATATCTGCAGGAGCAAAACACTGACTTGCTCCAGGCCAAATGGGTCAAGATGCTATCAGCAGAATATCCCACCCTCGCTTTTCATGCCTCCATGACCAACAGCTTCGGCAAAGGCACTTTAATATCTCTCCTTCGACAATTCTCCTCATTACACAGCTCGCGCAAACAAATTTCAGTCGGCTTCATCGGATATCCTAACACCGGCAAATCCTCCATCATTAATACCTTGCGGAAGAAGCAAGTCTGCACAACAGCACCGATTCCGGGTGAGACGAAAGTCTGGCAATACATCACACTCATGAAGCGCATCTACCTCATTGATTGTCCCGGCATCGTTCCTCCATCAGTGACAGACACACCAGAGGATATCCTGCTCCGTGGCGTGGTCCGAGTGGAAAATGTCGAGAATCCAGCACAATATATTCCTGCCGTACTTTCAAGATGCAAACGACATCATTTGGAACGGACGTACGGGATGAAATGGACCTCGTCTCCAGACGAGAAAGACTTTTCTGAGAAGGCTGAGAAGGAGCGGACACAAGAAGGCATCGCATTCCTGGAGGCACTGGCGAGAAAAGGTGGTCGGCTTCTCAAAGGTGGCGAGGCAGACATGGATGGAGTGGCGAAGATGGTCCTGAATGACTTTTTGAGAGGCAAAATCCCATGGTTCACGCCTCCACCTGTAGCTGAGGGCGAAGATGCTACGGAGAAAGATGGCAGTCGAGATGAGAAATTGGGGTTCACACATAAGAAGCGCAAGTTTGAAGAGAGTGAGGCCGCAAAGGAAGAAGCAGAAAAGGAGGCTGCTGAGTATAGAGAAGGCGACGATGACTTTGAAGGATTTGACGAGGATGCCGAGGATAGCGAGGAAGATGCTGATGGTGATGCCGTTGGTGGCATTGCATTAGATCCTGGCGAAAGCAGTGGAGAGGAGGAAAACGAAGAGGAGGAAAATGAAGAGGAGTAATGAATATTATGTGATACCCTTTGAATGCACACCTCGAACATGACGGTCACGTTGATCGTCGGAAAGAATTGAATTTCGTGTCTCATGAGCAATCGATCCATGTCTATTCATTCTATCCTCGCTTTGGAGGCGGCCATCCATTCATACTTCGCTTCACACCTAAAGTCTTCCGTACGGATGCAGAGCTCTGCTGCTGCATCGAGGTTGTATGAAACGTACTAGCCGGTCTGAAGCCGTTCAAAGCAGGTATTGCAGGAGGAGCAGGACGTGGCGGCGGAGGTGGTTCTTCATCCTCTGGATCTAAAGGTGGAGGTGAACTCGATAGGAAGACATATTTGCCGCCGGCATTCTCTCCATCCGCTTGACTAGCAGATCTCGAGATATTAGGTTTACTGAGAATCGGTGTAGATCGAGGCTTATGTGATGATGGCATTTTCTGACTTGCTGTCATAAAACCTGCTGCTGTCGGTCGCAGCTCTTGAGGATTTCGCAGAGGCTGAAGCGCAGATCTAGTGAAGGTAGGCTTTTTTGGCAGGACTGGCTCGACCTCCCGTTCTGGTGATGGACGAGGTTTCTTGAAGAAGCTCGCAATACTGCCTTGTCCTTCGATCTGCCGCTTCCGGCCTTTTGGCTGTTGTTCAGGGTTCTGCTGAGCTTTCTTCTCTTGCTCTGCAGCTCTTTGGTCGAGCTTCTTCATTTGGGCTTGTTCCATGAGCTCGTCGTATCGAGCAGATACGCTTTGGAAGCCTTGCTGAACCGGTATTGTAGCGTTGGCTGTTGAGAAATTCTGCTGCATGGTGGTGGTCGCGGTAGTTCGTGAGCTGACGAAACCCGTGTATGAAGACCCAGATCTTGAATGATCCCACTTGGCGAGTTCTTCCAATGGCTCTTCACCGTTCAGAGGCCAGTAGTTGTCCTCGTCCCGCTCGAGCGTCGCTTTGAGCTCTGCAATTTTCGTCTCAACTGGACACTCCCGTCTGAGTGTGATGCAGAGGCCATTGAGCGCAGATATGGACATGCTGGGACCATGCTCTTCGAAGTATCGGCTCATTCCTTTGTGTACGAGAAATGCTGAGAGGTTTGTCTCCTGCCTCTGCGTGTCCTTGATCGGGCAACTGAGGTAGAGCAAGGCTTGAGCTCTGGTCATTCCAACGTAGAGTAATCTTCGCTCTTCATCGTGATCGTCTGCACGAGAGTGGGGTATCGATCCATCGTAACATGCCGGGATGAACACCACCGGCCACTCCAGGCCTTTGGCAGCATGGATAGTCGAGATAGTGACTTGCTGCACCTTTTCGCCGTCTTCGTCCGCGGCCTTCTCCGCAGATGCGGTCAATGCGATATTGGCAAGAAAGACCGAAAGGACGTCTTGATCTGACTCTGATCGTTGCTCGATCTCCTCGACTACCGGCAGTGCGTCCAATTCGGCCAATTCCTGCAGCGCGCTTGGCTGTGTCAACTCAGCTGCTTGAGCCATGAGCTCCTCGACGTTGGTCCAACGTGCTTCGTAGGACATTTCGGCTGCATATTTCGATCTCAAATATGACTGGAGCTGTATCTTTCGGGATATCACGTTGATTAGATCAACGATCGATGGCTGTTCCTTGTTCCAGGACTCGACTTTCTTGTGACCGCTCAAGATGACATCCACGAAGCTGGCTAGACCGCTTCGATTGGGCGCTGTCAGCTTCGTTGTGGAGCCGCATCGATCCTGGGCGATGCCTAGTATAAGCGACCACAACGAGACTCCCTTCGACTGCGCTTCACCTCGAAGTTCCTTGATCGTCTTCTCGCCAATCTTCCGAGACGGAACGTTCAAGATCCTCTCCACGGCTTCGGTATTGTCCGGCGAATGAATAACGCGTAGATAGTCGACAACTAATTTGATCTCTGCTCGATCATAGAAGCGCGTACCTCCCACCATTCGATATGCGATTCCAGAATTTCCAAGAGCTGTCTCGATCTCGCGCGAGAGGGCAGCAGATCTCAGCAGAACTGCGAAGTCGCTTCCCATCATCATGCTCCCAGACAAGGTTTGCATGCGCTTGATCTCCGAAACAAGCCACTGGGCCTCTGCTTTAGCTGAGGGTAGCTTCCGCAAAACTGGACGCAATCCGATGCTGTGTGTTGCTTGAAGCTTTTTCGGCGGCCGACTCTCATCCTGCTCGATTATGTTCTGAGCCGCGCTTAGAATTGCACCCGAAGATCTGTAGTTCTCCTCGAGGTTTATGGTGAGCGTGTCCGGCCAGTGAGTCCTCATGCGAGCTAGGTTTTTGATCTCCGCGTTGCGAAAGCCATAAATACTCTGATCTGGATCGCCAACGATTGTGATCACATTCTGGTGTTGAGCCAACAGGGACATGAGGTCGTACTGGATGTTGTTCGTGTCTTGAAATTCGTCGATAAGCACAGCTTGAATATTCTTGACGCACTGCGGATGCGATTTGAGCAGCGTTGTGCACCTGAGCAGGATGTCGTCGTAGTCCAGCAGATTCGAAGCGAGCAGCGACGCCTCGTATTCGGCGAAAAGGAGATTGAATTCTTGTTGCTCAACACTCTTCTCGGTCGTGCCATCGGTCGAGCCGCCCTTTGCTTTCCTCTGCGAGATTCTGCCCACAGCCTGGCCCGCCGTGATACCCATACCATGCTGCTTGATCAGACGATGGAGAATCGCTTTGCAGTCGCTCGTGTCCGCGATGCCGAAGTCCTTGGGCAGTGCAATGTGGTGGCCGTAGGCTTTGAGGTAACGTAAGGCCACGGAGTGAAATGTGCCCAGGTTGAGCTGTCGCGAGAGGCCACTGCCAACAAGCCCCGTGATGCGCTCTTTCATTTCCTTGGCGGCCTTCACGGTGAATGTGCAGACGATGATGTTCCATGGTTGCAAGCCTCGTGCTGAGATCAGATGTGCAACGCGTGCTGTCAGCGTCTTCGTTTTGCCAGATCCAGGAGGGGCCAGCACCTGGAGCACTGATGCTTCCGAGACTACGGCCGTCCTTTGGGCTGAGTTGAGCCCTTGCAATATGTCATCCATGACATGTTGTTGCTGCGCGTGTAGTCGCGATGCGGACTCAGCTTGCGACGGGAAGTACACGCCTGCCCACGTGCATCCAATAGACTACGGTAGGCCGAAAAAACGCCGAGATATTACCGAGGAGTTACCGAAGTTTCAAAAAAGTCCTCCCTCCTCCTCCTCCTCCTGCTGTTGTTCTAGTTACACGTCAACAAAGACCCTTGAAATAGCATACCGTACTTCGCTTCTCAGATAATTACTTCGACAATACCTCGCACTTCTCCTCACCTATTCTACCGTAACTATAATAAGTAGCACTGTCTAGCGTATCTTAAAATTAACAACAGAGAATAAGGCATAATTAGCAAGCCGATTAGAACTCGTTCGAATACTTAGAGCTCTACTATACAAATCTGTGGTATCATCGGGCACAACCAAGCCACAAGACGGGCCTCTTCCGAAGATTGCAACGCATCCTTCCACACCAGAACGGCAAATGCCATCCAAAACAATCTCCTGCAGCCCATTCACAACATGTCGAAACGTCCAAGAGCGAGGAATGGCATTGCCTCCGCATAGCTTACAAATCGATGTCCGTGCGCTTGAGCAACACCATCGAAGTGTACGCAGCCTTGCGCCCAACACCATCGGCCATGTCCGTGTCGCGCTTCTTGCCGGTAACGAGCTCGTCATCGATTTTCAGCCACGCTCCTTTACATTGGCGCCAGAGGAAATAATGGCCCGAAGTTGCTTCGCGGCAGTCATGCTTGACCACAGCCTTGATCTGATAGACCGTGCCGCCAACCACAAGACTCCGACCATCAAGCTGAAGTCTAGACTTGTTCGTGCTCATATCGTCTTGAACGCGATTGATCTCCACCAGCAAGTTTGCCGGCATCTTCTTGGCATCGATCTCGTTGATAGCCTGCATGGTGGCAGTGGCATTACACTTGCCGCAGGTCTTCAGACCATCTGACTTTGCCTGTTGGTACTGAGATAAGACATCCTCCAGAGAGAATGCGTCGGATGAGGGGGCTCGCACTTTGAGCATCACCTCCTTGTGCGCTCCCGCAGTCTCGCTATGTCCGCAGGTGCTGCACTTGAGGGTGATCTTGACTTCGAATTGGAAGACTTCTCGGATCGATGGGCACTCTTCGAAGAGTGAGTCCAGCAAGAGCTGCAGATATTCGCAAGCATCCTGCATCGCCTCGCCGTCAAATGCTTTGAATGCCGTCTTGTGGTGGGCAAACGCCTGTTGGGCCAATACAGGCGAGATGTGTTCCTCCGTGGACTTCCGCATGTCTTCGAGCAGCTCTCGAATGTATGGCGTAATGCTGATCTTTCCCTGCTTGGCCTTCTGCTGGATCGACTTCCTCAGTTGAGCCAAGACCAAGTCAAGTTGTTCACGGCTATCCGGAAGGCCGTCAAAGTCCTTCGCAGTCTCGAGGTCGACACCAAAGTCGTCCGCCGTCGCTTCTTGTTTATGGAGGGCTTTGAGATCTTCGTCGTCGAGCGCCAAGTTCAGCAGCTGGATAGCCACGTTCGAAAAGCATGCGTTTCCGAAGTTCGACAGTCCGATGGCACTGCTATCCGAGAGGACTTTGCGACGCTTTGTGGGAATCGACTCACTAGCCTCGCTCTGCTCGTCGTAGCCGTCACCATCGAAATCCACCCTCACGTCGTCATCTCGCTTTCGCTTCATAGTTGCTTTTGGCGCGGCCTTTGACTTGGAAACCTGAGCGGATATCGCACTGACGAACTGCTTCTTATTCATGGGAGCTGTGTGTGAGCTGGTAGCCACCTCCGATTTGGTCTTCACCAGTGGCTGCTCATTAGTACTCGCAGCTCCCTGGCATGCTGGCTTCGATTTCCGTGGCAGCGACACCCCAGAATCGACAGAGGCATCTCGAGGGGTAGTCGACAATTTCTCGCTGATATCATTCTTGGAAGCAGTCGTTTGTTGCTGGACTCGTCTATGATGTGCTGAGCCCGGTGCCTTTCGAACTTCTGGAGCGGATGTCACGCGTTGCTTCTTGTGAGCGTGCGCCTCGTCCTCATCAATGACGATCTTACGTTTTTCACCTGTAGCTGGAGCAGAGCGCTTGACGTCGCTCTCTTGTTGTGACTTTGCTGGCAGTGCAGACAGTTGACGGAGTCTATCTTTTCCGCCACCGCGCTTTGGCGCCGATGACTGAACCTTGGCTGTGGTATCTGGCTGTGGTTCGAGTTTCATGAGCTGATCTAAGCGAGCTTGCTGGACTTTCCGCTTCTTATCGAGCTCTTGAAGTCTCGCGTTGTGTCCAGCAACTGCCTCTTTGTGGTCTTTCAACTTTCGATCGGCTTGTGCTTGCTGGAACAGGGTGAGTCTCTGCTTGTGCTGACTCTCGTTGTGTTTCTTTTGCGCCGTGGTGTAGGAACGATCAGCTTTGCCGAGAAGATCGGTCACGATACTAATCTCGCTGTCAAGCTCCTTCAGTCGCTTCGCGGCCAGTCGAGTCTCTGGCCTAGCGAAGGTAGATTGGTCTTCCTCTTCGTCGTCGAACTCTTCTTTGTCTACATATTTCGGTCGCGCGAACTTATCTGCGACGCGCTTGAATGACTTCTTCGCAGCGCTGACTGCTCGCGCGCCAAGCTTTGACTTCGACGGCATGATGAGTGCCTAGCGTGAGGACGAAAGGTATGAATCACAAATTCGGATGTGTAGGGTGTATCTGGTCAGGCTGAGCCTTGCTGACGGACTCGAGTTTGGTTTGCGGTCTGTGTAAGATCGGAGTGTAAGTCTGAAGCTACTGCTGTTTGGCGGATGTCTTTCTTCCTGGGTTTCTTGGAACAAATTGGGAATGTGTGCAGTAGTGGCTGTTTCCCGAGGTTGGTGTACGAAGTCAAAGATTGTTAGAGATGCGTGGCGAACCTAAGTTGGGGTTTCGGTAGTGAAGCGCAGCCTTCATTCACTTCACGCGAAATTTGGGTGGCTGGAACAATAACATTGTCAATAATGTCTATACAGGTGAGGTTCTGTCAAATTGAGGCTGAACGGAGTGTCTATCAGATCTATAAGCCTGGTTAAAAGCATTTCTGCCTTGCGAGCACATTGCTGAGGATGAAACAACTCTGAAAGGAGTCGGTGCACCTGTTCTCAGAGTCTGAAGTGACCGCATCTTAAAATGTATCAGCTTCAAAGCTCTTTCGGCTGCACTTTGATTTGCGTCTGATGTCTGTCATGCCTGAGACTAAATTCGTAGACTTCGTAGTAGCTATCGGCATGTGAAAGTGTGCAGTGAATGTTCGGGAAGAAGCGAGCTCTGCGCGATCTGCTGGGGTACCGCCGGTCCCTGCATTGAAGCTTGACCAACTGTGAAACACCGCCTTCTGGACACGTTTGGTACTCATAACTCACATCTGGTACCATCCACGCCAACGAACCTTCCAGTCAATTGAAAATGAAGTTCACCACCGTCGCGACCGCTCTAGGGCTGCTTTTCGCCGGCGTCTCCGCCCTCGACAAGCCACTCAACATTGACATTACTGAGGCCAAGACATGCGCCGAAGATGAGAAGACTAAGAAGGGTATGCCGAGATTCCTCATGGCCTGGGAGAAGCGCATCTAATTTTCTTGCAGGCGACAAAGTCGAGATGCACTATCGTGGTACACTAGAAGATACCGGCTACGAGTTCGACGCCTCATACAATCGCGGCACTCCGTTGTCTTTCACAGTTGGAAGTGGCCAGGTCATCAAAGGCTGGGACGAGGGGCTCATTGGCATGTGTATTGGCGACAAGAGGAAGCTTACCATTCAGCCAGAGTATGGCTATGGTGCTACGGGAGTTGGACCAATTCCAGGCAATGCTGTGCTGATCTTCGAGACTGAGCTTGTGTCAATCAATGGCAAGAAGGCAGAGGCAGTCAAGAACGATGAGCTATAGACTGTGACAATGGGAATGGGGATACAAAGCTTCACAGAGTCTTTGAGATTGCCAGCGCAGGTAGACTTTGCCCAGGAATGGCTCCGAACCATGCGATTGGAGCTGTTCTCGTCAACGCTGAGACCTAGACATCCATGCTCGGCCTGCACTTTGCACCGAAAGTCACGATCTGCAAAATTCGATGAGCTATAGACTGACGAAAAATCTTGAAAATGATCAATTGCTGCCATCTGTGGATTGAGTCCTGATCAATTCGGTCCATGTTCTTGCAGCCCGGAAGGGAAGCATTGTCTCGCGAAAGAACCACCGTGACCTGCCTTGTGCACGACTCAATCTATTCGTTCGCCTGGTGCATTGACACAACCTGCTCCCTCAAGTTTTTCGCGAAAGGCGACAAGATCTGAAGGGGATCACGACCAATAGTGAGTAGATGGGAAGGTGAACAGCCATAGAGTTGAACTCTTCTTTACGATTGCTATCGGACCTTAGGCTCTCACCATTTCTCTGCGTCTCTGCTCTTTCTGCAGTAGCGCGACCAACCATTTACCTTTGGAGTCGCCCTGTTCATGGGCTCTTTCTGCCCACTGCCACAAGACCGGATCAAGTACGTCTACCCCTATACAAGATTCATCACCTGTGTTGACATGCCGAACAAGATTCTCCACAATAGTTTGGGGGCAGCCGCAGTCCGAAACAGCAACACGCAGAAGCTCGGTATTGGTTCTTACGCCCATGCCGAGTAAGAAAGACACGAATTGAGCGTTGCCGTCAGTGACAGCTTGGGTCAGACCTTCTTGTGCATGTTCACCATAGGCAGCATCCAGCGCATGCAGATCAGTGATATTCTGGGCGACAGTTCTCAAGAAGGCCAACTTTGGTTCCGTGAATGGTCGCAAGAAGAGTTTCTTTGGCGGTAGAAGCTCTGGCTCTGGGTATAGTGCAGCCCAGACTCTCTGCCAGTATGAATCACTGTCTGTCAGAGATATTGGCGACAAATTGGTGCTATAGGTCTTCAACCAGTTCTTGAAGAAGTCCCACGTCATGAAACGACTATTGAGAAGTCGAGTCGCTGCAGCAAGATCTGCACTACTCGCGGTACCATTCCTGTTAAGCACAGGCACAAGAAGACGAGAGGTCAACTCGATTTGTAAGTGTCGACTCTTGGACAACTTTGATGCCATCTGTCGAGAAACCACGGCAAGGTCGACGTTAGCAGCATAGTCGAAGATCTCCTGCAAAACCTCTGCAGGTAGAGCTTCCAAAGGGCTGTCGAGCTGGGATTCTAGTCGGCGCTTTCGCGGTCTCGATGAGGATGCTCTAGAAATGGATGCCGTGGAGACTGGTGCGACGCGCGTCTGCAGTTCTGGCTTGCGACATTTTCCAGCCCTCCACTTTTCAGCATAAAGAGCGCGTCTCTTGCCACGAACCTTGACTGGCGTGAAGTTGGCGCTTGATGCCATAGATTAATGGCACGATCCGGTGAAGCCCAGGCCAAGTATGTGTCTGGCTGCTGACAGACTGGATACGGATATAGTTGAGTTGAGACTCATGATGAGGAGAAGACACCTATAGCCTGGTCAGTGATGGCTTCCTAGGTTGCTTGTTCAGGCTGCAAGTATAGTTTGGGTATCCTCAGTGATCTTGGTGTAAAAAGTGATCAACGCCAGAAGGCTCAATTACTATCTAGTGCGTGTAGGTTTTAATCATTGGAAAGCGGATGTAAAATGATGAATGCATACCAGTAAGGCGGGCCGGGTCTTTCAAGTGGTAGAATCGTCGGTCTCGTGGCTCAGTTTCTGCTCTACTCGTCAGCACTCGTCTGGCTGGGAAGCAGCACAATAAGGCAGAGGGCGCGCGGGTAATAGTCAGTATATGTAAGAATGACTCGCATTTGGTCTACGCCGTTATGAGAAACAGGCGTGAATCTCCGGTTCGTAGCCATCAATCGCAAATTATCACATCATTCGAGCAGTTTAAGCTTGTGTACAATGACAACTTACCTTGAGCACGTGCTTGCAAGTGGTTGGGAACTCCGTGTGCATTTAGTTGGTGTAGCAAAGGAGAGAGAAATTTGAGAGAGAACTTGAGAAATCTGGTCGCGACTGGCGGCTGCGGCTCTTCGGTTCTTTCCGCGCTTTCTTCGCCAAGCCCCTCGCCGCACCTCCGCCTGCCAAAATCGACTTCCAGCCAGCAGAGATCAATCTCCAGTTCACGACGAGCGACAACCCACCCAACGCACTTCTACCGACAAAATGGGCGACGTCAGTATCGAGGCACCACACTGGAGACAGGTCGAGGTTGGCCGTGTCATTCACTTCGGCAGCGGCCCATACACTGGCAGAATCGCCGCCATTGTCCAGATCATCGACCACAAGCGCGTACGTTCCCCCCCGAAAATTCGAATCGCAAGAGATGGATCATTGAGCTATTTGGACGAGTACTCACAGCTTACAGGTTCTCGTCGAGGGCCCATCCAAGAAGACTGAGCTCCAGGTCCCACGCCATGCCGCACAATTGAGCTCTCTCTCTCTTACCGGTCTCGTCATCCCAAAGATCACATTCGGTGCTGGTACCGGCGCTCTCTCGAAGCAGTGGGAGGAGTATGAGGTTGACAAGAAGTGGTTGGAGAGCTCATATGCCAAGAAGATTGAGAAGCAGACCCGGAGAAAGGCGCTCAGTGACTTTGAGCGTTTCAAGGTCATGCGTTTGAGGAAGCAGGTATGTGGCGTTCAGGTCTCATGCGGTCTAGAGAATGGCTGCATGTGGCATGGCTAGAACAATGCATAAACTAACATAAAATCAGGCTCGCTTCGAGACTCGCAAGGCTCTTGCTCAGGCCAAGGCCAGCGCATAGGCTATGGGGGCATCGCAGCATACTCTTTGGGCATCATGAAAATCGACCGATCTCCAATGTATTCAGCATTGTACTGGGCGCCGGTGGTTCAGAAACCATCAGGCACGGCTGGCGAAATGGGGATGTGAGGGCTTGCTTGAGACTTTGATAGCGAATTGCGCATAGTCTGCAAAGCGCAAGAAATGTGGTTACGTGAACTGAATACCGTGATGTCGCTTTCCCAATGCTCAATGCTCGTGCTATGTTTCCTTGACGTTTGATGCACTTCCAATATAAAGTACGGGTCTTTCCGCACAAAAATTGGAGGTCTTGGCGACGCCCGCATCGCACGTACCGAGCAACCACCTCATCAGTTTCAATTGTGCATTGCCATTGCAGGAGGACCTTCTGGACGCCAGCGCATCACCCGAGCCCAGGAACGACTGCTACATGTAAGTGCATCAAAGCTATAGTCATCGCGACTGGGAATCTGTCGCCAGTCGCCTTAGCAATACATGTGATCGGACTGAAATTCTAACAAACTTCTAAGCTCTCGAATCGAATCTCGTCTCGTCGCTATGGCCAACCCACGTGTTGAAGAGCTCCCCGATGAGCCAGAGAAGAACACCCCAGAGGTCGAGGAGGATTCTTCTGATTCTGATGAGGAGGGCGGCGAGGCCAACATCCCAGCGGGTGCTCAGGTTGCCGTGCACAGCAGAAACGAGAAGAAGGCGCGCAAGGCTATTGCAAAGCTCGGACTGAAGCACGTCGAGGGCATCACCCGTGTGACTCTGCGGAGGCCAAAGAACATCCTTTTCGTCATCAGCAACCCAGATGTCTACAAGAGCCCATCGAGCAACAACACCTGGATGTGAGTTAGATCATATAAGTTGGCGCGTGAGGGTAGGACTAATATTTTGAGACAGCATCTTTGGCGAGGCTAAGATCGAGGATCTCAACTCTCAAGCTCAGGCATCTGCCGCTCAGCAGCTTGCCGCACAGTCCGCTCACGAGGCCTCTCACAACCACGCTGCAGACGGTGAGGGCAAGGGCAAAGCGGTCGAGGACAAGAAGGCTGAGGAGGAAGAGGACGATGGCGAGGAGGTCGATGACACCGGTCTTGAGTCCAAGGACATCGAGCTCGTCATGGCTCAAGCCAATGTCAGCCGCAAGAAGGCCGTTAAGGCTCTCAAGGAGAACGACAACGACATTGTCAACAGTATCATGGCGCTCAGCATATAGTGCTAGCCTGATATTCCTTGAAAGAATCAAGATGGTCTCTACCCACGCCATGCATACCTAGCTGGCGTATGTATCTGCACTTTAGCCTCATTACGAAGCCTGGAAATGACTTGTGAGATGTAAAAGTCCACATATTGTACCTGCCTCCCAAGCTCATCTTTTTCTGTCTTTTTTTGTCACATTTGAGTCCCTTGTGCGGTCTGGTTGCGAAACCTTTATTGCCATTTTGCGTTCAAAGAACGTTGTGGCTGCGTTCAATGCCTCATCATAAAAGTTCATGCCTTAGGCACAGCGGCAAGTCGGAGGAAGCCGCGATGAAGCTTCCCTTTGGCATCACCTCACCACAGCTTGTGCCATTGCAAACTCCACTCTCACATCCGACACATCAAGATGGCGGCTCAAGTACGTACACACTCCCAAATTCTCCCTGGATGTCTTTTGCGCGCCGAGTGATACCTCTGCTACCATCCCGGACCCGCAATGGCGCTCTCGGGCCACTGCATTTTCTGTGCATCTGCTAACGGTGATGCTGCTACAGCGATCAGCCGCGCTCAAGATCGACTGGACCAACCTTGGTGCCAAGCTGGGCCTGCGAGGCAACACTGCCGCTGCGCTCCAGAACTTCAAGCAGCGCAACGATATCGCACGCCGCAAGGTCCAGGTTCTTTCCGAACAGCCTTCGACCGTCGACTTCAGCCACTACCGCAGCATCTTGAAGAACCAGGATGTGATCAACGACATCGAGAAGCAGTTCAATGCTTTCCAGCCGAAGAAGTACGATGTCCAGAGACAAATTAAAGCCATTGAGGCTTTTGAGGCCCAGGCCGTGAAGAGCGCCGAGGAGACCAAGAGCAAGGTTGATGCAGAGCTGAGGGACTTGGACAAGACTCTCAAGAACATTGAGACTGCCAGGCCATTCGAGGATCTCACTGTGGTACGTTATGGCAAGATACGGGAGAAGCAATTCCGAATTGCAGCGTTGTCACGTGATGTAAATGTTCCGGCTAACTATTCTACAGGATGATGTCCTTGCTGCCCGCCCAGACATCGAACAGCGCGTCGAACAGCTCGTGTCGAAGGGTCGCTGGCAAGTTCCAGGCTACCAGGTGAGTGCATTCCGTGATTCTTGTTTTTCGCAGCTCCGACTAATCCATGAAATAGGAGAAATTCGGCAACCTCTCCGTACTATAAGCGAGCCCAGCCGCTGTTGTTTGATAGAATCAACTGTATATATGCGTACTGAGCTCCTTTGTCCCTGAGACTGTGCCTTGTCCTCCTCTGCAAAACTGGCCACGCTGGCACTCTAGCAGCGTCGCGCATTTTCTGGCCTACATCTAGACCTGAGTTAAACTCGACTGCACGTCCATTCTGTGGCACTGATTCAGTGCACGTGGGTGCCTTGTCGAATACGATTAAGGGAGGTTACGCTTTTTGGAGATACGAACAACTCAATATTTGCCATGGTGATGCTCGTAAGTCATCCTGCGGCGCCTCGTATCAGCCTCCGGGACTGGAACTACATGTACATACGTACAGTCACTCACCCCAACGCCTAACAGCGATACCGATGCATGTAAGATGAGAGTCAGGCAGGCTTCAAAACTCGCGAAAGAACGAAAGTCTGATGAGAGAGGTTCATTATCAGCCCAGTTGTCTGCACGTTTCGTGTGTCACATCCATGTGCACGGCAGTCGAAGTCTTCCACGGTTCCACGGTCTGGAAAGTGCGAGCGACCGGGCAAACCTAGAACGGACCAGCATCGACAGTAAATAAGGTAGTTCCAGAAAACCTAAGTCCACGTAGAATGGTCCAAGCAGAAAAGAGAGTTATGTAAGGGAGTTGTTCTTTCCTTCTTCCTTCGATTCTCGAACACCTTGTTTTGTTTTTCGCTCCGCTTCGTTAAATTAAACGTGATCGGCGTGAGAAAGCCAAAGCTTATTGGAAAGAGGCATGGCATGGAACCGATGGCCAAAGGGGGGTTTTACCAGCTTTTAGTCTTTTTGGTCCCTGTGAAGGACCACTCATGACTCGCGCGTGTAAAACATCAGGAGACCGAGAAGGGTTACCCAATAGGGACATAGGCAAATGCCTGAATAGACGACTTGCAGGCGCAGGGCGATTGTAGACCGGCATAGGGATGGGAGACTTGAAACGTTTTGACTATGATGATTCATCACATCCTCTGGGAGTCTGCGAGTCTGTGAGTCTGTGAGTCTGTGATTGAGTCTGGGTTGATGAATTGAATTCTTGTTGTGTGCTTTGTGGCCACTGTTGGTCATCATCGACTCATTTGTGACACTAATACATACATCTCTATAGGCGTCAATACCGTGTGAGATAGGACGACATGCGCTCATTGGCCAGTGTGATGAATCGGCCGAAGGCCAATTCCAAAATAAAGCCTGTTCCATACCAGGATGGGCTTGCTTCGCTCGCCACACCTTGTCGTCAAATAACGCCATGCAAAACCCTCCCTGCACAGATGAACGCCTGGGAACTCCTCGCTTGGATTGCATGACAGACTGTGCGATCGCGAAACTCAAAGACGTGCAACGTCAAATCATATGTGCGTGAGGAATATGATGACCGGCCATGCCACTGTGGCAGCCTCGTTCGTGTCGCTTCATGTTACTCCGCACTGAGAAGGCCTTGCCGCAGCCGTTGTGCGGGCATCGGAAAGGCTTCTCTCCTGTATGGCTGTGAGAGTGGATTTTCAGGCTCGAGGGCCTGCTGAAAGCCTTATTACAGGTGGGGCAAATGTATCGATCTTGTGACTGCGGGAAGGTGGCCTGTGACGAGGGGCTGATGTAGTGGTGATGTTCCCATGGGTTGCTGGTTTGGAGACCTGGTGTCGATTGCACCGGCACGACTGGTGGTACAGGTGGGAAATTTGATGGCAACGGTCGCTGTTGATACATCGCGGACGACACTGGATAGTTCGGATGAGGGGGCGAGCAGTAAGAAGGGGCCGATATCGTCCCAGGAGATGTAGCATAAGGTGATGTGGTGTATCGAGCATCTCCGTAAGGTGAAGCATGTGGCTGTGATGGAACGGACGGTCGCTTCATTGCCTGTGCTTGAGCTGTCCGTTGGTCGGTGGGGTCGATGTTGTTGATGGCTGAACCGACGTAGTATGGGTTTCCAGACATCGTAGAGCTTGCTGAGATTGTCGCCGGGCTATTCGTTCGGTCGAGGACAGAGTCAGTCCGAATCGGCGGCGGAGGTGGCACCACGCTTCGCGGACTTGTCGAGATATCATGAACGGCATTTGTCGTGTACGGTCTTTGTTCCGCATCAAGCTGCTGTGAGGTCTGTGCTGGTGCTTGTAGCTGTGACGGTGACTCGCGTGGTTGCGACGTAGGCAAATGTGCGGATTGTGATGCTGTTCATGTTAGCCTCATCTTGTTTCGTCGCACCAAGGATGCTTACAGATATCTGCGGATGGTCGATCTGAGAGCCTGAGAAGATTGGATATCGATGGGAGGGACGGCTTGAACCCATCATCCGACATTGGCGAGCCCGCGGATTGAGGTGAGCGAGGCTGCTGATGTTGGTATGGCTGTTGTTGTGCCACAGCAGGGTAAGCATATGGATTGACATTGACGGTGTTTCCCAGATCAAGTTGCGTGGGCGCTCGGGGTTGATACATGGCGTAATGCGGTGGGTAGTTCTGAAAAGCGTCGCGAGGAGGGTATGCCATCATGTTGACTGCTGCCATTGAGACGTCGGTTACACCAGATTCTACGGTCGTTGTCTCTCTGGAGAAGTTGACGCTGTTGCTCAGGAAAGTTCTCGCTTTCACGATTGTCGTTGCGTGTGCTGAATGATGTTGTGCGGTCGTTGGAGGTTGCTAGGCAGATCAGCCACCAAGGAGGATGTGCCAGTAGGGCGAATTGATATGCAGACGGCGTTGAGTGGTGTGTGGATGATAAAGCGCGGCGGCGGCGTCAACGCAGAAGGAAGGGACCGTGTCCAGCGCTGGCGTAAATTGAACCACCCGGCAGCGTCAAGGTGGAAAGAGCGGGAGGCAGGCTCGCTTTGGTGTAGGAGCACCAGAAGGCAGAAGGATGGGCCCCTGGTCGGCGGCGACGAGGGGTCGCGGCGTGGGCGTGGGCGTGTGCGTGGGCGTTGGCGTTGGCGTCGGCTGAGAATGTTCCGCAGGGCAGGCACAACAATGCAAAGGAAGGTGCTTTGTGCGAGGCGAGGCGAGGCGAGGCGAGGCGAAAAGCGCTGCGTGGCGGGAGAATGCTGGTGGGTGTTAATATAAATGGACGGGCGCGGCGCGGGAGCAGCACCATTCGCGGCAGCGTGGACGAGGTCGACCAGGGAGCAGGGAGCAGCAATGGACTCTGGACGTCTTCTCCGCTAGAAGGAGCTATGAGGATCGACGGGTGGAAAGTGCAGGGGGCACGACGGATGACGACTTTGGCGAGCTGGTGAAGTGCTCTGGACGGCACAGCACAGCGATCTCCCTTTGCCAGCGAACGCCTGACGATGAAGGGGGCGCTGCAGGTTGGTGTTGGGGGCAGCGTAGGCGGTCGGGTGCACAGGCCGGTGTTCTGGCATGGCATGGGGAGCAGTTGGTACACGATGCTGCGCTCGGTGGTTGTCTCTCTCCCGTCATTATTCAATCTGCGACACAGACTGCAGAGGCCTGGGATGTGGAGTGTGCGGTGGCTAGGCTAGCATTGGACCGACAGGCGTCGACTCGGCGGAGAGTCCCAAAGGGTGCCTTAGCGGTCAGTGCCGTGCGAAATCGTGCAGGCGTGCAGGGTCTTGACACTCGGACCAGAGTGGAGCTGGTCGTTGAACTCTACGCGCACCAGCCTTCCCGCTCCACGCTACGCTACGCTACGCCTATCTATGGCTCTGGCTACAGTATGGCTACTAGGCATGCCGCCCACAGTCCGTGCCCGCGAAGAAGTCTTATAGCGCATGTGACCAATGAGGCCACGCCGGACGCTGTACGGCTTCCCGCCCAAGACTCTTTTCGCGACGTTGGCTCACCACAACGACGGACAACGAATGTGAGGATAGCATCCGCTTCACCGGGTGCCCCTCTATCAGCTGATATCGTCTATACGGGCAGCGTTTTTCCGTGTACGCGCTGATGTGTCCTCGTGGCTGGACTGCCGTGCTGGAATAAGATTGCATGCGCGCTCGCAGTGCCAGCCGCGCCGTGCAGATCCAGCTACTCAAGCGTGATCAGTGATCAGGAAGATTCACTGCCAGTGCCAGCGATCGACGTCCGGCCTGCGGGTGCTGGTGGGCGAGGTGGTATTCTGTCATTGGACCATGCGCTGCAGCGCTAGACGTCTTCATTTCGCCTACTGTGCCGGACTGCGGACTGCGGACTGCGAACTGCGGACTGCGGGCTGCCAGCCTGTCACTCCAAGGGATGCACAAGCACAAGCAGGCGGTCAGTCTGCAAGCTTCTGATCCAGTGCAGTACATGACAGAGCGCCGCAAAGGGCATGTTGCTGCGAGACATGACATCCAATGCACCGCCCACCCCCCACCACACATGGCATCTCAGCGCTTGAGACTGCCGGGAAGGCGGATCTGCAGCGTTGATCGTTTCGAGAGATTGCGCGTGAAAGGAAGAAGGGATGGTGCGTGAAGAGTGTAGCCGAAGCGCAGTAGTGGATCAACACTGCCGTCGATCAGCCCGTGAGGCACGCATGGCAACAGGCATGCTCTCGTGGGCTAAAGTAAACTCTGTTAGACGACGATCTCTTCCAGAGTCTCTCGCAACGCTCGCATCCTGACAATCATCCTGTCAGACTCAGGCTTGCCTCTGAACCTTGACCTCATCGTGATCCCTTCCACCTCCACCTCCAGCATTCTGCCAACTGCCAACCTGCATGCTATGCAGCCACATTATTTTTGCCTGACAGGTGCGCGGCGCAGCGCAGCGTGGACGGGGGCTGCTGCACATGCGAGCAGTAATAACGTGAAACTATCGCATAGCAAGCGGCATGCCTCACCCGCAGAGAGACAGTGCACACACACCCACTGATGCACGCAGAAGCCCCAGCTCGAGATAATTAAATGTCCGATGAAACCCATGGGCCGTCACACAGCGCCGAGCAGCGTACCGCTAATCAGCCTACCTTACCGTGCTACTGATGTGATTCCTGACGGTACGCACTCCCGACAGCATGGGCATTTCTGGAAGAATCCCGCCTGCCCGATGCTTTCAATGCTTCTCACGTCTGGTCAAAGCTATTCCAGGATGGTCTAGTCGGCGATACTGCTGTTTTCATGCAAGATTCCCGCACCATGTCCATGCCGCTTCGGCACTCCTGGCCACGCTATCCTTAGCTGTTCAGGGCCTGCCGCTTGTTAAAAGTTACTGTAGGTCCACACTCCACAGGCCGGGCTCGGAACCACGTCTTGTCAGAGAAGCGCCGGCTGCGTAGATCCCTTCGTCACCACTACTATTCTATCAGACCCACGACCATTGTTGCAATATGCAGCACTGTCATCCTTCTTATCATGATTCACAATTGTACTGTAACACCGACGCAGCCTACAATCCTGCCATCTTGCTTCTGTTCCTCCGCGCCCCCGTAGACTTCGGTCTCGGATTGCATGGCAGAAGGTTGCCCGTTGCCCGAGATCCTTCGCGCTCGCACCCTGCACTGCCAATAATCATGACTTATCCATGGCTCCCATGCTTTTCCACAAGGATGCCGCGATTTTGTGAAACGGCGCCCTCGTGAGCTCGCTTAACTCTAAAGCAAGCATCTCGACGTATCTGGTTAGCCGAGCCGCGAGATCGTCCGGCTACAGTCTGGCTTTGCCAAGACTGCCCTGTCCTCCACTTCTTCCGCTGCTCTTCCTCCTCCTTCTTCGATGCGGCAATGGGATTTCACGATCAGCCTCGAGTGTACTGAGCTACACAATCATCGCTCATCATATCATAATAAGAGCAACCTTTGGGGCAACTCGTCGTCTTCCACGACAGCGCATCATCCGTTGGTGCCTTCCCGTACCGAACAACTGCGCGTATAGCTGACCCAAACCATGCACTACTATACTCCAAGCACGCTGCTCCGCCGTTATTTAGATCAAGAATGGACGCGCGACAGATCAATTTACCCGTTCGCCGAGAGTGCGGTTCACGGCTATACTGTATGGGGGCCGAGATTGCTTCAGGCGGCACAGGCGCAGATGCCGAGAAACACGCGTCCGTCCATCCCCTGAAGCAGCCAACAAACCACATGCGTACGTAGCGGTGCGGACTCTAGTGTCCGCGAAATTGATGCCGACAAGGCTCAAGAGATACTGTGGGCTGCAAAATGGCAGCTAGAAATGAGAGCGGGCTCATGTAAATGACAATGTGTGAGCTACATATCTACTAGTGTCGGTCGGGTACAATCTGACAAGCGTCCGCTCTCTACCTCGACTTCAGCCACGCACCTGTACACATCATCTGCGATGTTAACGCACATCATTGATGCGCAGCTAAAATTTGATCCTCACCGGGCGGCTACTCACATTCGGGCTGATGATCAAGCGCGTCTCACTGCAGACAGATAGTAGTGGGATGGTAGGTAGCACTGTTAGTGGCACCATCAACTCAACTCCGAGTCCTTCCCTCTCGTGCTCCTCGTGTCCATATGCATTTCTGTGGACATATTAATCGTCATCAAGGGTACCTCGGCGTGTTTATTCAAAAAATCGCTTCGGTTGCAGATCCCTTCCGTGCGCGAGTCTTCAAGCTGACCGTTACGACACGCAGGACGACGATGAAATCGATTCAGAGTACGTATCCTCCCTCTGTGCTGCACGCCGGAGCAGACCCTCGCTTGAATGATCGCGTCGTTTCGATGCGCAGTGCCTAGAGTGAAACACCGCAGTCCCAGATTGTGCAACCTCGCTCGCGCTCGATGTATCAAGTACTCACATCTCATGCACGCAGGGATCTTGCCATGCTTGATCGGCGACATGACTACATGGACGATCTGCCGCAGCTGGCAATTTATGTCACGTTCTTCCAACGTGGCAGCTGTAGCACAACGGTTAAGCTGCAGGATCTGCAGCTTGTCTTGAGAAAGATTGTTCTGTGCTACATTCGTGCGTGCGGCCCGGCACAGGATGACACATAATGGATATTGCACTCTGCCTCTTCTAGCATCGAGTCGTGAAAGTCCTTGCATGGCAGCATGGGAGGGAGGACATGGTCTTGTCACATCCGGTCTCGGCTGGATTTTCTGTGGATCGTGCCTTTACTGTATCCTTCATCCGTAGGCGTTCCAATGATGTCAAGGTGGCTTTCGAAGGATGCCCGCAGGCACATGCTGAGCCATGCCATCACGGAGCTCGATGTTCTGTTTGAGCAACGTGCAAGACTGCTTCGCGACCGCTTTTCTCAGGTCGAGGTCCAGATGGATACATTATTGTCTTAAAACTCCATCACGTACAATCGCTCGTCTCTGAAATGCCGGATTACATTCACTTCCGTCGAAGTCGTCTCTT
Source organism: Pseudocercospora fijiensis CIRAD86 (assembly GCF_000340215.1). NCBI lineage: Eukaryota > Fungi > Ascomycota > Dothideomycetes > Mycosphaerellales > Mycosphaerellaceae > Pseudocercospora > Pseudocercospora fijiensis. Next base: position 8,737,875 of record NW_006921532.1, read on the forward strand.
GATGGGATTTCAATCAAGCCTCTTGCTGAAGAGTGCATTCCAGCGTTTTTGTTCCAACATAAAGGAGACGCCTTGCCATGCTCAGCAAAGTTGCCCAGATCGCATTCGAAGCTCATGCCGACATTTGCACGCGCTAGCTGGATAACACCGAAGGATAGAATACGCTTCAGAAGTCGCCGTCACATGAGAGCGCAATCTTCTGCTTCCGGAGCCAGTTAGTGACGATGCTTAATCGTATCGAGACTTAGGAAGTTCATCGGCGGGCCAGCCACCTTAATTCTCCCAGGAGCCAATGCCAAGACCACTCCCTCGGCGGATGCGAGTAGATAGTTGCGTGAGATGGATCGCAGCGATGAGATAGCGGCCACTCAGTACCACAAGATTTGATTGCCAAACTTGTGAGACCAGCTTCGCGTTCCGCGCGTGGAGTCTGCAAGATGAAGGTAGACAGTCGAATTGTTTCCTGATAAGGTGACACAACAAGGTGGGACTTGCGATGAGCAGGGGACATGCTTCAAGATGTCCGTGCACACCTAACCTCCTTCCACGTCTCAATCCAGAGTCATATACATCGCAGCACAACACGATTCAAGGCAACTCAATGTGCCTCATCCGTGAATGTGAACACCTTTACCAACCCCGGTCTGGTCACAATGGATAAGCTTCCATACCCAGAGGAGCTTCCACAATATAGTACGGCCGATCAGTATGCCAACATACGCCACCGTAGACGCTTTCGACGCCGCTTGATGCGAGTATTTGTCCTAGGCTTGATCGGAACTTTGATCTATTTGAACTGGACGCCCAATACTGAGGGATCTACACAAATCTTGTCTATCGAGCGCCTCCACGCTGAACACGCAAAATGTAGTCGGCTGCAGCACATTCCTCAAGACCCACAGTCATCTCGAACAAAAAGCATGAGACACTCTGAAAGTCAACAGCCCATCTTGATCAGGAATGCCACAGTCTGGACGGGAGAGCCGAGAGCGAAAAGCAGTATTGAAGATATCAGGACTGGCAAAGCTTACACATGGTCTCATGCCGATCTGCTTCTTGAAGATGGTCTGATCAAGAAAGTTGGCCACCACATCGTAGATGAGAGCCTGCCTAAGAATGTGAAGATTATTGACGCTGGGGGACGGCAAGTGACCGCTGGAATCATTGATATGCATTCTCATACAGGAGTAGATAGTTTGCCTGCCTTGGACGGCGCACAAGACACGAATGAGCTATCGAGCGACATAACTCCTTATGTGAGATCTCTTGATGGTCTGAATCCACTGGATCCACAAATCCGGGTCATCAAGAGCGGAGGTGTAACTACGTCCTTGATCTTGCCCGGCAGTGGCAATAACATCGGCGGAGAGGCCTTCGTCATCAAGCATGCTGTTGGTCAAAGTAATGGTCGGCCTGAGCTCAGCATTGAAAGCCTTATAGCAGACCCCGATAAGACCTGGCGATACATGAAAATGGCTTGTGGTGAAAATGCGAAGAATGTATACGGAAAGGTTGGCGAACATGGACCGGTAAGCAGACTTGGCGAAGCATGGGAGTTTCGGCATGCTTTTGAACAAGCTGCAAAATACAAAAATTCTCAAGACGAGTGGTGTGCCACTGCAGACCGTATCGGGGCTCAGAATATGCAGTCCTATCTTCCTTCGGACCTGCGATGGGAAAGCTTGTCAGCAGTGTTACGAGGTCAGGTCCTGGTAAACACACACTGCTACACCATTCCAGACCTGGAGTCTTTTATTGGCTACACTAATGAGTTCAATTTCTCCGTCCGAGCATTTCATCATGCTCATTCCACCTATCTGATTCCAGAAGTTCTGAAAAGGGCATACGGCGGACGAGCGCCTGCGGCTGCTCTCTTCGCCGACAATATGAATTACAAGACCGAAGCATATGTGGCATCTGAGCAGGCCGGAAAGATTCTCTTTGAGAATGGTATCACTCCGGTATATGTTTCCGACAATCCGGTTCTCAATGCACAGCACGTTGTATTCGAGGCCGCCAAGGCATATCGGGCTGGGTTACCATATCATGCAGCATTGGCCGGCGTGACCAGCGCTTCTGCCGAGCTTCTCGGTCTTGGAAACAGAATTGGCAAGCTCAGGCCCAATTTCGATGCTGATGTGGTCATCTGGGACTCGGATCCTCTCGCTGTCGGTGCAACTCCTTTGCAGGTCTTCATCGATGGAGTGCCTCAATTTGAAGATCCTGTGGTTCTGGATAAACCCTTTACTGCTCCAATCAAGCATTTCGTGAGCCAGGAGGTGCAAGATCAGCCAACAGCGAAGAGTCGTATTGGATTCACAGGGGTATCGAAGATCCTTCTGCCAGGCCATGAACAGATACTGGCCGAGGAATACAGCAACGTTGTCGTTGAAGATGGGCGAATCAGTTGCATCGGAAAATGTCACGAGGATGTCTCATCGCTTTCTGCTGCCGATATCATCAATTTGCAAGATGGTCACATAGCCCCTCCACTCACAGCATTTGGCTCATTGTTGGGCATAGAGGAAATCACAGCAGAAAGCACCACCTCCGATGGATCTCTCGACGAATCATCCTTCTCTGCGGCTATCGATGGTCTCAGATTCGAAGGCAAGAATCTGGCCGCAGCATACAGACACGGCGTGACGAAAGCCATCACAGCACCGAAATTCGCCTACGCAGACCACAAGGGCATCTCAGCGGGTTTCCGCGTCGGCGCGAAGCACGCTCTGGAAAAAGGTGCTATTTTCAACCCACACATCGCTCTGCACTATACCTTGACATCTGATGTAAAAAGCGCCAAGACTCCTTCAATCTCCAGTGCAATCGCAGAATTAAGATCTAAGCTTCTCAAAGCCATCACCACCTCCCAGAAAGAAGGCGAAATTCAACCCGCAGAAGAAGTCGCTCTTTCCAAAGTCGTGAACGGCAGCCTACCCCTCGTCCTCGGCATCCACTCAGCAGACACAATCGCCTCCATTCTCCGGCTCAAGAGCGAGATCGACACCGCCACCAACTCCACCCTCCGCCTCGCAATCCTCGGAGGCGCGGAATCCTACATCCTCGCAAACGAACTCGCCGCAGCAGACGTAGGCGTAATCTTAGCACCACTCTTCAGCTACGCAGCAACCTGGGATCAACGCAGGGCATTGACGGGAGCTCCACTCACGAATGGCACGGCAATCGACGTGCTTCACGCTGCAGGAGTGAAAGTTGCCATTGGCGTCGACGAAGATTGGGAAGCGAGAGATTTGTTTCTGCAGGCTGGGATTGTGCAAATTAATTCTGGTGGGAAGATTGACGAGAAAGAGGCTTTGGCTTTGGCTTCGAGGAACATTTGTGAGATTCTGGGTTTGGAGGGACTTGAAGAGAAGGGTTCGGATCTTGGGGAGTTTGTCGTGTTTGATGGCAATCCTCTCACGATCAATGGTCAAGTACGAGCTGTTGCGGATGGTAGAGGATTGGTTAGTGTTTGGGCGTGAGGAAAGGTGCGAATGTATTACTTTGAGAAGTATTTGATATGATTGATACTCATGGCTATATTATGCTCCAAATCTGCAGAATCCATCCTGTCCACCCCCGTGCATGCCTCTTCCTGCATCCCGTCGTCTCTGTTCGAATGAGATTCCTCCCACGTGCCGACTAAACCAAAAAAGAGATGATCAAGTCACCTTGCAAGCTTCTTCGGAGAGGCAACAGTAAACGGGAACGATCCAATCCGAATAGTCCCAAGCTTGAATTCCAATCAGTGAGATAGTAACATGAGTAGAGGTTATTTTTGCAACCGTTCTGCAACCTCAACACAGGTGGATTTCTTCAACCACATTCGGAAGGCTCTCTGCGATTCTGATTAGCCTTGCTATAACTCTACAAGGTCGACATTCGGGAGAGATTTTCGACTTTTCTTAGATAGGATTTGTGGACCTTGATACCTCTGTTGTTGAAGGGGCGCTTTGCATCTCGACGTTTCCTAAATACAAAACACATCTACCGCCTTTGAAGTGAATACCATTCCAACTCTAAATACAGACAACGTTTTTTTGTTTGTTTTTCACTCTTTTCTATCACCCAGTGACGCCTGGTTGATCCCGACCCAAGAAGAAAAAGGCGATAAATGCTAAAGTCCCTCTCTCCCTGCACTACCGCCTGTTGTCTGTATTGTTTCCTGGTCTTCCGAAGGTAACAAAACACATAAATACAAAAGGAAACACTTCTTGTTGATCAGACACGTGATTCCTTGCTCGCCTGACCCTTGACTTCGCCATTATATAGGGTGGCGACATGTAACCCTGTAGGAATTGATAGCCTTCCTTCCCCACGAATAATCGTCAAAGCAGCCGTTGCGACCCGACGTCTCTCCGTCGAAGAAGGCGACTTGGGACCCACATCGGTTGTCGTTGTAGACATATACATTGCATGGTACACCCTCTGTCCCATCGAAGTGTACATAGACTGAGATTCCGCTAGGAGAAACGGACCAACATCTGCTCTCCCAGCCTGGCGAGTTGGTTCCGAAGTTGAATACACCGACTTGAGGGTTTGTACATCCAATTCCGCCATATACCTTAACGAAGTGGGCATACGCTGTTGGGATAACAGCTGCAAAGATAACTGCGTAATGCATCTTTGAAATCGGATGTCGAATTTCGTCCAGAGTCTCTAGGTTGGTGTTTCGCAAACCGTCGAGTTGGGGTCGAATAGTGTTGTAGGATAAGGATGGGGTAGTTTCGATGTAGGACGGATGTCTTGATCTGATGTCTGGATGGAAACGTGTTCCTTTATATATCCTACAGTGGGTATCTGTCTGGTAGTCTAGAGTGTTCTTGAGGATTTTAAAATTTGATCCAACACAACAGAAAAGGCAAATTGCAGTATTGCACAGTAGGAATTGTATATGCCGGCCGTGCATAGACCCCGATATGTAACATAGTGCACGTATGGGCGTAGCTGAGACTACTTACGGCAGTAGCAACGAGCGTAGGTAGAAGGAAGAAAGGTTGTTGCCGGTAACACCTGTTGACGCCCGTTGGTACTTGGTAGCTGATTGGGTCTACGTCGCTTTGGCTAAACAAGCCTGTTTAGTCAGTCAGATTTGATCAAATAAGCCCTTCTAGAACATCGCATGCCTGTTCATTAAAATAGCGCAATTTGCTTAAGTTTCAGGTGTTGTTTGGCCACAGAAGGCGTTGTTCAGCCAAAGGCAAGTCCGTATACCGTACAAACTAGATTTTCAAGCCGCCTACCAAGGACACAGAAGGCAATCCTTGCCACCTTCATTTTGCCGAAACAATATGCCTAGGTATAGCGACAATTACGTCGGAGCAATAACAGTAGTGTTCTTTGCCGAAGCTAACTAAGAAGGTCCGGTTATCGAAGAGCGAGAGCAAGAGCCGCTGGGCAAAGGGTTAGTTCTACAAGGTACTAAGCAGAGTCTATTCAACAGCCGTTGTCCCCCTTCGAATTCAGACCTTACCCCCTGTCCATATATATACGCTAAGGAAACCATTCAACCATGTTTCTTACCAAATTCCTTGCCAGGAGATAGAGCGGAGTTCAGTCCGCATACGACAGCAAGCGCATTGCAGCATACCAAGCTATACCAAGTATACCAAGCATATGGAGGGTGGATTTAGCGAAGTGCAGTGCCATAAGAGCCGCTCTTTCGTCAAATACCAAATGAAATACTAATCAAACAGGCGCCATCCAGTCAAACCGGTACGTTGACGAAACGTCGCCAGCACCGGAAGAAACGCTTGTTCGTGCACATTGTAACATTGACGTGGCCAGGGCCTGCATCTGCGAACGGTTGGCAGCAGGCATATACTACAGCGGCCTGCGATCCCCTATTCCGTACCTGATTCGTTTACCTTCATTCACCAACCGTGAAACCGTTGCATAGATAGAAAGGCAAATGATACACCATGGCGTCCGTGCACGCGGCGGATGTAACGCTTTACGTCTTCTGAGTAGAACTTTCACGTCTGCATCTGCATCAACCTCTGTGCCGCCGGAGGCCTATTTTTGCTGGCAAGGCAAATCATAGTAGAGTAGGGATTCTGAAGTTGGATCTGGTGTGGCTTGGTGGAAAGGCAAGTTGTTGTAACGGGTCTCCAAATGGTATGCTAGGGTATCTTCAACCAGCCAGCTGGGTCATGCGGCTCACCGCTCGATCATACTCCAATCATTGCTTGCTCGCTAGAGAGCACTTTCCCCCCCTTTCTATTATCATGAGCCATTTCAATCATCACCTTCTACCGCTTTGCTTGCTGGACGAATGAGGCGAAGAATTTGCGGAACCCGAGGACGTCGCCACCAATGCTTCCGAAATATGACTGAATTCCATCGTCACTTGCGCCTAGACTGCGAAGCTCATTCTGAAGCTGCGATTGGTATGTGACACCATTCTTGCGAAGGATCGTCCATTGCAAGCTTGCGGCTTCTTGCAGTACGCTTCGCATCTGTGCGTCTTGTGCAGTCCTTGCCGTCAGAGACGAGATCAACGTCCACGGAAGAGGAGCGAATTGCGCAAGAATGAAGTTGTCGAAACCAGGTAGAGTGGGTTGCGGGGTGGCGTCGACTGCCACATCTGGACCACCCCAGATGCTGGTCAGCTTGGTGAGAACTGAAAAGGCAAGTCGTGCACTCTGCGGATCGGAGACATCAGTGGAGAAGCGTGTGATCGAAGAGATGAATGCGTCGAATGTGCCTTGGTTGGCAGGACTGACCAGAACTGACCCTAATTCATTATTCAGGATGACCAGGATGAAGTTCAGGTATTCGCGCTGCAGTTCTCGCAGCTGTATTTCATCGTCTGTGCCAGACGCCTGTATCGACAGACCGGAAAACACACGTTGGAGGAGTGGCGACAGCAATTGATCGAGAATGTCCGCGATCTCTGTCTTGAACCCATAGACCACTTGGCCCAGCGTGCGAAGAAACATTGCCATCTCGTCGTTCGAAGACGCTGATGACAGAAGACCTTCAATCCATCTCGGTAGCTGAGGGAGGACTTGCGCGCCTAGCACACCGAGAAACCGCGAAAAGGCGTGACGGGCAGCAGCTCGAAGATCTGAGTGCTGCTTGAGGTTCTCCAGTGCAATAAGAATGCTGTCACTAGCTCCAACGAACTCTTGTGAGACTTCGGTAGAGGGCGGACCGCCATGCGTGAGCCCTGGTGTCCAGTCCGAAAAGCCATTTGCAAGTGACCCAAGTGCCATAATGACGTGATGGATTTGTAGGACACTTCTCTCATCTCCGTTCTTCGCAGCTTGAAGATGATTAGACAAGTCTGCAGACAATGGATTGATGACCGTTTGTGCGATTGCTACCTTGTTCGGCGTAGGCACATTTTGGGTGGAGGATACCAGGCCAATGGCCTCGAACAGGTATAGCTGGCTTTGGAAAGCAGCATCAGCGGACTGGGCATTCTCCTCGGAAGAGGCATCGTCATCATCCCTACCACTCTGTAGCTCTGCCTTGATGGGTAAGAGGTCAGAAATGGCTTGAACGACCGTCTGGGCGTACTCTCCCAATTGAGCCCTCAGATGCTTGGCAAAACGTTGCAGCAAATACCACGACCGCAACTTTATCTTGGTATGGTCGCTGTGCACAAATTGGACAAAGTTCTCCAGGACTCGAGGTATGTTCGCAGAGTTCTGCTCGAAGAATTGAACGTATCGTACGCAAATCTCCATGTACTGAAGCTGTACTGCAGGGTGGGGATAATAGGCAAGCTCAGATGCCACGAGGGTCGACATCATTTCCACAAGACGTGTCGCTGCTTCTGAAGACGGCCGGGTCTTTGCATAAAGTCCGCCATTTTTGATAGCGAGCTCACCAAAGTGATGCATCTCTAAAAGTGCGAGGTCCAGGTCTCTCCAGTTCGGGCTGTCGGATGTGCCAAGCCGACTCAAGGTGTTCGCCATGACTCTGCTCAGTGTGTCCATGTAAATCTGTTCATCAACAGCAGCCACTGTTTGCTGAAGAACGTGAAGGCGCTTACGAAGTTCCTGAAACTCAGCCTCATCCGTCTGCTCATCTTCATCGCCCCAAGAAGCTGTATCGTCGTACTTCATCTTTGCAATGATGGTGTCCAGAATCGGCTGAAGCATGCTCTTATAATGCTCCGGCAAGCTCCCTTTCGCCTTCTTCATCTTCCGGAACATTGTGAGGAGGTCGGTCAGCGATGGAATGACTGTAGCAGAGATTTCGTCATAATCGTCGCCGAAGAAGCGTAACAGAAATGGCACGAATGTCTGCAACTGCTGGTCGGCTTTAGTCCGAGTCTGCTCGTCGACGCCTTCTGTATCAAGAATCTTGACCACATCGAAGACGACATTGTTGACAAGCTTGGCAACCGTCTCGGCCAAGTCAGTGTCGTATTCGGCCGTGGTTCGAAGATCTGCCAGGGCTGGGCTAGCAACAAGCTGATCTACGATCGTACCAAGATTGAGGTAATTGATCAACTCCACTTTGTCGTTTGGCCGCATCTTCTTGCCAACCGTTTCCGTAAAGGTGTCGATAGCTGCGTCTCGCGCCTTAGCCTCCTTGCTATCTGCAGAGAAGGTGCCTTGCTGGCCAGCAATTTCGAGCAGAGCGCCCTGGATACGCTCGTTGACGACAAGCCAAATGTCGATCCAGCTCACCCATTTTGCAATTGTCCTGAGACACATATCCACCAGCGTGAGATCAAATTGTCTCCAGTTGGCCAAGATGCCTTGCCATATGTTTGCGATCTTGTCGACATCTCTTGCCCTGACCATATCCTTCAGCTCCATACTGCGTCTCTGTTCTTCTTGTGTCCTGGGAATTATCAGATCCGCAATCTCGTCATGAATCGAGCCCAGGATGCGTAGGAGCATGACCATTCCCGCCCGTGAAGCTCCATTGCCCGCATCCGTGCCAGCCAAAGCTATGAAGTCATCGAAGAAGTTGGACCAGTCCGAGGCATAGAGGGAAGTGAAGAGGTATGTGATGGTCTGGGTGAGTTTGTTCTGAATGGAGGGCGTGTCGACGTCCGTGGAGCCTGGAGCGTAGAAGCGACCAATATACTCCATCAAACGCTGCCGCACCTGGTTCAGGCCCGTCTGATCCAGGCGCTGCATCTGCACGGCATTGTTCACAATCTCCAAGCAGACTAGCCGCACCACTTCTGAAGGCGACGGATCGCGCGTGAACAAGGCCAGACAGACTTGCCAGGCGTTCGGGTCTTCGCGCAATACGGTGAGGAATTGGTAGGCCTGTGCCTTAAGATTCCCGTCGATTTCTGGCCTGAAAGCGAGCTCAATGGCGCTCTCGACCTGCGACTCCATGTTTGGTCCAAGCCAAGTCACCGCGAATTGATGTTATGGTCGTGTGCTGAATTGAACATGGCAGCTTGTGCCCGCGCTAGGAGTGGAAGTGACTCTATGCCTTCATATTCCTCGTCTCGCTATGCTCTTCTTTGTTCGTAGCTTTCAATTTATGTCGGCGTGTCTATGCGGCGGTGAGTCAAGCAAGGTGCTTTCGATGTCGGACTTCGCTGCGATAGGACTGCAATGTGTTGTCGGCCGTGACGTGGAGATTGCAAAGCGGCGGTACGGGAGAGGTTCGGCAGGTCGTCGAATGGCAGTGATGGAATGGTGGTTTGGATTATGTCTTCACTTGTTACAGCTACGCTGTCGTGTGCTTTGAAACTTTCTCAGATGCAAGCCCCACTTTGACAGGAGCCGGAAGAGAGCTTGCATCATGTCACATGTTCACATGCGTGTACGGGGATCAGTCAGATTGCTAGCAGTGAGCCAATACGAATGAACAGCTACGAGAGTCGTGATGATTTATGTACATTCGCGGAGAGTGCCATCTCCTGTGGGTATCGCAGAAACAGCCGTGATCATGAATGCCCCAAACCCCCATTGACATTATAGCTTTTCATCTGGCATCAGGCATTCCTTTCGATCTCACCTGCACGCTCTGCAGCTCATAGCTCAGCTCTCGGAATGGTAATGACCTGCTAGGCCCCGCTGACGAGACGCCTCCATTAAGTTGAGTGAACGCCACTGTCCGGGGCGTCATCGGATTATGCACGCCAAAACCAGGCGTGTTAGGCGTCTTTGGGAGATTGAGGAAGAGTTGTCGATTCTTCTCTCTTCGTTCGTCCTTCGTTAGACCCTCGTCGTCGCTGTACATCGATAGCTTCTTCATCTCCAAGTTCGATTGATATTCCGCTTCACGTTCGATCTTCTCGCGTTGTGTTGGAATACAATTCCATGCTGAATAGCCAAGATATGCTATGAAGAGGACGCTGCATTCGTGTGAGTGCTGGATCAGTCTGATCCCGTATTAGAGACACTTACAGCATGACAATTGTGACGGCGAAGCTCGCTCGAGCTTGTAGACAATAGCCCTTGTTGCCTGGCTCTGCATGTTTGCAGCCTTTGCTGAGATACCACGGCATGCTAAGTGAAGGAAGATCCTTGTCGCTCGTGTCCGGTCTGGATTGGTTGTACACGCTGACAGAGTATAGTGCCACCAGCAAAGCATGACAGAAGACGCTCAAAGCCGGAATGAAAATGTGCATCACATACATGGCACTCTTCGCCAGTAAAACGAACATGCTGAGGATGGATATGACAACATTGAACTGTGTCATGCTGTACATGCGTTAGTGTCTCATTCCTTTGACAAGAAAGTTATCTGCACCACGTACTAGCGGCTCCATATGAGAGGAATATGTGCTGGTCTCCAGTTCGCATAGTCGTAGAGGATCGAGTTGGGCGCGCTGTTGAAATTTGCATCGAAGCCATTCTGCCATAGCTTCGTGCGGTATGTGTTCGGGTGCGCGATGCCCATGAGCGCAAGCATTGCTACAGTCAAGGGGAACTCCAAGATCATCAATCCGATGAAGATCTTCGGTATGCGCCATTCTCTCGCGAACCAGAACCTCATCTTTGCGGCCGCTTATCTGATGTTCCTCTCGCTAATTCGCGATCGATATTGCGGACTCTTCTGGATGTAGATTCTGGTGTACGTCGTGTTCTACCCGCCTCTTCAGCCGCCGCTTTCGCTATACCATAGGTCGCTGTCGTTGTTCGCCGGAGTCGTGGACTCGCACAGTCGCGCTCACATTGGGCTCATGTCATGTCAGTGAACAGAGACGAATCTGCAGGGGCGGAAGTGGTGGCATCCAATATCGCACACTTCTCCATGCACGGCGACGGTAGTCTGGCGCGCGCGATGTCACTCGCACGCAGCCTCTCCGAGCCAGTGGGAGCAAGAATCCTGCTGTCCACGAAGGAGAGCTCAGCTCCAAGCGCCGTGATGTGCTGGTCACATCCAATCACGCCTCGAGGACGCAGTTTCTTGGCAAAAGCGGAGCCTTCGGCAGTGGGTTGGGCGGGAAGGAGTGCATCCCATCGATCGACCTGGCCCCATTCCTTCAATCACGCACATCTCGGTCGTGAGACGGGCTGACCAGGCACATACAGTGGCAGAATGTAGACATCGTCATCGACATGTCGTGAGACAGCGAGAAGACACGCGTGTTCTTCTGCGGAGACTGCCAAGCCAAAGAGACCACCCCCATACACGCCATCACGACCAGTTCAGCGGCCATGTTATGTGCGAAAGGGCTACGAGGCTGACATCGCCATTACTGTACGGCATTCGCTGTCGATCTTGTAGCGAGCGCAATAACTGTGCCGCAGCTCGATGAACTCACCCTTGGCCTCTTCAAGGTGACGCTGGGCTGTATATGTATATCAAGCGCCATGAGTAAGGAAAAGGAAGGATGCAAGACACACATCTGGCTTTCTGGTAGTACAAAATGAGACAAAACAATCGCTCGCCAATCCACATGGAGCTGCAGATGCCAACCAGTGTGCCCTGACTGCTTTTCTTCTCACAAAGATATCCTCAGCAGAAACTCCAACGCAGGTGTTGGTGCTCATCATGCCTCATCCTCGTGCTCTTATGCTGTATCGTCGTTCTTTCCCATGCGTGCAACTCTCTACAACGCCTGATATCCATGGTAACCATTCCCAGCCAATGCACTGCTGATCGCAAGAATGCTCAACGCCCGCTCGATGGAAGTGGAGCCCACATAGACATGCAGCCTCTTACATGAAAGCTGAGCGAATCGAGCCGCCACTCTGGCTGCTGCTGCTGCTACCAGGTCCTCCGCTGTTGCGACGCGTGGCTGGTGCACTGAAGCCGTGGCCGAACTGAGGAGCACGGGCAAGCACACGACCCAGCATATTCTCGATCTCATCGTACTCCATCTTGGCGACTTCGGCAAGCGACAAATCCTTTGGGTTGTCACCGTAGTTGACCTTGATGTTGCCCATCGGCTTCTCCTCGTAACCAGTGGCCTTGGCAGCTTGACGATCCGCAAGTGAACCGTTGCTGGGCTTGCCTGTGGCTTGACGGAACAAGCCAGCGTAGTAGCGCATGAGACGAGGGTCCGCGTCCGGCAGCATTGACAGCGCGGAGAATGGCCAGACAGCACTGAACTCGTGACGACCGCCAAGCTGCACGTTGACACCACGGCCATCTGCCATGCCCTGGTAGCCACCTTGATAGAGCGCTGTCACAATTGTAGCCTTCTGCTTCTCGGTGAAGCCCGGGCAAGAAAGCATAGCAACAGCCAACTCCTGGAGGAGTGCAGGGGTTGGTTGAAGTGGGTTCGGCTTGTTGGTGCCGCGGCGAAGTTCGTTGATCAAGGTCTTGACGAGACCGATGGCGCAGTCATAGATAGCGCGACGCTCGAAGACGGTGACGTGATCGGTATCATACCATGGATACTTGTACAAAAGAACAATCATGGCTTCGTAGACACGGCAAGGGCTCTTGGACGCGAACGGGGACTGTAGATCGTCAGTAAGTGTTCAAGAAAGAAAGGGCATGTTGCTTCTTAGCACTTACGCGCTCAGACAGATTGGCGTGCTTCGTCATAGCCACAAGTTCCTCTGCGTGCAGAAAGCCCTGGAAGCCAGCAGCTTTCTGTCCTGGATAGTAGTTACGCGGAGTCTTGTCGACCACAGGCTTGCCGTCGCTCCACCGAACGTGCTTAGCGCGCGGGAAGAGCTCTGCCATGAGCTCGTCCTGAGAGCTGTAGAGCACCTCGACGATACGGTCGCCCACCTTTGGTGGACGGCGTTGCTCAACTCGCTTGGCAAATTGGCGGACGACCCAAGCAGCCTCGTTCGGGGTGGAGACCTCGAGGAAGCAGTCCATGGTCTTACCACTCTCGCGCTCCATCAGAATATGTACAGCATGGTAAGGAGAACCTTCTGGCTGACGGAGAATCTGTGCGTTGCGGCCGACAAATGCGATCATCTCTTGACGGGTAGTGCCATAAGGAATGTCCTTGACACGGACGACACCTGCAATGCTTGGGTGCGTCATGCGGCATGACTCAATGAGTGGGAGAGCGTCGAAAGCCTCTTCGATAGTTGGGATCATGTTGCCCTCAAGTGCAAGCTGGAGCCAGTCTGGAAAGGGGGCTTTTGGAGCCGGCATGATTGCCAGCCGAGGGGTGCTGTTCGAAGAACCAGTCGAGCGAGATGCATCAATCTCGTCGGCGGTGCTGAACATCTTGCTGTCCTTGAAGCGCGCAGGTCCCAGAGATGGGTTTGGAAGCTTAGATGGTGTGTCAAGTCGAGACAGAGAGCGATCAAATGGATCCTCAGCACGTCCCATCTTAATGTCTTGCGCAAGAGCGAAAGCGCTTGGTCCGTATCGAGCGCTCACCATGGACATGGAGTCGTTGCGGGACTGATCGCTATTGCGATCACCATTGACATATGCGTTCGGGTAGGCGTCGAAACTGGACTCAGGGTACTCAGGAATGGTGACGAGGGCGCGAGAAGATGGAATGATGAGATCGGCTTCGCCAATCTTCATGTTCGCCATGCCTGCGCCAAGAGTGGTGTATGAGGACGCGTCGTTGTTGTGCGTTGGAGCGCTGTCTTGCTGCGATGTGAAGAAATGGCCGTTGGAGGATGTCATCTTGTTGTAGATCTGACCGTGACCGTTGTACGTCTCATGCATGCCGCCGCCATAGAATTGCGATTGCGGACGATACTGGCTCGCCAAGGTGTAGTCTGGCTGTGTAGCGAAAGTGCCGTTGGACAAGGACGACTCAGGACGAGCAATTGGCTCGTTGGCACGGCGCTGTGGCACCTGATAGACAGCAGTTGGGTCGAAGGCAGGGTAGGGGTTGAAATGACGCTCTGCTGCCATCGGATTGAAGGCGCGCTTTTGCTGGCCGAAGCCGCCGCCGCCGCCGCCAGCGCTATTCATGGTGCTGGAGGATGAGCTCTCGTAGTTGCCGTGTTCGAGGCCGCTCAAGTGCGCACCAGGCGTTGGAAGGCCAAGGCCGCTGAGGTACGCGCCTTCGCTGTTCTTGTGCACGAGACGCGGAACAGCGTCGTTCGACTGTGGGTTCTGGACGACCGCCTCTTCAGGGGTATCGTACACGAAGCGACCACCACCGTATGCGCCGCCGAGGCCTTGCATGCTGAGGATGGGCCACGCCGAGTCGCTGTCGGTAGGCTGAGCTGACCAAGTGCGGTCGAGTGGATGCTGCGAAGGGATGTCTGCCAGCTCGATTGGAGGCAGCTCGCTGTTGTACGGCTGACAAGAGAGAAAGCAGGTGTCAGCGATGGCCAACACGAGAAGGTTGTAGAGCAAGCAAACAACGAGTGCGCAAAGTTCTACCAAATGTCGCGGTTGAAGTTTTCGCGGAAAATGAAGGAGAGCACGTGCTGGATTGAGAAAGCGGTCAAGCCACCAAAAGTGAGCTTTTTTGGAAGTTGCGTCATGGCAGTGAGCGCGAAATACGCGTAGAGGGAAGGCACGTACCTTGTTGCAGTGTGGGCAATGCGTGGAGGAGTCCAGCGCAATGCCCGACCACTATACAGCATTGTTAGCACATTCTCGAGGAGAAGATTCATCTAAGTACGTGCCTGTCCGCTCCAGTGGTTTATACAGACTGTGTGCCCACAGTCTGGCAACCAGTGGCTCGGGAGCCACATGCATCTGGAAGCAAAGAATGAACAAGTTAGCCTCTGCTACTGGTTCACCTCGCTTTCCTTCCACACCGGGCAGTCAAGATAGCGCCTCGAGATCCGACAACAAGACCACAGCTATACGAGTAGAGCAGAGTCGTTTGCAGTGCTGCTCACTCACCTCTCGCAGGCGATTGGGGGGCCCGCCACGCCCATGGCTGCTGTTCGCTCCTGGGAACGTGTCAGCGCTAACGCTCTCCGCAGTCTCTTGGACATGAGTGAATGGATATATCTGGGAGGCCAGGTATCCGAGGAGCCAGGAGCCGCTGTGTAGAGAAGCCTCATAAAGAAAGGTGGAAGATATCCGGTCCAGACCAAGGAAAGGCATAGGCGACGGCGACGGCGTTGGCAGCGGCAGTGGCAGTGGCAATGGGAAGGGCAATGGCTCAAGGATATGCTGCTTACGCTGTGCTTGTTGTGATCAGTTTGTGCACAGCAATACTGTGCCCGGGTCTTGTGGTCGTATGATCGGGCTGAACGAGAGAGAAGGGTGAAAAAGCAGGACTGTTTGTTTTGACGGGCCGGTATAAGCTCTTGCTTAACACAGCCGTGAGCGTTGCAACCTGCAGCCAGTCCCCGCGCCAACCAGCATTACAACGACTTGTATACGCAGCCAGCAGGATATACTGTCAGCACATCGAGCTTCCCTTTCCGGATTGGATCGGTCTATGCTACTCTGCATTGCTCCGTTAGTCGTACAATTCCGTGAAAGAGCAGCGAATAGCACGACCAGGTATATTGAAGCTCTCATTGGCCGAAGATTCATTCTTGACGCCGATAAAGCGTCCTTTCAACTGAATTTTGAGCTTTTATATCTATAGCGGCCTGTTGAGTGTCCATCATAGCCAAGGGACGCAACTGCTCGTCCAGTCATGATGTCGTTCCGGGATGGCGGCCTTAGTTCAGGAAAAGGCTCGGAGAGCAGTCAGGCAGATGCCTCTCTTTCCCTAGGATCGGGTGCACAATATACCGAACCAAAAAATGCTCTAGTCGAACTGCGGCAAGAGTCAGTCGCGCGTCGAATCAAGCAGAAGGTTGACAAATCTTACTGGAGTCAGGAAGCTCTCGGCCACAAAACGTGCTCGGGCGTTCAACTGCATGATCGGTCAGCGCAAAGCACACACAGCTATAATGGAAGCTTACGAAGAGCTTCATCTCTGATATCTCCTTGTCCACCTCCTCCATAAACTGGATAATGAAGTCCACCAGCTTGTGCTTCAACATTTCCTCCGTGTGGAAATTGGTGATGAGGAAGGAGATGTCATATCCCTAGATCTGATCAGCAAGGATGTCTTGGGCACGGCGCGCTTTGAGGCATACAGGCACCGGCTTTCTTCGCAGGATGAAGAAGGCCTCTGCTCTCTGCGTCAAGAATCTCGTGAACTTGTGCACGAGGATGTGCTCAATCTCGTCTGCCTGTTTTATCCGTATGCTGACCCTGACGCTGTTGACCGAAGGCTCGACCAGAACGCGCTCTTCTTGGTTCCTCGAGACGGTAAGTGGGTTCAGCAGGACCTCGGGCGAGGTCTTTGCCTCGATCTCGGGGACGTTGTGTCGCTCAGAGGCTTGCGATGCGAAGTTCGATAATGAGAGCGCGGCGGTCAGCGTCTGCCGCACGCAGGACAGATACGGGCGCAGTGATTGCGACTGTTCTGGGTCAGCTTTGGAATAGAAAGTGTGGGACACTCGACCGCACCATCTTGGCCTCTCGTCGGTCTACCACATTGACTGAAGTTCTGAGTGGTGTTGTTGTCGAAAAGGGTGCCGCCGCCTGCTATGCCCAATGCCGCACTCAGTGTGCAGTGGTGAAAGCTGTGGTGCCTGGATGCAAGTGACGTTCGAGCTTTACTACTACGCTGTCGTCGCAAGCCACTTCAAGGTTGTGGGGTCTGAACTCCGAAACCAAAATGTCGGTGCCTTGCCGCTGCAGATCAGCCCGGCCGACACGAGTGAGCCGGCCTCGCCAATCATGGAAGTTCCGAACTCTTTGATCCTCACCTGCAACTCTTCCTCCCAAGCACCGGAGTCACCGACGCGCCATTCGTAATGGCAGGCGGGAAGGCCTACGACGGCTCCTGCTCCTGCTCCTGCTCCTGCTCCTGCTCCTGGGCGAACAGGCCAGATCGGCAATAACTTGCGATGAGCTGCTTGTCGTGTCGGCTTGCCATCGGGCAGAAAAGGCTGTTGAAAGGATCCCCTCCTGACTGACCTTTTATAGTCACTCACATCTGCACTTCCCGTTTGTCCATGACCTCGAAGGCCAGCTATGTCTGCCCTGCTGACCATACCTACCGAACTGCTGAATCTGATCCTCGAAGAAGTTGGTGGTCGCGAGCTCAGGCGGAGCAGACAGACTGGAGATGGAGCAAGGTGGCGCGCGCATCAGAGGCTGTCCATATGTCGAGAGTGGTATGCTTTAGCTCGACCAGTATATCTGTCTGGCCTTGGCACGTCGGCGGTACGACTGTATGCGAGCAACCTTAAGCAGCTTGACGACAAGCTCGGACATGCTGGACATCGCAAGCTCATGCACAAGAACACGCGATCGATGAGCATTCGACTTCTTGGCCACTTCTGGGATGATAATTTCGCGTCCGAATGTGAGCATCTTGCCAGAGGCGAAGACGGGTGGGATGAACGAGAAGACAGACAGAACGAAATGCCCATCGGATTCAATCTGAAGAAACCCGAATGTCAAGCCGCAATGGTGAGGTGGCGCGATGTTGACTTACAGCCTCGTCTCGACGAGCTTTTCGGTGATATACACAACTTCACAGCTCTCGAACAATTGGATTTCACTGCAAGCTCTGATCCAGACGGTCGTGGCCAAGATTGGGACTACATTCATCTTTCCACGGTAATGCGACTCGTTAGGAACCTGCCATGCTGTCACGACCTCAAGTCTCTCACATTGGACCTGTGCGGCACGCGATTGAAAGGCGACAATGGCAACTTCCACCTCTGCGAAGAGCTTGCCAATGTGATTCCTTACATTCAAGACGTACGTCTGCGAATAATCAATATTTGTCCGACGATCTTCTCGATATCGAACCATGTTTCCGACATAAGGCTAAAGTCACTTGTGATCAAGCTTCATTTACCGACCGAATTTGAGCATACATTGGACCAGACATCGGAGCCATGCTTCCAAATGCGTGCATTCTCGACCCAATTTCGACTTCACGAACATCTTGCCCAGGCAACGTCTACCTTTCTGTCGAAACTATCTTCGATACGCGCCGATCTGCAAGGAAAGCCTGCACAGTGCTCATCATCTCATGGTTTGGAGAGGCTGATCATCTCATATTCGGACTCGAGGAGTGATACATGGGAAGTGCGCGCGTCAAATTGCTTGAAGAGAGTCTGCGTGACTCTGAACGGCCATGGCTATCCCAGCCGTGACGATGGAAGACGGTCCTGGACCGAGTTTGCAGAGTCTGGCCCTGAATACGATCATCTCGAACGTGTGCAACTGCAAAAGCAATAATTCGCAGAAAGGTGGATGCTGGATGTTCCAACTCGCAACATCGGTGCATTGCCATCCAAATCTGATTGATGTTGGACCTTATTGATCTCCGATCGCAATGGCGAACTCGAGGGGATGGAGCTCTTGCGTGGGCAAGATGATCAATCGTGCTGCGCGTTGGGACCTGCAGACGTCTCATTGCTGCAAATATTCATCTGAGCTGTCTGGACACCAGAGATGGCTGCAACCAGAAATCGCTGCTTCAGGCACTTCTATCCCACATAAGGCCTGACAAAGGTACCTTGAAAAGATACATCGAGGGAAGCCGTCGGCCACCACAAAGCACTTATCTTATCTTGCACACAAACAAGCCACACCCACCAGACAATCATCCCTAGCACATTTCTCCTACATTACCGAACGACAAACGCTTATCTCTGGGGAATATACCGTGGAGGTGGAACGAGAACCAGAAAATAGTACGTATCACACCACGAACGTGGGATGCATGCAGTCATGCAGCTATGCGCTAATGCGCATGTACTCGTGCCGTCGCCCGTGTGAAGGAGTCGGCTGGCTGCCCGAGCAGATATAGTGTGTAGCTATGTAGCCAACATATATTCTGAAGCTTATCGGCTTCAGCTCATATATCCTCACTCACTTGCCTCCTACCAATTCCGATCTGATCGTCTATGAAATGCTTCAAAGCGCACGGTGGCCAGTCAGTAATACATCAAAACCTCGAAAGCCTAATCCGCCTCAACTGAGCGATGATGAGTTGAGAAAGAGAATATTTGGTCCGTTGTATTCGTGTCTGTATTGCTCGCGTGCTACGCTAAAACAGCTTTAGCAAATACTTCAGTCCTCTTCCCTTCAGGCAACATACTCTCAGACGGCAGCAGCCCTTTCGAAATCGTCTACGGAACGAAACCGCGAAATGACAAGGATAGTGATGAACCACCTTGGGTGGGTAACTACCTTCCACCAATTCAAACCGCGATCTCAGATTTCTGACCTTTATGACAGCAATATGCCATGATCGTGCGCAAGAACCAGAACGGAAGCTATACACCTCTGATCAAAGGCCAAGCATGGTCGACGGCTGTGCCTTGGTCGAATGTCCTCGCCGGGCTCCTCGATACCACTGCGACGTTGATTCATAAGACGATTGGACAGGCTCAAATGCCGCCTTTGGGAATCTTAGAAGAGCTGCCTTTGTATACTCCGACTCCACCTCAGATTCAGAGACAGAATACGAGATGATGCTGCTTTGGTCTTTTGCGACAAATGTGGAACGGTTGGCGTCCTGGCAGGATTCTCAAGTAGGCGTACTCGGTAGACTCGAATCGAAACCAATCAGACACTATGCGTGCATGGATGCATTGTGCTTCACTGCTTTCGAGGCGCGAGCCATGCTCTTCGCGCGCTACTTCTGATCAGATATACTGAGCTTATTGCTTAGTACCGTTTGTGTCTCTTTCTCTTCAATGCCTTTAGAGGTCTGATCCCAGCCCTTCAGGGAGGACCAGAGAGCCTAGCCTTTGGTGGCTCTGCTAGCATCGCGTTGACGTTGGCCTCGACGTCAGCCGCGACTTTCTCTCGCTTGGCTTCCTCTTCCGCCATTCTGTTTCCGATCGCATGCTCTTCATCTTCGCTCACGCCAAAGGACATGTTGCCAGCTCCACCGCGTCCATACCTCCGAACAGGCTCAGCTGCTGTTTGCTGGGCTTGAGCCGAGGCTGCTGCTGCTGGCAATCCATCATCGTATGTGCCGGTTTGCTTCAGCTCTTGAGGGCTGTACCAATTGCCAGCGCCTCCACGTCCAGTGTGGGCATATTGCTGCTTCTCTCGCGGAAGCGAACTGTCTGCCGAGGTAGCGATAATTTGCTGATTTGCCTCGAGGTCGTCAGCGCCACGCTTGGCTTGCTGTTGTTGCACGAGAATATTGCCCGCTCCACCTCGTCCAGGCATATTTACGACTGCAGTGAGAGAGTTTCGGTCGAGTAATCAAAAAAGACGAGGAAGAATGCTATCAACGAAAGGCTAGATTATTGGCTTGGCTTTACACTGAGGTGCAGAAGTCGACGCAGTGCAGACATGGACTGTGGACTGCGTTGCATCTGTTTCTTTATTTTTACTGTTGATCTGATACTGTCGATTTCTTCATGCAGGCTTCTCATTCGTCAGTTTGCTAGCATCAATCCAATATCCTACGGCCATGAGAACACAGACGGCGACAAAGATGTATCGTTGCTCGCCATTGCCTTCGAACTCGGGACTGCAGACAAACGTCAGCTACAAAACAGCCTCGCAAAGGGACATGCTCAATCTTACTCTTGCCAGGCAGTTCCTGGGTAGAGGATTGCACACAGTCCGGCTCCGCAGTAGAAGCTACCAAGGAGAGCGGCATTGAACAAATTGTCTCTGACCTGGCTTGGCCTGGCCTCAGGACGGAAGGCAAGATACAATGACATTGCAGCAAGACAGAGGCCCAAGGACATGGTCTGACCGTTATGGAACTTTGCGTGAGGCGGCCATCTTGGATTCAGCACGTGTGTCTCGTTGTAGTCTGCCAGGAAGGCGCCCAAGGAATAAGAGAGATTGCCCAGAATCATGAGAATCCGACCTGCCGAAAGAGATTGAAGAGGCATATTCCCGGTGAAGGCCGGTGTTGTGCTGGGCCGTGATTTTGGGGAACAGGTATATAGAAACGGGATGAGCTTTGCCTTTGCTTTCCAATGACCGGTTGATGGATCATACAAGGTCTGTCTGGTGAGCACTGCATCTTTGGCTTTGGGTCTCTCTGCCGGACCAGATCAAAGATCGCCCCGCCCTACAGGCAAATCACAAGCACGATCGATCATTGGACTTACTACATCTTACGCTAAGGAATGTTCGTCTTGGCTGTGGGTATTGCTGCACTCTGCGCAGCTAGCACGAGCCTCCTCTGCGTAGAGCCTCCTTTGATGACTGCAGATCAAGGATCGCCCCACAAGCAAATCACAAGCACGATCGATCATTGGACTTGCTACATCTTACGCTAAGGAATGTTCGTCTGGGCTGTGGGCATTGCTGCACTCTGCGCAGCTAGCACGAGCCTCCTCTGTGTGGAGCCTCCTTTGACTGTAGACAGCCCGCAGCGAACACGGACACGAACACGAGCAAGACGAGACGAGGCTGAATGATCGCTATGGGCCTTCGTCAAGATCAAATTCGGAAGAGGTGCGACTGTTCTTGGATAGCATTGTGGACTTTTTGACTCAAGGTCAGCCTGTTGCGCTCTAGTATCCAAGCGACGTTGTTCTGCGCCTCGGTGCTGAGCAGCATTGGATTTGTCGATAGTGCGTGACTTCGCGTCACCCAAGCAGTCTTCGTTGTAGACTTTCGCGCTGCCCATTTCATACTCATTCGATACTTTGGCCCATGTCATATTCATTCTTGGTACGGATTTGACCCATGGCTTCTTCATTGTGGTAGCGGATCCTTCCCATGTTGAATGTGTGCCTTTGCTCATCCATCCGACCTAGGTTAAGAATTCCATTTTTCTCGCCAAGACTTCTGTTCTCAACTCGGCCTTTCTCAAACAAGGTATCGTTCTGAATACGACCTTGCTGTGACAAAGTCCGCGGCTTCTCTTGGTTTTGAGCTGGCATGCTGTAAAGCTGTTTCTGGCGGTCCATATCGGATATGTTTGCCTTGTCTTCCAACAGGTTACGCTCGATTTGACCGAGTCTCTCCAGCTTCCGGATCGTCTCATCATCATTCTGTCGCCGATGCTCGTTCATGGCGCTCTCATTTCTGAGGCGAGCGTCATCGCTGTTTTCTTGATGTCGCAGTTGGTTGGAACGCGATTCTTGGGCTACATCTTCCATGCGACGTTGGGTTGAGACCTTCGTGTCGTTTAAATCGACAGCATGTTGGAGTTTATAGTCCATATCCGACCGTTCTTGCATGCTACGCAACGCGCCGATTTGCAATTTGTCCATCTCGTGCTCGTGCGTTATGGTATTCTCCGCCGTCATTCCAGTCAGCCTAAGAGTTTGCTGCTGCTGGGCACCTTCCAGCTTCATATTCTGTTGGTCTCCCAAATAATTCAAGTGTCGCCTGTTTTGGTTGTCATCATGAGCAGATTGTGTCATTCGCGTCTGGAAGTCATGTCCCGATTTGAGTTGATATGTTGCACAACCGGCATCGGGTTGGCGTTCTCAATAGCCCAGAACAATGGCGTGCGTCCTCGACATTTTTTTCAGAGGGGCTGCCTTGGCCCTATGAAGTTCCAACAGCGTCGAAGACAGTCGCACTAGATCATCTCCACTGCAATTGAAGCAGAGCTCACACAGCGCATTGCGACCATCATGTTTAATAGAGGTAAAGTTGGCATCATACCCGGCTGCAATGAGCATTTTGGTCGCATCGACACACAGCATCGCGGAGGCCTCATGGAGGCTCCCGTCGTTGATTGGTGGCTTCTTTCGCAGAAGGGATGTGATGGCTGAGGTATTACCGTTCCGTGCGGCATAGAATGGAGGCGTGCGTTCGAGAGCGTCCTGGGCGGACACATTGGCACCACAATCTATCAAAGTCGAAATCATGTCGTGCCTATTGAGCCGAGCAGCAAGAATCAGGGCGGTTGCTTGTGTAGCTGGAGCAACATAGTCAATATCACCTGCACTGATCAGCATTGGAAGCCTCACTCGTGAAAAGCAACATTCTAACATAGAGCAAAGGCGATGCCTGCTCTGGACCACCGTATCCAGGCTCGTCCACGTATGTTGCAGGCGTGCGTGGCATTTACGTCAGCTCCGAGATCGAAGAAAGCAGCTGCCAAGGACACGGATTCTGGATAGTATTGTATGCTGTCGAACAAGAGGGTATTCTTCGCACTAGTATGGTTGAGGCCCTGTCTGGTAGCTGAAGAGTTGGGACCTGCTAGGAGCTCTATAATCGAGAGAACCGTGGACTCTTCATGGTCATTGCGAAGCGTCTCCTGCATCGCGACATAGATAGTGATCATGTCCGGCTTATATTCAAGGAGAAGCTCGAAAATAGCCTCTCGTACAAATGCTGCAGCAACTTGTAGTGCTTGCGCACCGTCGTTGACATAGCTCACGTCGGCTCCATACTTCAGGAGCAGGTGCAGTAACTCCATGGATGCATTATCATGCACAACCTCGACGGTCGCTCTCATCAGCGCCTCATGCAGACCATTGTCGCTGGCGGCGCGCGCGAGTATGAATTCCACAAGACCGGTGCTTGTTGACTGCAGCCACCGCTGGTCAGACTGGTTCATGGTGTTGAACGCCTCGGTGTAAGCAAGGGGATCCTCAACAGCACAGAAAAGTACTTGCGTAGCTCTTTCATTGCCACTTAGCGCTGCTTGCACAAGCGCAAACGCTGGTGTCTCTCCCTGAGCTCCTCGATCAATCACCATCTGCAGAATTTGCAACGCATCGGGGTTCGTGAGCCAGTCATTGCTGGACCGAACGACAGCATCGAATGCAGAAGAGAAGCAGGACGAGTTAGATTTTGGCACATTCGGGCAATAGGCGCAGACAAGGTCGAGACAATGAGCTCCAGCGCTCTTTATGAGAGCTGCATTAACAGCCTTGCCTCTCGCTCCGGCGCTAGCGAGCATGGTCAAGATAGTTGTCCCATAATCAAAGGCTAGCTTGCTGACGGTTTTGGTAGCTGCTTCGAATGCCTGCGATGCTAGGCTCTTGCTGGCACCTTTGCAGAGAAGGCTGACCAGTGCGACGTTGTGTGCTGCAGCAGCTTTAGTCAAAGCAGGCGCAACCACGCTCGCAGAGATCTTGCGGCTACACAGAAGCGCTATGAGATCATAACTACCTGGCGAGAGCCAAGAATCAGCTCCAGTCGCGGCGGCGAATGCCAGGTCGTCCGCCGTGGTGTTCTCGATATGATCCCACAGGAGCCTGACAGCTTGGCGATCGAGATGGCTGGCGGCGGTAACATACCCCATCTCCACTGGTTCGCCATATGCGCCATGATCAAGAAACATCTCTAGCAGTTGTAGAGATTGCCGCCACTGTGGATTCTCGAGTTGTAGTCCTCTCGAAGGTGGAGCTGGAAAAATCGACTGAATAATGACTTTTTGGCGTATGGAAATACGTTCTCCAACGTTCTGGTCAACCCGCAGCTGTTATTCCTCTTCGGTCATGTTGGTGAACAGGCAGCCTTCGTCGTCCTCTCTGCTCGTGAGAAATGGCATGTTTGTGACGTGACCTTGTTTGATAAGTACTATCGGCGGCATAGATATCCTTCGCCGGCACCGCGATGTATGCGTCTACCTGTCCCATGTTCATGCCACTTGCAGTTGCGTTGTTGGCTGCCCCTCTATGCTCAGTATCTGAGCAGTGAGCAAATCCCTCAGATTTGGAAGAGGAGAAGACGCAATGACGGTGACCTACCTGGCACATAACATCGTATGTTCCGCAATAACGTCGTATATGGCACCGATGCGGCGTTCGGATTTGCGTTGGGCCAGCACCATTGGTTTCAGCGCTGAGCTGTATCACGTTTCTCGTACGCGCTATCTGGTACATCGACCTTTTCGATGTACTTGACCGTGTGCTCGCATGCTACAGCAGTGGTAGGTGAATGAAAGAGACATGATTCTGCGTGTTCGTGGACCAACCAGAAATCGGTTGGTATCGCCGCACAGGTGGTGGTGTTCGGAAGGGTGGTTCATCGGCAGTCGCCGATCTCTGCCGAGCCCCCCACAGTGGCGCACTGGCCACTCTGGAGCGGAGCAGTCCCTCATCGCTGCTGCTGACTAGTACTACTGACTTCATGTGCGCGCGGGCTACGGGCAGCAGCGTGAGAGTTTCGGTTCCCTGTATGTACATAGATGCCAACCCAGTACCTGAACTCCGGACTCACTCAATTGCTACAACCGCATCGTGTTCTGCCTACTTCACTCTGATCCACATCCTGCCAGAGCCCATCTCCGCCTTCTTTCATACTTCAGCTCACTCGTGACCTCTCCAGCTGACGATAACGACAACGGGCAAACTGAAGAAGAAGAGGAAGAAGAACATCATCCGTGGTCAACTAGCAAGCCTGCAACGAAAGTCTGAAACCAAAAGCAGGAATTCCGAAGGCGACGACAACGACACCAGACCACCCCGCCCTCCGCACCCGCGCCTAGACAACCTGCACAACACACTCTCTCAACTCCCTAGGCCGAGCGCCCATCCTCCTCAAAGATGGGCCTCGCATACAACGTCTACCTGAACGCCAAGAAAATCTACGGCTGCAAAAACTGCAAAACCCACCTCGCCGACCACGACGAGATAATAAGTAGGGTGAGTCCACATCCCCATCCCCATCCCCAACACCTCTCTCTAAATTCCCATCCTGAAACGCTTTCCACTAACTCAACATGCGGCAAAACGCAGAATTTCCGAGGCCAACATGGCAAAGCCTACCTCTTCAACAGCGTCGTCAATGTGCAGCAAGGCGAAGCCGGAGAACGCAATATGACGACAGGCCGCCACGTCGTGAGAGATGTGTGGTGTAGACAGTGCAAAGAGATTGTGGGCTGGAAATACGATCGTGCCTATGAGAGCACGGAGAAGTATAAGGAAGGGAAATACATTCTGGAGCAGGAGTTGCTGTGCTATGTCAATTGACATCCGGCCTCGGGATATCACCACTGAGATACGTTGCGCGTGGCATACGCTCGGACTCGGACTGGGCAGGTAATGGCGTTGGTGTGGATTGGTACGGTGCACTTCGGACAAGGGAATTGGTATATGGTGTTCTGGGATTGCAAAGATGGCGAAGGAGGCGTGCTTGTTACGTCACATCATGGCTTGAGAGCAACATATCGGTACTCAAAATATTCTGGAAATGTGTCGTGCGTCAAAGAGACGTGTTGGTAAGTCTGCATCGCTTTCATTTCTTGTCGCTATCGTCGCTGCAATCACATAACGAAATTGGTATAGCGCTATGCAAAATAGCAAGTCCAAAGCCTGCTTCCGCTAGCAAACTGCAAACACATGCTTGCTTCCGCCATTTTGGGAGATGAAGTGCTACTTCTTGCAATCATCGAGCATTATTCCAGCCTTGTAGTTCATTCAAAGTTATCATGGTGCGCGCTGTGTGGTGGTGTCGTTCTGGTAGTGGAGTAGGGTAGGGCAGAGAAGCCACCGGTGGGTAGGGACATCATTAGGCTTTCGAGCTGGTCATGTCATCGAAGCGTCAAAGTCGTGATAGTCATAAGACATGAAGAGAAGGTGTCAACGTTGTCCCCAGACGCTTGCATGATGCTGGCTGTGAAGCCGGCGGCGACGCAAGTTGTCCTGGCGGGGTCACAACGCGATTCCTCAGTAGCCTAGGAGTGGTGCAGAGATGGGCTGAGGAGTATGGGGGGCGGTCGGCTGCGGATATCCGTAAGCGGCTTCACGGCCGTCAGCACTCTATGCCGTGGCTTCTGGGATCTGACTCCGACGCATCTTCTCGGCTTCCAAGTTCTCATAGAGAAGATAGAGGGCCTTCTCATTGGCAGCGGGACCGCCAGTAATGGTGAACATGCGCTCGCCGGTCTCGTCATGCGGAGCTTTGGCGATAGAGATGCGGGCGCCGGAGCTCTTGCGAATCTCGCTGATCTTGCTGCCACCGCGACCAATAATACAGCCAACCATGTCAGCCGGTATGCTGATATTTTGAGTTTGGATATCCTCGCCGTCTTCAGGGCGGGGAGGGGGGCCTCCGTCAGATGGTCCATTGCGACGAGGTGGGTATGACGAGGGAGATTGGCCTCCGGTGAAGTCGGCGCCATTGCCGGTGCGGTTGTAGCTTCTGGGAGCTCCGTAGCTGGCGCCCGTACCATTGAGAGGTGGAGCAGGAGCACCGCCTTGCACACGAACAGCAGGACTGTAGAGAACGGTTCCGTAACCACGCTGTTCATCGTCGATGAGGCATTTGCCAATCTCCCAGACAGCCTTTTGGACTCCTTCGGGGGTTCCCTGGACTTCCACTATGCGTTCGGTTGATTGAGGCAGCATCTCCTTCTGTGCAACCATTCTGACCCCCGAAGCATCCTGTATCTGTTTTATCTTGAGCCCTTGACGACCGATTATGGTACCCATCTGGTTGTGCGAGATAAGCAATCGGATAGCTGAGGATAGTTAGCAGATAGATTAGAATGCAGCGGGATGAAGATATCTCACGATGTGTGTTCGGGTTGCCGACCACGCCTCCCATGCCCATCTGCGGCACTCCTTTGACCAAGCTGTCTGCAACCAGTCCATACGCGTCAGATATGCCTGTCAGAGCTCCGGTGACAGTCAGAACGCGATCGTGCACGCCAGGCACGACCTTGCTCACTCCGGCGCGTACGCCAGTCTTGTCTCTGAGGTCCGCAACATTTTGGCCAGCCTTGCCGATAATCACGCCTGCCTCCTTGGAAGTCACGATTGCGCGCAAGGTCAATTGGCTCTGGGCGTATTCTTCCTCGGTTCGGGGGCGCTCGTCGGTGCTAAGTCCCCCCATCTTATCGGCAAGGTTGCCAATGCCCGAGTCAACGGCGGGCGAAGCGTCTTCGGCCGACATCTTGGCGTGTTATTGTGAGGAATTGGTAGGACTGCGAGGGAAGAGCTGCTGAGCGAGGCCGAAGAGCAGGCCGCTTAAGCTTCGGTGCTAATTTGAAGTGTGTAGAGTGAGGTGCGGTCGGATTGGAAGCTGTGGTCAAAGTATCGATTAGCATATGCTCCGAGTACGAGCTACCTCGTTGAGTGAGGTGGGGTTCACGCACGAGGAGTTCTCGAGAGGCACAAGGTATACGGGCGGGCGAGCGTGGGAGAGGTGTCGAGCGGGCGGCACAAGTCAATGCTGTCTATATCGGTGTCGACATTGGGTGGTGGAAGGGTGAGAGAGGCGCGGGAGGTGAGGTGGGAAGTTGGAAGGGTAGGGTAGGTGGGTAGGTGGGTAGGAAGCGTGCGAGTGTTGTTGTTGTTGTGGTGAGGAAAGCACACCTGCTCGCAGTTCCCCAATTTAGTCGAGCTTCAAATTCAGTGGCTGGCGGGAACGATGTCACCTGCAGTGAGGATCTGACTGGTCCGATGCAGCATCGACAGTGATAGCACGTGAGATGGAGTCTGCTCTGCTCTGCTCTGCTCGACGAAGAGCGTGCGTTCGCGTCTACACACCGCCTGCCTGTGCCTGTGCCTGTGCCTGCGCCTGCGCCTGCGCCTGCGCAGAACTACCCCTCTCGGCTTGTGCCTTTTGCCATCGTTGTCGCGCATCTCTTGAGAGCCATCATTTGCCGTTGCGGCGGGCAGTGGATGTGTCAGGCGCCATTGAGCTCGTCCGCGACATGCCGCCCGTTCGTCATGTCGGAAGGCATATCTACTACTAGCTATGCAGGCAGGCAGGCACTCGACGCAGATGTGTGCTGGTCCCTGGCCTTCCTTCGGCTGCGTGCGTGCGCTGAACCGCGGCAAGGCTTCTTACTGTGGCTGCAGACATCGTCCTCTTGGCTTTAACTAGTTCTTCTCCCTCACTTCATCATGATTCATGACTATCGTACTCTACGGACTTATCTCGAACCGTTCACTGTCCTTCGCAACTCCTCCTGCTCTCACCCAGCCGTCACAGTGTGCGACCAGTCCACGCCAAGACATCGCGAATCCAATCACTCGTCCCAAAAATGGCTTCAGGTCGTTCTGACTTTCTCCGACGACCACCAACCAGAATATCTCATGCCCGCTGCGTGCTAGCATTCCTCCTCGGCGAATTTGCACGGCTCCGAATCACAGGATGGCAGCATGCCCATTACTAGATACCTGTAGCAGCTCATCCGGGTACCTGGCAAAGATCCATGGCTGGCGAAGCGTGTCATCGCATAGCTTATACATGGTCTACCATACTGCAGCTAGTGGTGCTGGCAGGCATGTTGTTGATCACTGCTTCGAGATTTCGGATCTGCGTTTCGTAGATGCCCACGCACAAGACTTCACCATCGCATTGTGTTCGTGGAGTTCATCGAATGAATGTCCATTCCACTTGAAAGAGAGCAGCATATGAGGGCCGAACGCATTTTAGAGATCTCTTCGCAGCCTGCAGACACGCTGCCAGGTCCTCCAGCGTCTTTGAGAATCTATCCTACTGTCAGCATTGACCTGTTTG
This sequence comes from Pseudocercospora fijiensis CIRAD86, assembly GCF_000340215.1. Taxonomy (NCBI): domain Eukaryota; kingdom Fungi; phylum Ascomycota; class Dothideomycetes; order Mycosphaerellales; family Mycosphaerellaceae; genus Pseudocercospora; species Pseudocercospora fijiensis. The sequence goes on from NW_006921532.1 coordinate 8,767,539, forward strand.
ATTGGCTGTCTTCTTGTTGGCGTTACATACGTAAGGCATTACTTCCATGTACAGCTCCTGACTTGCTGCATACGGGTTACAGGCGGATAGCTCCAGCTGAACGGTGTAGTTGGAGCGAATTTTGGCGCCTTGAAACCCCTCTCTTGGCATCAGTTCATCGCAGTACTCGATCCATGGCCAGATCTTTTCCCAGTCGCACCGGGAAAGCTGCTTCGTGACTCGCACTTGGATCTCAAACTCAGTCGCAGGCCCAATAGCACAGCGAGCAAGGGCGTCCACTGCGCTTTTGAGATCATAGTCGTTGACTTGAACCGTTACTCTATATGGACGCAGTAACTTCTTCTGTCCTCGAGGCAGGCTGTTGAAGATCCACCCAAACTCCTGCCTTGCTTGCTGATTCACCTGAGCGAAGGGATGAGGAACAATCTTGCCGTTGCGTATCACGATGTGGTCCATATCATTGGCGAGGGTCTCGAATAGCATGTTTCGGAGCTCTCCCGGTAGATCCATGATTCTCGCCGCGGGAGGTTTTGCCTGGCTAGGTGACGGAACATTATCTACCTTCTTCCACCATGCTGGCGTTTTGCCGGATGGCGATGCAGTGGAAAGAGCCATTAAGGTGGGTGATACAAAATGCCGGCCAAAGTATCAAAGTATGTCGAAAGATGAAGTTGCTTCTTACCATGCTCACATGTTCAGACAGAGTCTTCGCCCTGACACATCAATACCCCTCACAGTGAGCGACAACGTCACTGCTGTCGTACTCTTGCAGCGAGCCTGTGAACGGCCAGCCGCCATTGGGACATTTCTTTGAGCTAGCCTGAGATACGGCGCATGATCGGGCTCCGACTCGGCAAGAAGTCTCGGACGAAGTCGGAAGAATGCAATGCTTGCAGTGGACATTGTCAGCCTGATTGATGTTGATGCTGAGAGCTGCCACAGTGCTGGCTCTCGAAGCTGAAGCAGCGACACGCCACAGATTATTACATTCGTGTCCAAGTAAATATTGACGAGCAGCTGCTGCAACTTGCAAGCTGCGTGCCAACACCAATGCCGCCGGCTGCTGGCTCGGATTGAGCCGAACGATCGGCGAATGAACAAGCACGTCATTTCACTACTGAACACATGCACTCCATTGGATCGGGACCCTCGACGGAGCGGCCGATGCGACGTCGGAGCTTCGAAGACTGCTTGCTTGCATGTGAACTTCACATGTGAAGCATGAAGCAATTTCGCCGCGCCACTGAAGTCTCCCGAAGGCTGCGTTCGACCTTCGCAACGACCGTCCTCCCACAGCGTCTACCAGCCACTCGATCTTTCGCCGCGTCCCCCATCATGGTCAAAGGAGATCCCTTCAAGCCTGCTCAGCGCGTGTCTGGGCAGCGGCAAGATGTTTGGAGCATTGTCAATGAAGCGGCGGCAGCTTCGCCAAAACAGCCTATCGTGAACATGGGTCAGGGCTTCTTTGGCTACAATCCTCCTCAGTTCTGCATAGATGCCGCCAAGGAAGCATTGGACAAGGTAGAATGCAATCAGTACTCGCCAACGAAGGTAGGTACTGCTGGATTCTCCTTGCTACCACTCGACATGCCCTTGCTGACGGCATGCCCTAGGGTCGACCTCGACTGAAGAAGGCCATCGCTGCCGCATATTCGCCCTTTTTCGGCCGAGAGATCAATCCTGAGACTGAGGTCACGATCACGACTGGCGCCAATGAAGGTATGCTTTCAGCTTTCATGGGCTTTCTCGAGCCTGGCGACGAGGCCATCGTGTTCGAACCTTTCTTCGATCAGTACATCTCCAACATCGAAATGCCTGGAGGCAAGGTGGTTTACGTGCCACTGCACCCACCGAAAGAGGGCGCTTCACGGACCACCAGTGCAGGCGAGTGGACACTAGACTTGAAAGCCTTTGAAGCTGCAATCACAGATCGCACGAGAATGGTGGTCATCAACACGCCTCACAACCCTATCGGTAAGGTGTTCAGTAAAGACGAGCTGCAAGCTATCGGTGATATCTGTGTCAAGCACAACATCATCATCCTATCCGATGAGGTCTATGACCGCCTCTACTACGTACCATTCACTCGTGTGGCCACGCTTTCGCCCGAGATCGCGAAGCTTACACTCACAGTGGGCTCGGCGGGCAAGAATTTCTACGCAACTGGTTGGAGAGTTGGCTACTTGATCGGCCCTGAGCATCTGATCAAATATGTCTCTGCTGCTCACACCCGAATTTGCTACAGTAGCGTCAGTCCGTTGCAAGAAGCCACAGCAGTCGCCTTTGAGGAGGCTGACAAGCGCGGCTTCTGGGATGAGGCTAAGAAAGAGATGAAGTCAAAGATGGATCGTTTCAACCAGATTTGGGACGAGCTCGGCCTTCCATACTCAGATCCTGAAGGGGGCTACTTCGTGCTGGTAAACCTGGCGAAGGTGAAGCTACCAGAAGACTATGACTTCCCATCACACGTTGCGAACCGGCCTAGAGACTTCAAGCTCTCATGGTTTTGCATTGTGGAGCTCGGAATTGCTGCTATTCCTCCTACTGAGTTTTTTACCGATGCCAATGCACACATCGTCGAGGATTGGCTGCGATTTGCTGTCTGCAAGAACGATGACGTGCTCGAGCAAGCTAAGGAGAGACTCCGTGGCCTGAAGAAATACATCCAGTAAAGACAGCAGATCGATGGCTGCACATAAATTGTTGCTCTGGAGCGAGCACTGCATTCCGTCCATCGCAGGATGAAGCTGCTTTCGGGGTCGGGCCATTAGATCTGTAGTCGTCTGTGCCTCAGCTGGCTCTGCGGAATACCAAGGTAACAACACTTTGGCCAGTCTGACCGCCGAAGGTGAAGCTGCGATACTTGGCCTCGTCATATAGCATCAGCTTTCCGTCGTTGTTCACCAACCAGCCAATCAATTCGTCTCGTGTCCAGTTGCAAGACGTGATGAAGAGGAAATGATCTGCTTTGATGAGATCAATGACTTTCTGCCGGTAAACCTCGCAGGGATGAGGCGCATTTTCAGGCTTAGGCATGAGTGAAATAGCATCAAAAGTGCCTTTGTCAAGCACAAGATCAAAGCCGTTTCCAAGCCAGTCACCAGGCGGCTCTTCTAACAGATCCCATTGCTCGAAGCGAATGGATGCATAGGCGTCTTGGCTGTCGTCGAGCGCAGCGATTCGTTGCTCATCGATTCGTCGTGCAAGCTGAACACTTTTCGGACTGTAGTCCACCCCTACCATGTCTCCAAGCCATCGTTCGCCCTCATCGTCTTCGTCCTCCCTCAACGCAAACAGCATGTGACCATTTCCTGTGCCAAGATCCAGCGTTCGAGTTGACTTTCTGTCCAGACGTGGTCCAGGTCCGGAAGCGTAGGAGCTCAGCTTTCGAATGACTGTGTCTTCCGCATTGCTTTCGTCGAACCACACAATTCCTTCGTCATCAACATCCTCGCCATGATTGTGAAGTTCTCGCTCGTATGCCGCCTCCCAGCTTTGGACTTGGTTAGCGTGTCAAAATCAGCAGATGAAAGCACGACAATCGACATACTATTGCTTGGTACCCAAGTCGCTCGGATCAAGCAATTTGCGCTCACCAGAAAAAGGATTGGTGGCCATGGCGCAAGTTTTGCTCAAGGCGGATTGAACTTGCAACGGCTTCGGAGAAAGTATTTTCTGCTAAGCGGCTTCGTCCTGTTGGCGCCGTTTCGTCAGACTACCGCTTTGATCAAATAAGGCCTATTTGATAAGATTTCATTTGGAATTTGACCAAATAAGCGCTTCCTTGGTATTTCACCAAAACAGCCCTCTTTGACTAAATTCGCCCTCCTGCAAGCTTAGTATGCTTAGTATGCTACTATACGCTTACTATCGTATCCGGAGATAATAATTAACTTATTTCCTAGTAAAGAATAGGTATAGAAAGCGGTATACTAGTTTCCTTAGTATAACTATATAAGCAGGAGGTATATCTAAATTCGAAGGAGGACAATAAATCCGATAGTATATATTGCAGAGAATAGAATAGATTAAAAAAGGACGATTAGACTAATATTACAAGTAGAAATAGCCCTAAATCCTCCGTTTAAACGCTACGGTCCTCCTAATATTACTGTCTTCGATTTCCGTACCCTCTACTAGGTACTACGTAATAAGGCCTTCGCATTACGCCTCTTCTAAACGCCGGCAGGTATAGTATAACCCTTTAGCTGCCGCTTATAGTTGTTGTTGTTATCGTTACAAAGCCGAGCCTTCTTAGTTAGCCTATATTGTCGCTACGGACGGTTATTAACTTAGCTAGGCGTTGTTAACTCGTCGCTACTAAGCAGAATAGCGTTACTAGAGGGCTCTATAGCAGCAGTAGAAGAAGAAGCTAACGGTTAAGAAGTTGTTAGCGCCTTACTAGCTCTCGGTATAGAGTCGTTATCGCTCTATACGTTGTCGCTCTATACGTTGTCGCTTTATACGTTGTCGCTCTCTGCCTATAGCTCTATACTGCTACTACTTCTAAGGTTATTAATATCTATAGAATTAAGAAGCTCTTTATTAATACTATCTCCGGCAATAGACTCGTTAGTAGCGTAGCCGTAGTCTTCTATATTGTCGTAGGTATTGCCTTGTCCGTAGCAAGCGATTAAATACGGTTTGCCTGCCTTGCGATAGCTATAAAGCATAGAGCGACAACGGCTCTTAATATAGCGGTAGGCGCTATATAAAGTTAATAGTATACGAGCCTGCAATTTAGCGGCTTCGGAGAGTGTTATCTCCTTGTTCTTATAGCTAGTATAGACTAAGAAGTTAGCAAAGAAGAAGTAGTCGCCTTTAACGAGGTGCCGAGTATACTAGTAGTATTTAATTAGGCCCTAAGGAGACAGCAGTTTAAATAGTAGTTTAGCAACTCTATTATTATCTTTAAACTGCTCTATAACCTAGTATATAATAAGCCTTAGACTATTAGGCACTTTGTACTATTTCGGTATCTATAAGCCGACAATATCGCTAATCTCGAAGGTCCGTAGATTCTTATACTTACGTGCCTTGTCGGCTCTTAAATTAGCGGCTTCTTAAGCGGCTAATATATAATCCGTAAGCATATTCTGTTTATAGTCTATAGCGGAAGATATGCTAGCGCTAGAGGTATAGATCGTACGTCGCTAATTGCGGGCATTATAAAGAGGTATTATAGAGATATTGCTATTGCCGTAACGGTTATCGTCTATAGGTAGTTTAATAGGTATATCCTCCTCGTTAAATTAAGGCCTATCGTTAACCTACTAAGTATTGTGTCTATCGGCTTCTTTAGTCGCTATACTCTTAGTATCGTCTAGTATCTCGTCGATAGTATACAGTTTATTAGGCTTAAATAGCAGGTCCGCATCTCCTTTAGTTGCTACCGCTATAACTTCTTCTATAATAACGCGAGGTTGCGTTAGAGGGTTACGGTTAAAGAAGGCCTTAAAGGGTGTTATATTAATCGCTAAGTGCTACGTATTATTATAAATTCGAGCCGCCTCGTACGCTACTATAACCTAACCTCTAAGGCTAAGTTATAGCTTAATAGCGACAATGCGGCGCTTAAAGACACTGTTAGCTTGTTTAATAAGGCCTTGCGATTGCGGATAGTATAGCGTACTATAAGCGATCTTCGTACCGTACGACTTTAACAACTTCTTAACTACGCCCTTAAACTCTTTGCCGTTATCTATCTAATATAATGCCGCAATACTAACAAAGTAGGCGAAGTCCTATATATAGAAAGCAATCTCGGCGCTCTACTTCGAAGTAAGTGCGTAAACGCGGCAGAATTTAGTCTTATAGTCCTTTAGGTATAGGAGATAGAGGTAAGGGCCGTCGGGGTCGTTTAAGAAGTTAATCTAAGGCGTAGAAGTTAGCTGTATTCGTTATATTCTTAATAGTAACAAACTAGGTCTATTTGAACTCGAGATAGAGTCTTTTTAGCGACAATGTATTATAGAGGGTCGCCTTTAGGTATAGTAGGTCGACAATTAATTAAACTATAGACCTAATAGTACCTTAGAATCTCTATAATATCCTTCTTTGTTATACTATAGAATTTCTCGTTAACTAAGTACTAAATAGCTCTACGGCGCGCGTGTCCGAAGTAATAGTATTTAGTCGATAGGATATAGAAGATCTCGTATTTACGTATTACCTTCTTATTGTCTTCCTTCGTATATAGGCGCTATTCTTCCTTATTCTACGAGAAGCGATATAGAGCCTAAATCTTCTTATTATAATCGGCTTTACTAAGTGTATTATATCCTATATAACTAAGCGTAGCATTATCGACTATAACCTATTAAATAATACGAAGATAACGCTCTTAAGTTATTAGCATCTTGTCGTAGCCCTTTAGCTTCTTCTCTTTAAGGTATTCGTTAAAAGCGACGTACGCTAATAGAGGGAATAGATTAACGCGTTGTTTAGCATTCTAGCTATCGAAACTAGGTATAACGACGGTCGGAAGAGGCTATAGTCGTATAGAAGGGCGTATAGGCGTATTACGTTGCAGTTAGATATTCTATCGTACTAATATCGGCGATATTAGTCGAAAGGAGAGGCTAGAGGCAGAGGTAGAAGGTTAACGAGACATTTCTAAAGTGCGCTTTATTAGGAATACGATTTTAGCTAATAGCTTTCGGACTCTATAGCAATATAATACAACATCTTTATATTACGCTAAGTATAGCAAACGACTCGAATAGATATATAGAGTATTGCTATTATTACTCCGGTGTAATAATAATAGTACGTAGGTATATTATAAAGAGAGATTAAATTTAGCTAGGATCTGCCTCCTATAGCTTAGCAGACTTATCTTACAATCCGGTTTCTACACAAACTTAACGAAACAACACCTAGAATTGACTAAATACGCCCTGTTTGATCAAATTCAGGAGTCTAATAAAGGACGCCTTATTTGATTAAATTAAGCTAAGAAACAGTGCGTTTTTAGTTAAAGAGATCGAGATTTGATTAAATACGAATAGACAGTAACAGTCCGGTCCTCTCTAACTTAGCTTAGTCGGCTATCATCTAAACACTATATCGCATCTTCCCGACATGCTAATTATATTAGTAAGAGTGCGTATACCTAGCCGTCGGTAGATCGGTGCGCTATACTAAATCTTCTACTAGTTATCTTACTGTCGCTATCTACCGAGTCGTATACCGTCAAAATCGGTGGATTTAGTCGGTAGAAAGCAATTAATTATCTAAGCGTCGTCCGAGCGCGGTATGCTATATCTAGTAGGTATAAGCGTCTACCGAAAACGCGGTTTAAAAGTAGGTTTTCGGTAGAAAGCGCGTTCTAGTATATAGATAGCTATATTCTTCTTCTATACTATTGTTGCTGTTGTCTCGAATACTAGCTCTTTCTATAGATACTAATACCTAAGTCGCGCTCTTGCTATCTATAATACTTAGTGCTTAGTTTACCGCTATCCTACCCTTCCTACGTCGAGCGAAGCGGAAACGATAGTATAGACTAGTAGGTGTAGTTTAGACGCTTATATAGCCGAAGAAGGGGAAATATAAGGTATTTCGAGTGCTATATAGACCGCCGCGCGATTGCTACGAAACGACCGGATTGCGCTAGGCTATACTAAAGGATCTAATTAAGGAGGTAGAAGAGCGAGGTCTCGTACGGTCGAGGGGCAGGAGCGGCGAGTTAACGGTCGGTAAGAAGGTAGTTATCTATTGCGACTTTATAGTCTATAATGTTAGTATTCGCGAGCTTCGAAGGAATTATTAGCACTCGTACAAGACCTTCTAGCGCCTAATTAAAGAGGTTAGCGTTGCGCTCTGTCTAATAGCGGATATATATATTGCTTAGCCGGACGACCTCTTACTGTATACGAGGATAGTTACAGGTGCGGATGCTAGCAAATTTAAGTACTTTAAAGACGCAATCGGAGCGCTTAATAGCACCCTAATTCCTATTAGTATTCCGTAGTCTTAGCAAGGTCTATACCGCTATAGAAAGAACTACATCTGTTAGAATATAATAGCGGCTTGCGGCTTCGATATAAGGGTTTATTATATACTTGTCGGCTACGAGGGCGCCGGAAATAATAGACAGGTATTAAAGAAGTCGTATTCGAAGGGATTTAATATTCCAGCTAGCAAATTCTACCTCGCCGATAGTAGTTATTCGTTTAAAGATAAGCGACTTCTCGTACCGTACGAAAGGACTCGATACTACCTTCGAGAATAGGCCGCTGCTAGACGACGTCCGGATAATAAGGAAGAGTTATATAACCTACGACATACTTAGCTTCGCAATGTCGTAGAGCGCCTATTCGGAGTAATGCAGAAGCGCTTCCTACTTATCAAACAGGGACCGTACGACAACTATTCGAGTCGCTCGTAGTCTAGGTTTATTATATCCTGCTTCGTACTTTATAACTTCATCCTTTGCTATAGAAAGCAGCCTCTTCGAGCGGAACCTAAGGTTACTACTAAGGAAGTCGAGGACTAGGAGGACGATAATAAAGAACTAGTTATCGTATCGGACTATAAGGATCTATATTAGCTATTCCGTAAGTCGTTTGCGTAGGAAATGTAGGATAATTACGAGCAATACCTAGAAGATTATAGTATAGATAAGAGGGAGGTCTAAGAGGCCGAGTTTTGGTTGTAGAGAATTGCTAAGGTCGTAGTATAATTAATCGATGCAGTAGGGAACAGGCAAGGCTATATTGTATAAGGAATTTGGTAAGGGTTGCTGCTTTTAAGTTTAAATAGTTATATTCTATTGCTGCTAGCGCTTTCTTCGTCCTCCTTCTATATCGTTATGCGTCTAATTATCTAGAGTCTTAGTAGCGCGAGGTTAGAACTAAGGTTCGAGTCGTTAGTATTCCTTTTCGTAGCAGATGTAGACTGTATACGTAACTGCGATTTAGCTAGTAAAAAGTAATAACACCTTTATATAAATTAATAGTATAGACCCTAAGCTACATTTCCGACGAAAAAGTGACCTAATTAACCGAACTCTGTACCTAAAAGACTACTTTCTTTAGCAAAAACAGACTCTCTCTTAAATAATAATACAACTAGCTACTATCGGCTATAACTATAAGGAATGAAGCCTTCCTATATAGTTGTATAAGCACTATACATATTGTTATTAATAGCGCTTACCTGTTAATGCCTAGGTTTAATATCCTATAGTAACTAGCGGAAATACTCGTCTAAATTCGACCTCTTATCCTTATCTCTTATCTACTTCCTAATAATAGCGATATAGCTAGTATTCCTTACTACTTCTATCGCAAGGAGGGCGCGGTCTGCTTTGCTAATCCCCTAAAGGATGTCCTCGTCTATAATCCGATTAGCAACATTACTAGCATCGATATCTATATAGTACTTACGGCGCTCGTCGAGTATAGCTTTCTCTTCCTTACGCACCTTCGCACGCTTAGTAGCAGCTTCTTCGCGAGCTAACTAAGCATTATCCCTTGTCTGCTTTAAGAAGTTAGTAAAGGTCTACTATAGTAGAACCTAACTCTTCTTAATTAGGTTAATTATCGCCTCGTCGTCCTTCTCGCCCTTCGAATTAGTATCTAATTTAGCCTGCTTCCGCGCCGCTTCCTTCTTCGCGATATTAGCCTTCGTATAGCGTATAGCAACGAGTACCTAAATCTCTAACTCCGATAGTATACTAATATCTAACTCGCCGTCGACGTCCGCCTCTATTAACGCGTCTCGCTCCTCGACTGTTATCCCTTTAGGTAGTAGAATATCTACCTCTTCGTCCTTATCCTCGGACTCTACTACCGTATTGTTATCCTCGTCCGCCGCTATATCTACGTCGCTATCGTTAGCAAGCTCGCTGCTCGTACCTGCCTCGTTTCTACTCGCAATATTAGTCTCGATAATAGTAAAGAGCTCGTATACAAAGTCTAGACAATCGTTACGCTATTGCTTACATTTAGGATACTTCCTAAAGTGCTTATTTGCAACCTCTAGATTATTAGGCGCCGCTAGATAGCTATTCTAACCGCTTATATACTTTAAATAAGCGGTATATAGATAGTACTTCTCTTTAAACGTACGCTAGCGCGCCTTACAACCCTCTGTCTTAAAATACAGCTTGAACTTTATACTTAACTAAGCAGCAATCCGGCGGTAGTATTTAATATAGAAACTATTACTATAGTTTAATAAGGCCTTATCCTTTAACTTCTGCACCTCCTTAAGGAAGTAAACCTTGTATTTATGCGTCTATCTACCTACTTCTAGAAACTCGGAGCCTATGTCCTTCTTAGGGTCCTTCTTAGCTACCTTCGTCTTCTTTGCTAGTATCTTTTTAGCGGCATTGTTAGCTTTCCGTTTACGAGGTGTTGCGGACGTATTATTAGCCTTCTTTAGCGGCATTGGAAAGAGCTAGAACAGTAGATACAATAGTTGAATACTAGGTCTACAGATCTACGAGGTACGTAGAAGACGCGACCGTGGAATAGTCGCGATACTAAGGCGGAATAACCTAGTGCACGGCCTTCGAAATCTACCGACTCGTATACCTTAAAAACCGGTTATTCGAAAAGAAGAGCATCGGTGGATTTTTTAATAGTATCGCCAATCCACCGATCCACCGACGGCTAGGTATACGCACTCTGACTGTGAAGACAAAGGCAATGCTAAGAACACTCCAAGCAGCGGCCCGCTGCAATGACAGGGATTGTGTCATTCTCTGGCCACAACTGCACTGACCCCTACATCTGCCAAGCCTGTACGCAATACTGGTCGATCTTGCGAGAGCATATCCATGCGCTCGGGACGAGCATGTGAATAAGCTTAGTATATGGCGACTGGGCACGGTCGAGAGGGTGCTCGCAGCAATAAGGTCGATTAACCAACAAAGATGCCAAGACGAGTCCTGCCCGTACGTCATCCAAGCCATGCATGACACGCCTGTTTCTGCCTCCAGTGTTGATCTCCCTTGAACATAAATCCACGATTTGTCGACGACCCAGAATTCGGCGGCGATGAAACGGTGACACCGACATGGCAGGCACTGAGAAACAGGCAAAGCTTAGCCCTGAGCAGTCAACTGCTCTCCTGGACTTCTTGACGCACCAGGAAACATACAAGGAGGTCGAAGACTTCAAGTTTCCAGGGGCGATACATCACTATGGACCTCCGTTCCAAAATCAAGTCGACTCCCCTCAGTCCCCGATATTGCAAAGCCTTCTGGCCAAGTTCGTATTGAAGCTTCCAGGCCTCCGCAATGTATCGCCACAATTCTGGAAGGCCAGCGTGGACGACCTCATCGAGGATCTCACAGCCGCCGAGTTGAGTGAAAGCTATGACAAAGGAGTACTAGGCATCCGGAAAACGTTGGCTACTGCTATCTCCGCTCTCATCGAGTATCCTGCCCGCGGTGTCCTGGGCGGATTTCCAAAGAAGAAGATTGAACACACTGGAGAATACGATGTCTCGAATCCAGACCACGTCTTGCAAGCATGGAAAGACTGCGTTCAGGAACTGGTGTATGGTGACCTGGTTGACAAGCTTTTTGAGAAGGCGGCAGAAACCGACGATTTGGAGCAGCATGATGCTGTGGTGCAAGGCATGCACGAGTTCATGGTCGTGAAGTAAGCAAAATGGGCGAGATGTGGATCCGCCCTGGAAGCTGATGATTCCAGTATCGCATCGCTCATGCATTACACTCTCGTCCTATCACCAGAAGGTCCTACGATGTTGCGCATGATATCGAACGTGCATACTCTGTTACCGTACATGGTCATGCGGCAAACACTGAAAGTTGGAAATGTCGCGACCATGATCAGTGGCATGGTTCGAGTGATTCTTGCTAAAGTCTCTGTGGCGACGGTCACCAACTGGATTGGGTTGAGTAGTGGTGCTGACGAGGGCATGAATTTATTGCAACAGTAAGTGCATCAAAGGCGTCCGAGGCTCTCGGCTGACAATCTTCAGAATAATATCACAGGTTCTTGGCTGGGACAGGAACGCACTGAAGAAGCGAGCCACCGCCATTGAGAAGTCGAAGGATGCACCTCCGAAAGCTGTCCTCGAAGAACTCAGGGCCTGGATCGATCGAAGTCGCGAGGAGCACGACGAATGCCGCAGACAAAGTGCCCAGCAAAGCATGTCCATCGTCTCCATGATTCTCGCGCTCTCGTCAGTGTCCGAAGAGCTCACGGAATCGCAGCACGCTAAAGCTCAAGAATACTTGTCTCTACAGTTGGCCATCCGTGATCGACAACAGATTGTGAAGGTTATGTGCAAGCGTAATCCTGATGTCTTGACAGCTGCGATCAGAGACGCGGTGGATGCTTATACCCCCATAATCCGCCATGTTCACCAAGCCGTGGATCTCAGCGATACTTTGTGGGACTTGGAACGCTTTCTCACCGATATGCTGAAGATCGCTCAGCCGGATGCAAAGAAGGCGAATGCTGAACCTCCGAGCGTTGAGGATTTCGTTGACCTCCTTCACCGGCACCAGAGCAGCTGTCACAAATTCCTGCATCAAGTTGCGAAAAATGGCAAGGAAATGACCGGCTGGTGGCGAGAATATGTACATATGGCCGCAGCGTATTTCAGAAACGACCAAAAGCCACCAGAGAGCGAATCTGTGATTCCTGACGAGATGGCCACTGGCGGCTTGCAGAAGGCCTTGGAAGAAGCCTTCGCCAATTTGTCGGCCAGCGATCAGAACGCTGTGAAAGCTGAGATGGACGCGTGGAAGCAGTACATTGATGATCTACACACTGCCTCTGCCACCAGGATAGCGTCCGTCATCAAACGCGACAAGACAACGCCATTTGGTCCAGGTGCCTACTTAGCGAGATGGCAGCAATTACTAGACGATACGCAGATAACGCCGGAAAAGGCCAACAGTCCTGTTCGCTCTGGCTCAAGTAAATCTGTCAAGGAGGAAGGACGCAAAGATATTGAAGGACAGGACGCCGCCTTGGTCTCAGAGAAGCATAGAGAGAAAGCCGTGGACGACAAGCTGCCTCAGCCACCCAAAGCAGATGCAACCTCCAGGCTGCTGTGGCCAAAGTTCAGAGAGGCGCTGGTCGGTAAGCGAGACAAGCAATAAGGATTCAGGGGCCAGAGTCTGTGTAGGTACTCTTTTTTTTTCGATTCTGCATGGTGCATGATTTGCTGCGAGCAGCCTTTGGCTAGAGGATGGCTGCAGAAGCCTAATTATCAACAACCAGAAGTGACACAAGCTTCTTCGGATTCCGGAACGACTTCCTGGTTCTTGTTACGCAGTTTCAAAAAGTCCGGCTCATTATGCTTTTGTGACGCCTCTTGTGGGTGACGTGAGCTGATCTTTTCATGGATGGGGAGCGACGGATTATAGTTGCGAAAGCAACAAGTACAACCACGACAATGCTATGGACTGAAGGGTAATGACCAAGATTGAGATATCACCTCATCACCTGATAAGAGGCTCGGCGGATCCACAAGCGAGATAACGCCACCCACTCACCACCAACACATCTTTGAACCATCTCGAGTACCGTAGATCCTCTCTCGATATCTCTAGTTACTCGCTACAGCAAAGCGGAAACGAACGGCTGTCAACAGATCTCGTTTCCATCTCCGAGAAATTATGGAACCATCCATTATTGTCGTAATGAGGCTCGTATTTTAAACGATCATGCCCGAGAGGCGAATGGAACTTCGGCTTGAGAAACGAGCATAGATGTACCGTGCCGTCGTCCCGCATTTCGGATCCGAAGAAGATCTTGCAAACGCATGAGTTGAAATGACGAATAAATACATGAGAATTATAATACAATCCCCTCCTCCCTCACCATCATCGTCTTCAAAGCACAAAGACCCGTGCCTCACCTTCCCAAAAAACCACACAACTTGTTTCAAACAACACCACATCCCACGATTCTCAGGATAAAATTCTTATTACTTACCCACCTGTTTCATCATCCTGCTAGTGTGAGTGAGGGTGTGAGAGTGTGCAGGCACTCGCCAGGAACGAAAAACCATCCGAGTCCCGCGCCTCAATCCCAGCAAAACACAATATGATTCGTTATTCGAGAACGGAAACTAGCGGCAGGACCTTTCGTCGCCCTTTCGAACATCCCCGTTCCGTCTTGGAGCCTTGGACAAGTGAATAATGATAACTGCGGCCACCCTCGCGGGTTGCAAGCTTGCTGATTCCCTTCTTATCGATTGCATAGCCACACACGGTCACAGTCAGGCACAGGCCTTCGACGTCACGTTCAGGCACAACATCGTAATGAAAGCAGGATGATTGCAACAATGTAGGTAGGCAGGTAGTGACATGGTAAGGTATTATTTCATAACTCCATATAGCCGTCCGTATTGTGAACATACTACTAGTAAGTAAGTAACCAATCGGTGGGTTCCCTTTCTTCTGTTTCTGCTCGGATATCATTCATGCATCGCTTCGCTTCGCTCGCGCCAAAGAACTGCCAAGATAAGAGATGCACGCTCTTGCCCCTTCTCTCTCCCTTTTTGTAGAGAGGCATTATATATACCGAGCGGCCTGAAAATGCCCACACACCTCCGCTATCTGGAGGTGTCGCTTGTTGATTTAAGAAATTCGTCTCTGGTGCTCGGGTCTCTTAGTCGCGATCCATAATCTCGCTTTCTTCTCCGAACGCTTCGTCTCCTTCCACTTCGTCTAATATGGTCGACTGCATCATGCCGGTAACATGTTGCGCATGGTCTTGGTGGGTTTGATGGTGTTGATGTTGATGAAAGTGCTGATGTGGTGGTAGTTGGACTACGGGTGTGCTGCCTCCCGCCCATATCGCCCCTCCCGTTGTGGCAGGTGCGCTCTGGCTGAAATTGAAAGATGGACCGCCGCCATGAGTCAATCCGTGATGGTGCGGTGGGACAGGCGGGAACGGCATACCTGACGAGGGTCCCGGTAGTACTGATACATTTGTCTGTCCATGAGGCTGATTAACGTGCACATTGACGTTGATCACAGGAGTATTGCTGCCGTCAGAATCTGGGTTGTGGTCGTCGATATCAACGTCAATCATGTCACTACCATCAGCTGATGAAGCCGCAGGCTCATTAGGTGGCTGGTTCTTCTGATCATTGAGGAATTCTCGAAGTCGCGATACGCCGGTGCCGGAGAAGACGCAGAACACGTCTCGCTGGTGTTCGTTGAATTCTTGCGGAGCTTCTCTGCAGAATGCTAGTAGCTCATCTCGAAGAAAGGCTTGTACGCCTGTCAAACTCAGATGAGTGAGTTTTGGGCAGTGGTTCAATAAGACGTGGATGCCCTAAGAAAACAGTTAGTGAAGTCCTGTAGGCAGTGTTAAAAGTGGCGGCACTTACATCCAAAGTGAGCTGCGTGCAGTAACTCAAGTGCACTCGCTCCAACACGCTCTGCCCGTTGACGCGTCGACCATTCTTGAACTCGCCCATTGCCAAGTGGTAAATGCTCTGATCTGTGATCCCGGCACACTTCACCAGCCCGATGCGTTTCAGCTTGGGAAGATTCGCGAGCTTCGTGATACTGTTGTCTGTAAGATTGCTGCAGCATGCAAGATCGATGTATCTTATACGATTACAAGCTTTGGCGAGGGCCTCGACCGAGTAGTCGGTAATCCTGGCGCAATGTCCAAGATGAATGTAGTGTAAGTTCTTGCCGAGTTTGGTGATGGCTAAGACTGCTCGGTCGGAAATCTGCCTGCACTTCGCCAATATGAGGTTGCGCAGTCTCGGGCACATCTCGATGATCTTCTCGACACCTTTATCACCCAGTTCGCCGCAGTCTGTGAGGTCAAGGATGCGAAGGGAATCAAAGATCATGGGCATCTCAGGATCATTAGGAATGTCGAGAAATGCTGAATCATTTATACGGCTGCAGTGAGCGAGGCGCATCTCCCGTAAATGAAGGCATTGCGACATTAAAGCCGTGACGGATTGGCTCTCCAAATTCTGCAGGCCATAGAGATCGATCTCTAGCAGATGAGTGCTACTATTAGCGATGGTAAGGATGGACGTGTCGGTAAGCTGATTGCAGTTGTTGAACTTCAGGCGTTTCAAATGCCGACAATTCCTGGCAATAGCCACCATGGATGCGTCGGTGAGCTTTCGGCAGCCGGTCACGTTAAGACCTTGCAGTCGCAGACAGTTGTCGGCCACGGTCATCATGGTGCGATCCGTCACTTGGTCGAGACCAGTCACGTCTAGGGCGAGAAGAGCGCGGTTGCCGTTCACAAGCGGCTCCAGGCTCTGATCTGTCAGCTTCGAACAGTTGGTCAAGGTCAGACGTTCTATCCGCTTGCAGTCGCGCATGCCTTCTAGTACGCCGTCGCTGACTTGTGCGCCTAAGGTGGACATATTCAGCCGCTTCACTAGGTCCTGATATGCGAAGAATTTGTTGCCTTTGCGTATGGATTGAATGACGATGTGTATGCTCTCCCACTTGCTCATGGCCGGACGGTGCCATAGCAGGCCCACGCTGTTCTTGGCCCATTCTTTCGAGACCAGCATGCAATTTTGCAGATCGCGCGGTGATGTGAGGCGCGAGAAGATGCTTATGAGTAACTCGGCGGGCAGCCTGTGCACGGGTGATATGCGGCAGCGCTCTTCGTATTGTCTCCGCATGGCTTCAGTTTGTGAGAGCTCTGGCGACATTTCCACGCCGAGTGAGGATTGCGAGTCGTTGGCCTGGGACATGAAGGAATCATTGTCGTCGTCGGCACCGCGCTCGGGCGAAGTGGAGGAGCTGCTCGAACTGGATGCGCTGGACATGCGCTGCAGTTTCCGAGAGCGCGCCATATCGACTTTGCTGTAGTCCAGGCGCACGGCTGGTGCGTGTCTGCGGTGTGGTCGCGTGTACGTGTACGTGTCTGGTCAATCTGGGGTCGGTGCCGGTCGTCTCGTGAGGGTATGTGGGTATGTGGGTAGGCGATGTCTGGTGCGGGTCGAGGAGAAATGTTGGGGCCGACGACGCTGACGGCCCTGCTGCTTCTGCTTCTGCTCCTGCGTCTTGGTGGTAGTTGTATTTCGTGTACAGATCGGGGTCCGCGAGTGCGTGGCCAGGCACAGGCTTTGTGTGCAGCAGAGTTGGCTGTGGGACTGGGATGTTTATGTGCAGATGTCGGCGAGGCTGGACTGCGGACTGCGGACTGCGGGCAGAGGCAAGCGTAGGTC
Organism: Pseudocercospora fijiensis CIRAD86; assembly: GCF_000340215.1. Taxonomy (NCBI): domain Eukaryota; kingdom Fungi; phylum Ascomycota; class Dothideomycetes; order Mycosphaerellales; family Mycosphaerellaceae; genus Pseudocercospora; species Pseudocercospora fijiensis. Next base: position 8,784,702 of record NW_006921532.1, read on the forward strand.
ACTGCTGCTGCTACTGCCGATCAAACGCGGGCGTGTCCGACTCGGCGGCGGCGGCGGCGGCGGCGGCGTTGAAACGGCTTTCTGGACAATCTTCTGGAAGCACCACACGCTATAGCAAAATTCTATGCTATACGGCAACTTGGTGGAGGCGTGCAGGAAAGTGGTATTTTTGGTCCCTGAGGCCGGGCTCCGCCGTCACAACTTCACAAGCCTCACTTCCGTGAGCCTCCAGGTGCGTGTGCATATGCATACTTCAGACAGAAGCTTTTGCCTCACCAAGGCATTCCGGGCGCGCGCCAAAATTGCGCCTTCACTTGTACATTCACCCAATACATGCCACCAACACCTTCGTCAAGCGTTTCCACCTAGAATTATTATACATCTTGAGCGTTCATCTCGACCTGGTACTTGGGTACCGACGGGACGATCAAGACACACAGACAAAGCTTGCGAACCCCCTGAAGCCCTGAAACGCACAAAGGAACATCTGTACCTCCTTTGCGACTAGGTCTGTAACCTGACACGCCGCCGCTACTCTACTTCTATGCACAACGCTCAACATCTATACTACCAGGTACCTTCTCCTCGTCTTTAGGAGTTTCGAACGCATGTTTGATCAGCCATGTCAGGATCTCCCTCAGGCTTATGAAACGCCTTGGCACCAGTCACATCAAACACCGACACATTCGTAGAAGTCCCTGACGCCTTGTCTGAGACCCTGTTCAAACTCCCAGATGAACTTGCCGCCTTGACCAGACTCACGAATGCGCTTCAGAACCCACAAGTCGAGCATGCCAATCTTGTCACCACCTTCGTGGCCACTCTGGCTGCGCGCTTGGAAGAAGGCCATCGCATCATTCCACCCAACGTTCCATCCCGCCTCGAAACGCCAGTGCTCATACTCGCCGGGATGATTTCCATCCCAGTACGAACAATGGCAACCCCAAGTGCTGCCTCGCCGGAAATCCCTTTGCCCTTGAGCGTTCTCGATTCGACCTTGAATGTCGGATGCCATCAGTGAGGCAGGCGGTATGATAGCATGCTGATTCGTCATCTGCTTGAATCCCCATTCACCTCCGTCCATCCAGTCCATGCGATATGTCCAGAAAAAGCTGCCGCCTGCGCGTTGCTGGTATCGCTGCGACTGAGCATTGCCAAAAGCCCGGGCAAGCTGCTCCTTTGGCTCGCCGCCACCTTTGGCCCAAGAAGCATCTCCAAGTACACAGCTGTACTCTCCGATGATAGCTTGGACTGCGCCACGGTCGTGCACACTTCCGTCTTTGATTTCCAGCTCGCTCAGCTTGCTCCAAACTTCGCCGGTGATTTGTTGAGGCGACTTCTGCTGGTCGGCATCTGTGAAGCACCAGTAAAGGTGGGTGTCCACAACGACTGGATTGCTGTGCCGATTGCTGACCGCATTCCTGGACTGAGCCCATGCTGCGCCGCGGCCAAGGTCCCATCCGTCGGAAATGTATATCGGAACAGCAGTATCGATCTGCGACACTTCGTTCAACACATCCGAGTACCAGTCGTATAAGCCCGGAGCGTCCCACTCTGCCTCGTTGACAATCTGAATGCCAGCAATGCCGCCGATACCTCGAGTGTCTTGTGCAATAAAGCAGATGCACTCTGTCGCCAACTTGGTGTACTTTCTCGAGTGATAGAACTCTGCTTTGCCGCTGTTCGTTCCCGAATGTTCGCCACCATTCGCGCCTCCGGGTAGAGCATGCACATCAATCAACACGCCAATACCACGACAATGGCAGCGCTGTATGAGGTCTTTGATTGCTTGCCAGGCATTCACATATACCGGCGCGACATTCTTGAATGCTGACTTCTCGCAGAATCGTGGGCCAAGATCGTAGAAGCCTATGGGCAACCGGATCGTGGTGCATTTTGCAACATCTCGTAGCCAGTCCAGGTCTGCATCACTGACGTAGTCTCTCCAATGGTGCTCAAAACGCTGCCGTGCGCCGTCCATGCCCAGTTGCTTCACCCAGGTCTCAGCAGCTGCGAGTTCGCTCGAGCCTTGGTGGCCTTCGGCAAACATGCTTGGCGTGAGCCATCGGAAGATGCTGCCAATGTTGCATCCGTGATGGTATCGATATCTTACAACATCTTGTGACGTGACGGGTTGAATAGTTCCTGGCTGATCTTGCCGCAGAGGTGGTGGTGCTGCCTCTACTCTGGGGTTATGTGATGATCCATTTGTCGAAGGTGGGTCGTCAAAGAATGCCTTTTCCTTGACCTTGTCGAGGAATCTCTTCATGGTAGTATGCGCGGTTTTCCTGATGTTGGTCCAAGGGAGTGTGGCTTTGAGTATTAGGAAGAAGAAGACGAGAGCGAAGAGAAGTGTCAACTAAACAGACCAGGATATTTGCATGCTCGTTTAGAGAAGGAGGCATTGAATGTGGAGTCTGTTTGGGCTTGGCCGGAAGTTTCAGACGTCATCAGTCATCAGTACTCACGTCTACGCGTCTGGTGGTGCAAGTGAGACACGGTCTCGACTATCGCGGATAGGGTGCAGTTGCGATAGAGGAAGTGTAAACAGAATGAAGTGAAGCTTGTTGACCAAAAAAACTCCCGAAAACGCAATGCGATTGCGCTCAATGTGGGGCTTCTCATGGCCCACATTTGGACTCTTTCTAGGCATCCAGTGATCGTCATACCACCTCGCACCACCAGGTCAAGGACTAGTAGGTAAGTGCGTCTTTGGTCCTTGCCGTTCGGACTTGTCTCTGCAGTATGAGACCGATGAAGTCGCAATCCTGGTCGACAGGCATGCATCAAGCCATATAGCGACTGCAAACCTTCACACTTCACCTTACTCGTGAACATGACAGGGACATCGCACGTGGCGCAAGACACCGAGAGCTTGTTGATGGAATATATGGAATGGTCCATCCAGCGTCAGGCCCTAGCTCGACTTTGTGCTTTAATATTTCGATAGCAAGCTTGGCCACATAGCTAACCATTACTTGTCATACATACAAGAAAAGAGATGTTGATCTGGCAGCTTTTCACATTACCAAGCATAATAGCACTTCCTGGGTATCTCGCTCCTTACGCATTACAGTGATCATTTTGAGCACTGCCCAATATCCCTCCTCCTACATCCAACCATTACTCATCCCCAACCCAGGAGAAAACGAGACCTGTCAGACCAGCTGCAAGACTCCAAATGCCTGCCCATCCGATCGCACCTACGACTTCGGTGCCTTCAACAGTCACGTATGCGCGTACAAATGTGTTGATGAAGACAGAAGCTACCAGAATAAAGGTTCGCTTGGCCAAAATCTCTGCTCGGCGTGAGAATCCGGCCTCACTAAAGCCAAGATTCCAAGCCAAAGTCTCGCCGAAGGTAGCTGTCGCTGGGTCGAAGGGTGCCTTTTCTGGCTTAAGTTTGGGATCGGTGAGTCCAGGATTGGCTGCAGACCCGATGGCCGGCACAAAGATGAATTGAGTCGTAGCGTATCCGACTGGTCCAAGTACAGCCAGGAGCAAGAAATGAGTTGTATCGTGTGCTTTCTGGACACTTCTGAGACCGTCGAAGTGGACCACCATGTATTGCGGCAGCCAGGTGTAGAAGCTGCCGTAGATGACCAGAGCGTAAAGACTAGCACCTAGAGTGCCAGTCACCCACTGAATGCCCATATCTTGCGCCACAGTCTGGTTGACAGTCTTGGGAGCTGAAGGGTCGCGAGCTCGATTCATGCCCCGAAGCAAGGCGAATGGTATCGCAATGGTACTGATGTCAATGAAAAGCGGTACAAGGGCGGCTAGATAGTCGACGCCGTAAAACGTGTTGAGCAGAAAGTAGTGAGGAACGTTGCTGAGGAGCGTCAACCATGCGAGGTCAGAGTCTGGTAGTCTGTTATTAGCTTAGGCGCATTCGCAACGGTATCTCCGGCTATCACCCACAATCGAAACGCATGTACCATGCGACGCCCAGCTCTACAAGCTTCCAACCAAGCATAACTGCGATATGCCATCCTGCTGAAAGATCACGACTGACAGAAGCAAGTTCGGGACCAGTAAAGTCGGCGACCAAAGAGTAGAGCAGCGAGCTTAAGCCGAAGGTAAGGAGCACCAGCAACGGGAACTTGATGACTGGCGGGACCTGCTGCGCCGGCGCCTGGCGGACTGTTTCCATGTCGATGATGCCGTTCGTGTCTGCGAAGTCGCGTGTCGTGACCTCGGAGCTGTACTGCGCGTCGGGGCGAACGGCTAGTAGGAAAGGAACGTGAGAAGTCATGCGAAAGGCGGCAGTGTCGCGTTCACGAGAAACTTTAGTACTTCGAAGCTTCACGATCGCGTTGCTAGGTGACCGGGAGGGGTCCTTGTCCTCGCCCTTAGCTAAGAATGACATGTTGATCTTGGCGCCGCTGAGATGTGTCTATCTACGCACTACATGCTGCCTTCTATACAGGCTCTGCGCAAACTAAAATATGAGGAGTCTGCTCGGTCCGAAATCACATTCAGGTAGACTTTTGTTTTGTTGATGTTTAACGTCCACGGTGCCAGTGCGGCAGACCTTGCTCAGTTCTCATTTGCTCGGCCAGAGCCGCCGCTAGCTCGGGGACCTCGGGGGACAATCAGATTTGATTGAAAGCCAGCACTCAGAATTTATGTTTCAGATTTATTAGTCAGCCTCTTGCCAAGCACCGACACAAGTCGCCTTCTGAGCTTTGGTCGCCCTTTCTCTCTCCTGTCAGCAGCTTCGACTCGCCCATTCTTCTGACATATTTTCACAAGAACATCGCTAGTCAATCGCTTGTGTAGAACGCACCCCGGTACAAATTTTCAATCTAGATTTGACAGAGTCACGATGCGAGCGTATCAGACCTCCACACTTCAAGCCTATATAGCAGGGAGAATGCACCATGCAGAGCTTCATTGGAGTCCGAGACGTGTTCCTGCACCTTTTGAAAGGTGGTACAGCTCTTAGAACTTGTGTGCTATCTCTCGACATGTCTGCTGCCATTCGAGAATCTTCTGGCGACGGCCTGGTTGATCACACACCACACTGCAACTATCACTTGGATCCACATCTCGAAAAGGCCACTCTCGCACGTCTGAATGCTCCTCGACTTGTGGATCTGCGTCCTCCGCTAGGGTATCGACCCAGTCGTTGAGGCGCTGATCAGTTCTGGCGTGGTCTGTACGAGTCTCATCGCTCACGTCATAGCCGAACCCACCATCTTCTGCGGAGCCAGCGAATACAAAGTAATCGGGTCTGTGGTCAAAATCGATTGCGGCCTGTGCAGCCTGAGTCCTCGCCTGCATATACTCCTTTTCGGCCTCGATGAGCTCACGAGTAATCTCCTGGTTCAGTACCACCCAGCGAAGGTCGAATTCTTCTTTTGAAGCATCTCTCGATTCCTCGCCTCTAAGTTGTGCCTCCCATTGTGCTCGCTTGTCCTGGTCACGCTCTTGATCCTTGTGCTCGAAGCGGTACTGCGCAACGTTCAGACGTTCTTCGGCCATTTGCAAGGCAGTTGCGATCTCGTGCCTTGCCACTTCTTCTGGCGTTGATGTCTGAGCTCTAGCCCGAAGATATTCATCGCCTTCCTCCAAAATGCCTGGATCGACTTGGTCATCAGCTCCCTCCTGAATTTCCTGGCATGCCCTGGCATATTCTTGGTCCAGGTCAAAGGATTCGATCGGAAGCTCACTCTGCGGATCCTTGGGCACTAAACGTGCCTCTTCAAAGGCCTCTGCAAGAATTCTGGTGACGTTCTGCTGTACCCGCAACAGAGCACGTCCCCGCACCGCTAGACTGCCTTCAAGTCGCTGTCTCCTTACTGCCATATTGGTTGTCAAATTATTGAGGACATCCAATTGCGCTCAGAGCGATCGCAAATGCTCGCTCTCAGTGCTATAAAGTACCGTACAGGCAGGTACTGCCTGAGGGTTGCCGAGCGAAGCGAGACCTAAGCGGAATAACAGTTAGAAGTTGTCGCTGCATCGTTTTAGACGTATAGTATGAGAATGTCGCAATGTCGTCGTCGTCGCTACAGTATTGTTTGTCGCAATATCGTCGTCGATGTAGCGGGTTGCGAGGCAGCAAGGCAGAAGTCACGTGGGGGGGGACATTTTGATTTCTTCCAATCAGAGGCCGAGCCTGAATTTGTAGTAGCGGTTCTTTAGATTGAACCCCCGGCGAATACCTTGCACGTAACGCAACCACTTCTGACTGTTATTCCGCTTAGCTCGTAAACAGACAACACCTCCGCATCCTCGTCGCAAGCTCCTCGAATGCTTCGGCTTATGCCTGTTTACTTCGCTTCGCTCGGATCATGGTCGTTCGGTGCGTTAGCAAGCTCGAACTCGATACGAAATTCTACGTCCGAAATCTTTACGCTGAGCGTGGACTCGAACCTATCGATCTCTGCAAGCTGTCTTTCAGAATGCTCTTGCTCTCTGACAAACAGCTTCTGAACCTGCACAGCATTTTTGATCGCATTGGAGAGACTGTACGTGAGCAGCAGCGTTGCGCACTCGTTCACGCCATCGAAACCTGGCACAATCCGAGCTGGACCTCTGGTATAGTCACTCTCTTCTTCGACATCGAATTGGATGTATGTGTTCCCTCTCACTGCTTGCTCGTCATAATCCGTGTGTTCTTGAACAGCATCAACCCCCACCTCGGCATCGTCGAACAAGACAGCACTTTGGGGCGCCGACGTCGTCTCTGGCTGCAAGTCGATATCGCTTGGATAGCCTTCATCGTGTCGCTCCGGAATGTCTCCTCGCCACTGCTCAGTTTGAGTCCCGACACTGGCTGTGTTCTGCGCAATCCTGTCGCGCTCCTGCTTCCTCAACAACAAATGACGCAAAATTGTGGATACCAGATCCAAGGGCATTTTTGCAATATTCGAAAGTATTCGGTTTAGAAACCTGACCGATTCCAAAGAATTTGTGTTTGTCTGCAGGCAGAGGCCTGGGTGGAGGATCAAGCTGCGAGGCGATCTTAAGTTCCACGCCCTTGGTGAGACAAGACCTGAAATAGCATCGATCAGGTCTGGCTGTCTCTGATCGCGATAAAATGACTTCACCACGACTTCGAAGGCCTGGCTTTGTGCTTTGAACGCTGCTCGAACTTCATGCAACAATGCCTGTGCTAATTGAGGATACAGGATTCACCGCTCAAAGCTTTGAAGATGTGGTCGCAATGTTCACTGAAGAAGCCCATTGATTGTCGATCTGTTGCAAGGGCGATCTTGTGCCCATCGGAACCTTGCTAGAATTATCGTAACAAACGTTCCAGCTATTGCATCTCACCAATTTTGAAGTTACCCCGTAAAGTCGGAGAACGAAGCCAATCCTGTTCAATACAGCACGATGGGCTTTTCCAACAACTCAGACTCTTCCCTCCGACCAGGCGTTGCAAGCGTCGCCGGACGACAGAACTATACCCAATCGAATACTTCACAGCCAACATATCCGCAGACTGGCTCGGCAATGGTTAGTTGGCGTCCCAGTAACCCCAACGTTCCTTCTGCTACTGGCGGCCCTTGGAAGAATAGCAAGTCGTGGAGACCTCGTCCTGCCGCAGCGGCTAGTAGACTGACAACTCTCAACACGATTACAGAGGGCATCCAGAGCGTAAGTATGGCACCACCGACTTCAATCACTTCTCAGCAGCGATCTCTGGCTCCTAATCCGGGCTTGGCGAATCCGTCTATGGCTCCAAATCCTCCGATTCCTGGATCAGTGGTCAGTCGATGGGGTGCAGGCGCAAGCCAATTTCCAGGTAGCCAGATGGGAGGTACGCGATCTGCTTACGAGCCCTTTGGCAGTGGCCGCAAAACCAAATGGCTTAGGAACAGCGTCTGTATCAAAGCAACCTATGATCGCGCCCGATTTAACAAGGGTGATGTGATCCCCTTGCCTTTCCACGCTCCGGTCATGAATGAGAACCTCGCTCCAACCGATGACAATCTCAGACAGTCGAAATGGGGTCCAGTCCTTTCGAAGCGTCGTATGTTCATCGTGCTTTGGAAGTTCAAAACACATCTCTTCTGTGTTCCACTCTACTCTTTTGGTCTTCGCGGCTTCCAGGCCAAAGCCAATCGTCCTGGGTTCGAAGACTACATTACAGTAATGAACGAGGCAGATGATCTAAAGCCAGAGCCCTTTGACAATCAGGGCTGTCAGTACGAACCTCTAGTGTTTAGACATATCCCTGGCGGCTTCGCGCTGGAGCCCTCGACTTGTTGCCATATCACAGCTGGCGTGCAGATCAATTGGCAAGAGCATATCTACGATGTTGGCAGGATCGATAAGCAGAGTTATCTCAGGCTGTTGCGTCTTTACAAGGCAGCCGCAAAGAATGCCGAGGAGGAGAATTATGCGTTTCCCCAGTAGCAAGAATTGACAATGTCGCGATGGAACACTGCGTCTTGCAACCGCAGCAGCTGCGGCTGGAATATGATTCGCTCGGAGGGATCCGCCGCTAGCTCGGGGATCTCGGGGGACAATGAGAATCTATGGTGAGCAGACTTTTAACTTCAGATTGCTTAGTCACCACAACACGAACACAAATCACTCTACGTCCAACTCCTCTTAGGGACTCGAAAGTACATATATAACCTACAATGGGCTCATACCCCTTCATCCTACTCTGCATAATACTGCGACTTGCCAGCGTAGCGACTGAGATATGATTCGCTCGGATGGATCCGCCGCTAGCTCGGGGACCTCGGGGGACAATAAAAATGCATCATGCACGCCGAGCAGTCTTAATTTGTGTTTGCTTAGTCACCACAACACGGACATACGCCACTCCATTTCCAATGCTTTATTAGAGTCGAAAGTACATACATAACCCACAATAGGCTTATACGCCTTCATCCCACTCTCTGTACAACACTGCAGCTTGCAAGCGTGGCGACTGAGATATAATTCGCTCGGATACATCCGCCGCTAGCTCGGGGACCTCGGGGGACAATGAGATCTTTGGCGAGCAGTTCTCCAATTTCATGTTCCAGATTGCTTAGTCACCACCACACGAAAGTACACCACTCCATTTCCACTTCTTCGAAAATGGATACCATGACTCCACATGTCTTGTCTAGTCCCATATGTATTCGGAACTGAATTTCAGATTTCATATTTGGCAGCTGCCCTAGTGAAGAGTTGACAATGTCGTGATGGAACTTGCAAGTGTGCCACTGAAATATGATTCGCTCGGATATGTCCGCCACTAGCTCGGGGACCTCGGGGGACAATGAGATCTTTCGTGAGCTGGCTTCTAATTTTGTGTTTCAGATTGCTTAGTCACCACAACACGAACACACCTGGGCACAAATCACTCCATCACTTCATCTCCAATTCTTTACTGGAGTCGCAAATTGGACACCATGACTCTACACGCCTTGCTTAGTCACATTTATGTCCTGCACTGATTTTCAGATTTCATATTGGAAAGCTACCCTAGTGACTGCTGTATTCAACTTCACATGTACGGAAAGAGCATTCATTCCTGAGAAGGACATGACAGCGGATTCAGTACCATGGCGAGAGTGCTCCATTGGAACGCACAGGATCTATTGAGACGAGAGAAAGAGTTGGGCTTTGTACGAGAAATTATGGTTTGTCACTGTTGTGCGAAGGACTCGCTGGTCTTACCTGACTCCATGCTCGCAAGCAGATCTGGAGCCGACACATTGATGTACTGCCAGCAATCCATGGTCGTCATGCATAAAAAATTCCGATCCCCTCGGGACGCCAGCCCAGTTCGAAGGTGGCAGTAATCCAGTCTGCTTCCGGCCGCTTCGGCTGCTGTTTCAACGTACGTGTATCTTGGCTGCCTACACTGCGTCTTACAAACTTGGCGACTGAGAAGATAATTCGCTCGGATAGATCCGCCGCTAGCTCGGGGACTTCGGGGGACAATAAGGCCCATGAGCACTTCAAGTTCTTCAATTTTATGTTTCAGATTGCTTAGTCACCATAACACGAACACACAAATCACTCCATCTCGAAAGCACACCTGGCAGATGACCCACAATATCCTCACACGCCTGTATCCCACTCTGCACAATCTATGCTGTAACTGGCGAATTTCATCTCAGTAGCAAGGAAACACCCTTTTCCCTGCCGTTTTCTGTTTGATGTAGCTTCAGTTCGCAGGCATGCCACCGAACCAAGATGGCAAGAACAAGAGCGAACCGTATGCGCGAAGTACGCGCAAGAAATGTAAATGATGGAAATGAGTATTCAACTCTGAACGAGGATTATTACTTATCATTAACACGTATTGGCCAGAAATCCATGCTTTGGAAAACTCGCCTACCTTATGCTACCGATCCTGCTGCTCTCAAGAATTATGCTGCCGAGACCTTCATGAACTGCCAGCAGTTCGAACTGTCTTCACGCAAGCATGATAAGCTATTCCTCCAAGGTGGGAGACCGGGTCCCACCCGGCTGGACAACAGTCTGCTATTCGGCAGACTTTGGCTCCTTTTGCGGCTTAGGCTCCTTTTGCAAAACACGAGTATCTCTCGCACCCTCCATCGGCCAAGAATTCTGGCGCGCATCCTCCCTGATATAAAAAGCCTCTCGCATCTGTCGAAGCTGCAAGAGTCTGTTGAAAGACTGCCGAGTAATGCGACCAACCTGTGTGATATCCTCCTTCCAATTCACCATCACCGCTCCAGTAATCTGACAAGTCGTGTACTCGGTCAACCCGCCCCAAGATTGCTTGTGCACGAAATGCAAAGGCTGATGAACGCCTTTCATTTTGAAATTCTGCCGATCTCGATAGTTGAAGACTTCAACGTAATCTTGCACCGAATTCGTCAGGTCGCCTTTGGCTTTCCAATGTTGGATCTTGTTGCCTATACCTTGCGACGTCCAGGAGAATAGAGGGAGAACAATCATCACCTCCGCCGATTTCCACAGCACGATTCCCATCCGACGCTTCGAGAAGACGGGCCCTTCGGAACTGATGACGAGATCTTTGGAGTTTGGAGACAGCTTGGGGTTCAGGTTAGGAACGTGGTAAGGCGCAGCGATCACATCGCCCGATTGGAAATCTTTGGCTTTGTGGATCGCCATCTTGCAGTGACCGCTGTTGTACCAGCCCGCTCTCGCGCCATGAGATGTGTTTGCGAACGGTGCTGCTGAAATGAGACTGCCGGCATGAGTTGGAGCAACCCAGTCTCTTTCCGAGACCAGTGTAGGAGCTGGGGCTATGGAGGGGACCATTGCAGCTGGAGATACATTGGCAGAAGTTGCGTCTTGCGCCTGCGGAGCAGCCTGTTGAGCCGCGCCCTGGGCCGCTGTGTTCGGGAGGCCTCCAGCTTGTGATCCTTGGCCTGCCAGATTCATTCCGCCCATGTCTCTAGCGATATTATTAACGTTTGGGACGTTCAGATAAGCCCCAGGAGGACCTCGAGGTTGTGGTGGTGGCGCTCTGGCGCCTTGCATTAAGCTGGCATATGTACCTGTTGTACCAGTCCTCGCAGGAGCGCGAGGTACAGCAGGTTGCTGTGCTGGGGCATTGGATGTCGGCCCTCCAGGGGCCTTGTTGACCAGTTGTAGTCCCTTAGGCATGATAATCCGTGGTCTGCGTGGGAATTAGTATTCAGATGTCAATTGTACTCACCGAGGTGGAAGCAAAAAAGAGAAGGAGAGGAGCTAGCTGTACAGCACGAAAAGAAAAGGGTTACTAGCACACAAGTCAGGACTCAGGGAATGGCGATTATAACATCGTAGACAATGCCTTACTATGCTGGACTCGACGTGAATGAAGTTATTGTCACGGGACGCATGTGATTTCCACTGCCAAGAGTTGACACTAAAAACATTGCATTGTATGGCGACTCGAATGCCATTCATACTCCAAAGAACAAAGCATGATTCAAAAAACTTGTGGCGCTCGAGGTATCAAAGGGGACAAAGACATAAGAGACCAGAAAAGATACTTAATTTCGGTTTGTTTGTCTTGCCTGAAGCAAGCCACCACAAACCACGATGTCTTCAGCTCCCGCAAAGATGTCGTCGTCGTCCACACCACTTTTCAGTAGACGCAAAATTTTTCGACGCACAAAAGCCCCAGAAAATTCCAAGCGCGGGACGTTTGAAATCAAGGCACGAAAGAGCATGGATGCAGTCACCGTACTGTTCAAAAGAGTCATCAACCATGACTTGCGAAAGCACAAAATTCCCAGACTCTCTGGGGAGGCCCAGCGTGTAGTGAAGCAGGAACGCGAGCAGGTGTTTCCTCCGGAGCTCCAAAAGACTTCCACAGACAGCGTCGAGGCCGGAGACGCACGAGCGAACGATGACCGCCAGGAGTCCGTCATCTCGGAGCAGAGACAGCACAGCGGCCCGCAGCAGGAGGTAGAGATTCCAGAATCTGCAGAGAATGAGCAGGCATCTTCTCGACAGGCCGGAGAGGATGCGGAAAAGGAGTCCGATCCCGAGTGCTACCATGAAGCCATCCCCTATCAAGCTTCCTCATTCGAACCAGTGGGCTTCCACATGCTTCAGCTCGAACAGCAAGAACACCAGACATTGGATCCGCAAGCCGAGCAGGCCATTCGCGACACTCAGTATGTCACGATCGCTCCTGAAATCGAGGACGACTACACTCGTGGTCCTGCCAGATTTGTGGCCGTCAGTGATGGCATCATGGACGACGCGGGTGCACTGCTCATGACCTATGATCTTTCACAAAAGATCAAACAAGCAATGCGACTTCAGAGGGAGCATGCCCGAGAACAGCGCCATGTCGAGAGCCAGCAGATGGAGATTTCCATGTTCCTCCGGGAATTGGAAATTGAGATCATGAGCCACGAAAGTCGCATCGAAGTTGCACAAGATGGAAGTGAGGAGGCGCAACAGGACGAGCAGACAGTTGCAAAGCTTCAAGTGGAGCTCGAGAGCTTGGAACTGATCCGGACCAACATGGAGTGGAAAAGGGACAACCTCGCGGCCAACCTGCACATGAAGAGTGCACTGTTGATCGAGGCACAAGGCGAAGTCGCACAGATCCTAGACGAGGCGTTCGTCTGTGCGGCGCTCTTGGATCCCGAAGTTGACGAAGAGATGCCAGTCGAAGTGTTTGACCTTCAGGCCGAATATCAGAAGCTTCATGCCAGACAGCAAGCAGACGCCGAGGAGGACGATGCCGAGATCATCTACGAGCCTGTGGCACCCCTTGACACTTCCAAGGACCACCTCGAGATTCGGGCTCCAACGCCAACACCTGAAGAACGAGCCGAACAAGACCTCCGACAGAACTTCTGGGCAGCCAAGGAGCGCGTCAGGGAAGCCACGGAGGAGTTTGAGCTCAGGGAAGGCGTTCGAGATCAAGAGAAGCAGTTCAACGAACAGGCCTGGGCCACAGGCGAGACGGCTCTTGACGCAGACAGAGAAGCGTTCGACCTCCGCTGGTTCGTGCGAATCCACGAAATCACGCACGAGCTCGTTGAAGCAGAAGCAGCTCTCAAACAAGCGCAAGTGGCAGCGCGAGAGGGCCAGGTCGAGCTCTTCGATGATGAGCAGTCTCAAGGCTTCGCAGATGATGCAGCAGATGGCCGTCATGGGTCTGGCTACGACGTCAGCGACGACGAGATGACTCGCTTCTTCGCCTACACCAAGGACGACGCTCGCATCAATGCCTGGCTTGACAATGTCTCGGAAGGTGGCGAGGCTGAGAGTGCGCGTGCAGCTGATGTGGACCAGTGGGCATCACGCGAGGTCGACATCAGCGACAGCTTCACGGTTGTTGCCTTCGAGCCAGCTCGTCGGGAACAAATCGCCGAGTGGCAAAGACAATGCGATGCTGTGCGGGACAGTTGTCGCCGAATCGAAGAGGCAGAGGCAGAGCAGTCTTGATGAAGCGAAGCGGGATTCTGTTGAGCAGGACCGATTTTTCAGCGCAGAGAATGTGACACTACATGTAAATCCAGAATGCAGGAAGCATTTCCCTCCGTACCATGAAGCCTCATTTCGATCGTGACAGACGTTCTTTTGCAATAATCCAGTTCAGACGGTGAAGGCGAGCAAACGTGCCCGTCTAGTCTTGTGTAGTACATAGTGATCATGGCAGGCATGACCGCTTCCGGACATGCCGTTGGACTCGTTGAAGAACTTGAATGGTATTCCGGGTTGGCTTGAGATGACAGCGGACATGGACGGAACGAGGCCGTGATTCACGCGTGGTGCTTGCTGATTTTCCTAGCATGGTTCGATCATCAGGCTGATGAACGCACGCACATGAAACATGATTCAATCCTGGAATGCGAAATATCAGCCTGTCTATTGGCAGTGACGAGGAACATGCTGGGAAGAAGCAGGGAAGCCACGTTTCGTGTTGCGTCCAGATGCGATGCGACGGCTTCAGTAGTGTTCATGTAACAAGCCAAGAGCCTGTCTTGTCTATAATCCAATGTCTAATATCGTGGCGTTTATTAGCATATAACCTACTGTATTAGCGGCCGCCACAATAAGTGAATTAGATAAGGAGGTGTGTCTTCTCGTACGGTTATCGTATCGTCGCAATCTCGGTAAAGGCGTTCTTAGCGTATCTCGTAACTTCCGTAGACTTTAGGTAGTAGCTTTATTAGTAGGTAGTAGAAATGATATAGAAGGAGGCTATTATAACGGCTCGTTCGATATAAGAGATTGCTGCTAGTCTAGTCGCTCGTAGGTCGTTAGTTGCCTACTAAATTTGTTAGTAAATAATAGACTCTTAAGCAATCGACTAGTCTTAGTACTCTTAGCTAGAACTACCGCCTAACTACTCGCAATTGCCGGATACGTAATAGGAAGAGGCACTCGACGAGGTACCTAATCTAGCGCCTATTAAGGTAGAAGTTAAAGGTAACTAGCGCTTTAACGATGCTAAGACGTAGTACTTAATAAATAGTGCTATCGACAGGTATAAGAACTATAGTAAGAGGGCGGATTCTAGCTTTAAGAAGGGCCTGTTTGTTGCAGTAGCAACAGTAGTAAACCTTATTATTATATAGGCCTAGCGGAAGGCTTGTATTATAGCCGCTTTTATAAAGAATAAGCTATCGTTGCTTAAAGTAGACTAGAAGATATAGTATAAGATACTAGCTTAATCTAGCTTCGGCATTAATCCAAATAGTAGCTATCTAACCGCTCCGGACGACGTCGTAAAGGCCTGTATTGCTATCTATCCTCGTACGAAGAAATTCCTAAAGAAGCCGCTTCCCTTCTTAGTTGAACTAGACTAGCTATTTAGCGATATAACGGCTACTAGAGAGCATGTTCTATCTATTAAAGCTATACTTAATAGTCCGATTCCTAGTCCTATAACAGCTCTTAATCTAACTCTTATAGTAACTAGGAGTAAGGTAGAAATACTATAGCCGAAGAACGATATCTAGGCTCGAAAGCGGGTAATCTGTAATACTAATGTTAAGGTAAAGCGGCGTCGTTTAGAGGCGTAGAATCGGACATAGTAGACTGTCGACAATATTATTGTAAGAAGGGTATGTTAGTAGGTAGATAGGGTAGTAGTAGGTACGAGTAGTATTCGATAAGGATCTAGAAGGAGAGGGAGGAAGGTAGGAGAGTTGGCCTAACGCTAAGCGCTAAGCCCTACCTAAGGTATCGAGACCCTAGCTTTACTCGGCCTAGTTACATGCTAATCACGTATAGCCTCTTTGGCCCTAATATACGCTTCCCTTCTAAAGGCTACGCCCTCGTAGCCTGCCTATATTCTAATCCCGACCTCTATTGCCGCTGACTTAGTAAGTCTAATAAGCTGCTTAGCCGCGCTAAATTGAACACTTAACTACCTAATTATATAACTATATAAAACCTTACCTCTAAATAATATAATATACAACTCTAACTGCGCTATCCTTATATATAATAAAGTAAAGGGATATAAAGCTATAAGAATTAAGGGCTATCGACCAATTACAATACGAGCGCGTCTTCCCTACTATAATAGGTAGACGTACGAGGTATTGTAGCCCTGCCTCCGCTCTAAGTAATGTCGTACCGAGTTCTTTGCGTCTACTCTTAAAAGACCTAGCAATGTCCGCTTCCGAGGGTTTGTTCGCTTCCGAGGGTTATTGTTCTTGTTGTTCGTAGTTTCGCTAGCCCTAATTAGCTAGGTTTGGCAGCCTTTAAGTGTCAATCTTATCTTATCTTTTCAAAAAAAACACAGCTCGTCTAGTTTCTATAGGTAAAGGCTATTATAAGTGTAGTAGTAGAGGTTCGCCTCGCTTAAAGGGTTAGATAGATCGAGGAGTAACCTATTGTCCGCAAGATCGACCCCGGCTAGCTTAGCTCTATAGTTTTGCCCTTAGTTAGCTAGTCTATTAGTCGCTTAATCTTTTAAGCGGCTTAAAGTTTTAATTAAAGTTTTAATTAAAGGTGCCTTAGGCTCGTAGTGTAGGTAAGGTTGTATCTATAGGCGTAGCGACAATAGCAAGTAATGTTAATAACGGCGGCGCTAGTCGTCTTAGCGCTAACTTTACCTTGTTTTACTTTCCTTCTTTAACTAATAATAACTCGGTAATACCGTTACTAATATAGCGGTGTCCTTCCTTTCTTAAACGGCAATATACTCCGCAATACTGTCACTAATATAGCCGCGCCGGCCGCGCCGTCCTTACCGATTGCCTAGGCCTCGAGGCCTCGACAGAATAAGGGAATAAGAGGGGGATTTGTAGGGCGCGTTAGTAAAGAGGTAGAGTCCTTAAAAGAGTAGGCAATTAGTTAACGCGTCGTAGCGCGCCTAGTGTAGTCTTATTGTCCTTTGTTGCTAACAATTGCTTGCCTCTAATTAGTTAGCTAATAGCACCCCGGGGGTAGCATTGTTCTAGGCCTTAATAGTAATATTATAAGCTTTTAGCCTTCTTCTTGTTCTTTACGCTAGTCCAATACTTATCTAATAACTCGGTTATATCCTTAAAGGATCCTTTAGCTTCCTACGAGTCCTATTTAGGTAAATAGCCTTGCTACCTTAGGAGGTATTCCTTCTTGCCTTTCCTAGTCCGGTGCTATAGGATACGTTCTATAGACTACAGTTCTTTACTATTAGCTAAGACTTCTTCTAACTTAGTAGGCGCTTTATTATTAGGGTCTCCGCGGTAGTAGTATAGTTTAAGGAGGGAGATATAGAAGGTGTTATAGATAGTGTAGTATAGTGGGAGCTATAACTAGTAGGCCTGTGTGCCCTTCGGTTCTCGAATGCGGAATAGGCTAATATATCTTAGTGCGAGCTTAGGCCTTGTTTTGCTATCGGGTAATAGGTGTTTGCGGATGCGGAGGTTCTTTATACTAAGTATAACTATATCGCCTTGCTTGAAGGTTATTAGAAGGTGGTATTTGTTATAGTAGGTCTTTTGGTACTCTTAAGCCTTTGTCAACTTCTCGGCTATCTTAGTATAGATTTCTCGCATCTTCTAAACCCTCTTAATAGCCGCTAGTGTCTTAGGTTAACCCGCTTCCCTTTCCTTACGCTCGGCCTCGAGCGATAGGGGGTCTTATAGTAGCGCAGGGTTGCTTCCTATTATAGCGAAATAAGGTAATACCTTAGTAGATGAGTAGACACTGTTATTGTATACAAATTCGGCTAGTTATAGGAGATTAACCTAATCCTTAGGGTTCTCGTTAATGTAGCTGCGTAGGTACTACTATAGGGTAGCATTCTGTCTCTCTGTTTAACCGTTAGTCTGTAGATAGAAGGCTGTTAATAGCCGATGCTTTAGTCTTAGCTATAGGTATATTTCGCTCTAATAGTACGATGTAAATATCGAGCCCCTATCGGAGACTATCCCCTTAGGGGTTCCCTAATAGGTACAGAAGATGTTAGTCTATAGCGCCTTAGCTAGGTTAATAGCCGTCTAATCCTTTCGGGTAGGAATGTAACGAGCGCCCTTAGTAAACCGGTCTACGATAACTAGGATAGCATTATATACATCCTTGCTTCCCCTACGCTTAGTAGGCGGAAGGCCTATAATAAAATCCATTATAAGCTTAGCAAATAGCTTCTTTAGAACAGGGAGTGAAGACAACTCGCCAAATAGTAAGTGCTTTAGTGCTTTAACTCGTTAATATACGGCATACGTGTTTACGTAGTCCTTTATATCCCGCTTACTATTTAGCTAGTAGTATGTGCGCGATAGTAGCTCGTACGACCTCTCTATACTATAGTAACCGGCAAGCTTACTATTATAGTATCGCTTAAGAAGTTCTTGTCTAATCGATTGTTTAGCGGGGATATAGTATCTGCCCTTAAACCTTAAGTGACCTTTGTCGTCGATCGACTAATTACTCTTACTAGATCGAGTCTTTCGCCTACTTACAAGCTTGTCTATACGTTTAGCAGCAAAGGCGTCCCTCTACTAAGCCCGTAACAGCTTATCTATAAACGATTAACTATTCCTATTTGTAAGGTTATTTAATAGCACCCTCGCTATTAAACGAGGTACGTATTATATGCATCTAATAGTACTAGCAGCCGGATTAACTATAGTAGTACTATCGCTGTTACTGTATATAGCGATATCGACTAGGGAGTTATTATAACTTCTCCTGTCTATGTCCTTAACACGCACTGTTAATACAGTAAGAGCATTAATATGCTTTAAGCCGTCGCGGAGTCCGGTAAGCCGCTTATCCTACGCTTGCTTATTAACAATACGGGCTATAGCAATCTTATACTATAGGGTTAGAAACAATGAATTGATGGATTGC
Source organism: Pseudocercospora fijiensis CIRAD86 (assembly GCF_000340215.1). NCBI lineage: Eukaryota > Fungi > Ascomycota > Dothideomycetes > Mycosphaerellales > Mycosphaerellaceae > Pseudocercospora > Pseudocercospora fijiensis. The sequence continues at coordinate 8,803,401 of NW_006921532.1, forward strand.
TAAGTCCCGCTGTCGTAATTAGGTCGCCTCGATAGGCTATTAGTAGGGTTGCTTACGCCTAGCCGATATAATACATCAAAATTAAACCTAGCGAGGTAGACGGCCTATCTAGCCTATCGACCTATAACTCTAGTAACCTTAGTAATGCTACGGAGGTTGTTATAGTCTATATAGACCTATATCGTGTGTTAGGCCCTATCGAGGTAATGCCTCTAGTACTTAAAGGCCTCGACAATAGCTAAGAGCTCTTACTCGTAGGTCTCGTAGCGACGCTTAGCATCGATTATCTTCCTCGAGAAGAAGGCAATCGGGTGCTAGTAATAGTTATTATCTAATTGCTAGGACATAATAGCCGATATAGCGAACTGTAAAGCGTTAGTCTCAATTCGGATCTGCTTGTTTAGTACGAAATAGTATAACAAGGGGACTTTAGTAAAGCGCTACTTCAGACCGTTAAAAGCGGCTTGTGCTTTATTAGTCTATTTAAACTCTCTAGTCGGGTTAGCCTTGGTTTTAGTAAGCTTAGTTAGGGGCATTACGTGTCGTAAATAGCCCTTAATAAAGCGACGATAGAAGTTAGCAAAACCTAGGAATAATTGAAGCTCCTTAATACTAGTAGGCGTTAGCTACTTAGTAATAGTCTTAATCCGGTTAGGATTAGCCTTAATACCCTTAGTTGATACGAGGAAGCTAAGGAAGGACACCTCCTTAGTAGCAAAGGTATATTTAGAAGGCTTGCAATATAGTCTATAGGCTCGTAGGCGATCGAGTACCTTACGGACTATAGCCTAGTGCTCCGCAATATTAGGTAAGTGTATATAAACTAGGATGTTATCTAGGTAAACTATATAGAGATAGTCTAATAGGCCCGAAAGGGCCCGATTAATGTAGGACTAGAACGTTATAGGGGCATTAGCTAAGCCGAATAGCATAACTAAGTACTCGAAATGCCTATAACGAGTACGAAAGGCTGTCTTCTATTTATCGCCCTTACGGATACAGATGCGGTAATAGGCGTCCTTAATGTCTAATATAGTGTAGTAGTAAGTACTAGAAAGGCGATCGAGGGTCTTATTAATAAGAGGAAGTAGGCAGCGGTCTTTAATAGTAACAGCGTTAAGCCTACGATAATTAATATATAGACGTAGGCTACTATCCTTCTTTAGTACGAACAGGATAGGGGCGCTAGCAGGGCTGTTACTATACCGAATGCGACCGTTAGCTAGGTTTTCCTCTAGGTACTTACGCAATATAGCAAGCTCTCGTTTACTAAGGTTGTAGAGGGGGCTAAAAGGGACCTCCTTACCCGCTATAATATTAATCTTATAATCCGTCTCTTTAAACATAGGCAATGTCGATGCTAAGTAGTATTTAAATACATTAATATAGGTTTCTCGAATAGGCTCCGGTATACGAGCAAGCTAATTAGGATCTATGCTATTAGGGGGCATAGGCTTATCGTTATCGCCTAATAGGTCGACTATTAGGTTAGCTGCGGCAGGTGTTAGGTTGCCGATGAATAGAACCCTAATATCGTTAGGGCACTCGCTAATATCGATGTGTTTAATGTCCTCTTTCCTAGCGATTCTAAATCGCTACTATTAACTGCCCAAGTCTATAACTATAGCATAGTACTTAAGAATAGGGTTACTAATAACAATCTTAGATAGGAGGCTGTCTATATCTACCGCATAGGTAGTAAAGTTTAGCAGGCGCTTATTGCCGAGGTCGTCCTTTAGGGCTATATAGACATAGTAGGCCCTATAGGTTAATTGCCGAGCGTTATTAAACCAAGCAAGGGTTAGTAGGTTAGTCCTAGGCAGTTGTCGAAGGTCTAATTGCTTAGCTAGGCGATAGCTAATAAGGGCGCTAACTGAATTTCCTAGATCTAGTATAACCTTAGTCTTATAGTTAGTATCGGGCCCGGATATAAGACAGGTACGTATAATAGCTAGTATAATGTCGATAGTCTTACGCCGCACGAGGCTAACAGTTAGTACGGCGCTTACTCTTTTTTCGAAGGTTAGCCTATAGGGGTAGCGTTAGCTACTAAGAGGTACTTTTAGTGCTTAGCGGTAGTACGGTCGATTCGGGCCTAGTCCTTAGGTTTGTCGCATTAGCCTAGTAGATAGCTAGTACTGTTACAATTAAAGCACTTCAACCCGGTTAGTAGACTGCCGTAGCTATTGTTACTGCTATTGTTAGTCGAGCGGTTAGCATTATAGGGATACGAGCCCCTTCTACGGCCCCTATCGCGGCCTCCTCTATATAACCGCCGGCTACGGCCTCTTCTACGATCGTTACTATTCCTATTGTTAGTATTGTTGTCCTAGTAGGAACCTTGGTTTCCTCCGCGGCTACTACGGTTGCTACGGTTAGTACTAGCTAGTCGGATCCTTAATTCTAGTCGCTGTTAGAGCTAAATAGCCCGTTCGGCTGTTTCCACTTCGACTATGAATTAAATGCGCGTTAGATTAGTCTGTTCGAATATACGGCGACGGTCTAATTTAAGGACTAATTCCTATCGCAATTTAGGGCGTATTTCGGAAATCTAGATAGAGTCGGTCTTAGCTAGCAAATCGTCTTCGAGGGTCTTTAAATAGGCCTTAAATAAGCGAGCCGATTAATTAGTCTTTTGTTTAGCTCGAAGGTATTAGTCCTAAGCGTGTTATTGCCTTAGTATAGGGTTTCTAAGGGTGTCTAGCATAATAGTCTTGTAGTTTTGCTACTAAATAGCGGTCTAATTAGTAAGGGAGTCAAAGTGGTCATCCTAGGTACGCTTTAGGTCTCCATTAATGTATTATATAGCATAGACGACTAGCGAATAGTCGTCTAGCAGGGCCCTTAGTGCATTTCGTTAGTTAAGCTTACAGTTACGAATATAGTCGTTATATTGCTTTCGACTAGAGCTATTAAACACGGTATAGTCCTTGAGTTTAGTATCCTTCTTCTAGACTAGGACTGATAGTAAGGAAGGCCCTACTGTCGGATTAGTGTTAGTTGTTAGGGCCTCCTAAAGGCGGCGAATTTCGAGGAGGTTATCCTTCAGCTATTATTCTTAACGTAGGGCAGTAAGCCTGTTTTAGGTGGCTTCTTAGAGTCTCCCTACTAGTTAGGGGCTAAAGGCTAGTTAGCTATATCGACGGTTAACAATATTATTAAGAATATCGTCGACAGGCAATTCTAGATTATTACCTAGAACTATAGGTTCTTCTTTAATAGGCTCTCCGGCAGGCTCTTTAGTAGGAGGCACTTTAGTAGGAGGCGCTTTAGCAGGCACTGTGCTACTAGCGTTGTCGTTACTAGCGCTACTAGCGGTAGCACGGTTATTGTTTCGTAATAAACTAGCTATTATAAGGGGCGACACTAATAATGTATTATTAGCCCCTAAGATGCGGATATAGCGGAATTAGTGGATATCGGCTTAGTATGCTTAACTTAGTATAATAGGCCGTATAGAAGGCCTTGCTTGATAATTAGTACGGTTGTTTCGATAGAATAGTACGTATAGGTCCCGTTCTTCGAGCGCAATATAGTTAGATTAGTCTTATTCGTAGCTATACCGCTAAAAGCTTAAAATAAGGACTATCTAGCTACTGCCCTTAAAGGGTGGATCGAATACTATATAAGAAGGGTATATTAGTAGGTAGATAGGGTAGTAGTAGATACGAGTAGTATTCGATAAGAATCTAGAAGGAGAGGGAGGAAGGTAGGAGAGTTAGCCTAACGCTAAGCGCTAAGCCCTGCCTAAGGCATCGAGACCCTAGCTTTACTCGGCCTAGTTACATGCTAATTACGTATAGCCTCTTTAGCCCTAACAATTATTACTATAATATATCGTACGGCAGAGATAATAGTAACGCTACTACCGGTAGGACGAGCGTTATCGCGGCTAGTTTTCTCGGCGGACTTCGTCGTAGGATATAAGGAGCTTTAGGACCTAACCTTAAGGCAAAAGCGTCTATTGTATCGTAAGATAACGACGGCGGACGACGGTAATATAGTTAATATCTTTCTCGGCGTACCTCTAGATACGTAGTAGGCTATATCGATAGCGTTAGTAGATAAGTATTTAGAGGAGTTTAAATTGTTATCCTAAGCTAGAATACCGAAGTGTTAGATTAGTTAGCTATTCTCGAACATAGCTTTTTTTTAATATCTTTAGATCGATAGCTTTTAGTACAGTTTTAGTAGTATCTAGGATTCTAGTATAAAACTGTATTTCTTAGCTATAAGTTATAGCAAATAAGTTTTCTAAGGATAGTAGGAAGTCGAGCATTGCACTACCGATATAAGAAATCCTATACAAAACAGCTATAATCTAATAATAACTAAGATTCTTAATATTTCTATCGAATAAAGAAGCCCCGCCTATCTACTAGTTTTATAACTAAGACAATATTGCCTTATCTTCCTTATCCTATAGGTACTATTAGTATACCCGCTATATCTCTATTGCAATAGTATCTCTTTGCCTATCTATCGGTCCTTTAATACTATTATCTTCTTCCGTAGCGGCGGCGGCATTATCGAATAGCCTATCGTTAGTCTCGTTAGCCTCTAACTCGAAGGTATCTATCGCCTTCGCGCCTATCTCTTAGAGGACATTATAGAGGGTAGTAGCAACGTATACTATAGCTATTTAAGCGCGAATACTATACTACGGCGCACTCTCGAATATATAGAAGCGACGCTTTATTATACTAAAGGTCCGCTCGATAACGTTACGAAGGGAACTATAGCGAAGGTTAAATAACTCTTTATAGTCCGCCGGCCGCATTATAGCTAGGTACTACTCTCGCAAATAGTATCGTACGCCTCTATATAGGACTATATAAGGAGCGCTATTTAGATAGCTAGCATCCGCGAGATAATATCGTCCTTCTAGCGCGTTAAATCTATAGTGCGAGCGAGCGTTATTAAGTATACGACTATTGTAGGCGGAGCCTTTCTATCTAGCTAGAATAAAAGTAAACCTTATATTATAGTCTACTACCGCTAATACATTCTATAATAGTGTTCCTTTACGACTGCGGAAGGCCGCTTATTAATTAACTAGTACGTATACTAGTATATAAGAGCTATCTAACGTACTAACTACGTCCTTAAACTAAGGCTAGTATTTCCGACCCTTTGCCTTTACCGCTAAACTATCGTCTTTATCGGCTCGAGTAACGATTACTAGATATACCTCTAATATAGTAGCTATAACCTTATAGATTATACGACTATACTTATCGACTAAGTAATAGAAGTCTTCGGCTAGGTCTCGAGTATAGCTGTTAGTTACAAAAGCGTATAAGAATATTAGCACCTTCTATTCTTTACTAATATATCTTCTACGCCGTAGGTATAGCAAAATAAGCTAAAAGAGGTATATAAACGCGTCTAGATAGAAGCGTATATATCTATACAATCGTCGTATAGTATCTTCTACTAATAGACTAGTAGTAACGGCCTCGCCTTTGCTATCTTCTAGGTATAGGGTACGTATACTAGGCTGCGAAGAAGCGGCTATTTAGTATAATAGTATCGCTAGTATTCCGAAGGTAAAGATAACGTTACGCTTAACGATTTGCTAGCGGTCGAGAGCGTCTATTATTGCTAATAATTATAGTAAGAACCTCGACTACTGCCTACTACCGAGAAACGTATACCGTACGAAGCTCTCCTACGCCCGAAAACTATACCTACTACTACTATATATACGTCGACTCGCGCTATTTTCGTTCCGTACGCTGCCCTCGGCCTTAATTGCAACGTACGGTCCTTAATCCAATCGAATAGCTATCGAGCCGTATCTATATACCCTATTTAGTACTAAAAGCGCTACTCCGGAGGCCGCGGAGGTCTATATTCGATTAAGAAGATTGCACTTAGAAAGGGGCTATTAAATAGCCGTTAGACAGAAGACACGCCTCATAATCCTATCGATAATATTCAATTTTATGGATTATGGTTCAATATCGCTTGGATTATGTAGAGATTGGATTATGGACAAGACAGGCTCCAAAGCTGGCCTCGTAAGGCTCGTATACGGCAGACGTCACGTTACGTCAGCTCGTCCAGCGACGGCGACGCGACGCGCTGTCTTCGCGCGGCACGGCAGGTACGGTACGCAGACACGCCAAAAATGAAGAAGGACAGAAGCAACGATTGTGGTAGAAAGCAGGCGCGAAATAATACATGTATGCAGTGGGCATCGGGCGGCCTGATGTGCGTAGGAGTTGAATGAAGCGCCAAGCAATGGCTAAAGCAGGGTGAGGTGCTGGCAGAACATGGCAAATCGAATGCCGGAGCCGGAGCCGCCGGAGGAGTGGCCGGAGGGGTGACTTTGTATTATTTTATCAGGACTCCCGTACTTCTGAGACGCTCGCTTTCGCCAACAAGCGCCCGTCTCATCGGCGCGCTACGAGCAGCTCGCAGCTCGCAGCTCGCAGTGCAAAGCCAACCGCCAACAACGCAACACTTGGGACACTACTACTGTCATTTGCAGCCCCCGCCTCGCCTCGCCTCGCCTCGGCTCCCCAGTGAAATCCTGAAATCCTGCCACCGCTCTGACGCTGAAACTGCGAGGGCACGACAGCACAACGCACCTGTGTTTCCTGTATCCTTGTTCCTGCCGCGCTACCACGCCCACACCCACACCAAACCATACAACGAGCAGAACATCGTCGGGAAACAGAGAAGGGTCTGGCGGGTGTTGATCGACTCGACTTGGGCGGCCTGCACGGCGCGGCACGGCTCGATTGATTAGGGGCTGCGCTAGGCACGAGGCGAGAGCGCAGTCGTCTGCGTGGTGCTTGTTGCTTGTAGGTGGTGAGGTGAACGCGCGCTGAGCAGAGCAGCTGGAGTGTGGAGTGGTGCCTCAGCCGCCGAGCTGGCTGCTGGAGTGACGGCTGCCTGTCCTGTGAATCCTCTGACATTCGACCAACATACCCACACATCGCCCTCTTGGATTCCGCTTGCGCACACACCACAGCACCGGGAGTCAGCATCGTTCGCCTGCAAGAAGCATTCGCTTATACAAGCATTGTCACCGAGACCCGCAACCCCAGCACCGCACGACACAATATACATAGACTGCCGCAGTCCTTCGCCCTTCACGCGAGACCGCCCTTTTACCCACCCCGTTTCACCTCCGCCGCCAGCTGCTGCATATCAACGTCACTGCGAGAGAAGACGAGGTCGGAGAAGGCATCACCCATCAGTGATCCATACCAGACCCATACACTCCTGAGCGCACGCACGACTCAGCCAAACTGGCCCGCCGACCTTCCCCCCATCTCTACAGTCCGCACGCCCGCACTCAGGCTGTCAAGAGGGCATCGTGCTCCTCTTCGACAGCCGTCAGCCGAGCCCACCGTCGCCCACCGTGGCGGAAAACAACACTCCCTCGCTCCACCCCGCAGCCGATCGCTCCAACATGGCTTCTCCTGCACCTCTTCTACGCCCGCCCGTCCCCGGCGCGGGTCGCCAGCAGAGCGTTCCCAAGGTGCCACGACTCGGCCTCGCCATACCTGCGTCACCCCACCAGCGCCCAGTGAACAGCGCTGCTGCACCACCCATGTCAGAAAACTCCGCAATCCCACCACTCTCCATCCCGCAAAGGCAGCAGCCACCGAAGCTGAGTCTAGCCACTCCCATGGGCACGTCACATACACCCCACGAGAATGCTCAGGGCAAGAGGAAACTGCCTCCACTGCAAATGCCGGGCGCCTCCGCCAGCGGCGACAGCAGTGGAGAGTCTATGCACAGTAGGTCCAACAGTTTTGGAGCAAATACCACCCAGAATGGATCAGTCTCAACGACCTCCTCGATATCGGCGCTCAACTTCGCTGACATGCTGAAAGATCCCTCTTCGGCCTACAGCAGCAGTTCAGCCACGTCGGGAGTTGAGATGACCCGCGATCCCAGCCAGCAAGCACTGCTACCTGATTTGGAGAAGTTGAGTCTGGAGAAGGGAAGACCACTCGATGTGGAGGATTTGGATGATTCGGGTTGGAAGGCAGCAAAGAAGGAGGGCAGAATCGTGGAGCTGGGAAGTCTGGGTGAAGGTGCAGGCGGCGCCGTGACGCGCTGTATCCTGAAAGAGGGGAAGACGGTGTTTGCATTAAAGGTAGGCAGGCCATCGGGATGCGGACGAGATGATTCAGGCTGACAGGTTCTGAAGATTATCACCACCGACCCGAACCCAGACGTCAAGAAGCAGATTGTGCGAGAATTGTCCTTCAACAAGTCGTGCGCATCTGCACACATCTGCCAATACTACGGCGCTTTCATGGACGATACTGCAGGCACCATAGGCATCAGCATGGAATTTTGCGAGGGCGGCTCCCTCGACAGCATATACCGCGAAGTCAAGAAGCTTGGAGGTCGGACTGGTGAAAAAGTGCTTGGCAAGGTGGCCGAGGGCGTGTTGAACGGGCTAACGTATCTGCACGGCCACCGCATTATTCACCGCGACATCAAGCCATCCAACATTCTTCTCACGCGACAAGGCGAGGTCAAGCTTTGTGACTTTGGGGTCAGTGGCGAGTTCGGCACCAAGGGTGATGCAAACACGTTCATTGGCACCAGCTACTACATGGCACCCGAACGAATCACTGGCCAAAGCTACACAATCACTAGTGATGTTTGGAGCTTAGGCGTGACACTCTTGGAGGTGGCTCAGCATCGTTTCCCATTCCCTGCCGATGGCACAGAAATGAATCCACGAGCAGGATTGATCGATCTGCTCACCTATATCGTGCGGCAACCCATACCCAAGCTCAAGGATGAGCCTGAGAATGGCTTGAAGTGGAGTGCTAACTTCAAGTACTTTATCGAATGCTGGTAAGTTCGAAGTTGGGCGCGTAGCATCATTATACATTGCTAACTAGTGCTCCCCAGCTTGGAAAAGGACTCCAACCGCCGAGCGACACCTTGGCACATCCTCAAGCACCCTTGGATGGTGGACATGATGCAGAAACGAGTCGACATGCATCAATTTTTGAAGACCGTCTGGGATTGGCAAGACTGATTGCAGCCACAGTCTGTCGTAGAGATGCCGACTTGGCAACAAAACTTCGAGAAATCAAGAATATTGTGTCGCCATACGGGGCGATAATGTATGTGGTTGAATACATGGCACTTCTAACGCATTGTACGGACAGGCATTTTCGGAGGCGTATTGACTAACAGGTGAAGCATTTCTTGTAACAGCCATGACGTGGCAATGTCATTGATCTACTTTCCAATTCCAACGAATCTATCAAAGGACGAGGGAGCATGTCCGTTTCAAAGTCGTTGAGAGTTCGAGGGCAAGCCAATCCGAAGCTCCGGCCTTGGCAGCTCCGATTCGGAGTTCGGGTCCGTTTCGAGAAGGTGCATGTTGAACATATGTACATTGAGCTGCCCTGCCCTCCGCATGCCCTGTCTGTCCCACTGTATGCCTGTGAGCTTGGCTTGCTAGGCTCCGATCATTACGCCAACGCATAGTCTGTCTCTACCAAAGACGTGAGTCGCGCCATCGCCTTGCAACGCACTGGCACGAACGTTACAATGGAGAAGCAGCCAGATGGAGCGCCGCGATGGGCGGCCGCAAAAAAGCAACGCAGTGCAACACATGGCTTCATCTTCATGGCACTTCTCGGCACAACCGGTCAATAACTGATCCATTTCGGTCACCATCGTTCTCAAAAAGTCTCGCAGAAAAGCAAATTTGATTGGAGTACTGCACCTACGACACAGTCATTGGAATATGCTCGATGCTACGCTGAGCTTGGTGGATATCAATGCGCCACGATTGGAACTGCCCATGGACTACTGGAATGATACTACAGAAGCCACAATAAGCCTGGCGGTCGCGACGAAGTTTTGAAAAAAAAAAAAGTATTGGAGGAAATTGGACCAGATTTCGCCTTCGATTGGAGATATGTGGACGGAAAATTCGCTTTGAGTTGTATACATTTCCGCTATTTCGAGCGAAGATGAGATTTACGGCTCCTTTTGAAGCTGACACGAGTCATCCTTTGCTTTCGATTGGGAACACTGCGGATCCGGGTACGCCTTTGGGGAATGCGAAGTTGATGGCGGAGGGGTATGAGGGGGCGGGAGTTCTAGTTAAGCGTGGATACGCCGGGACATTGTAGTCTTGCTGCGAAGAGTGCATGTACGGAGAGGTGGGTGAAGAGGGATTTTCTGACGGGGGAATTACCGCCGAAGGATACGATTTGTGAGGTTGATGAGGTGCCGTTTGGGGGGTAATAATGATGATCATAATGATGTAGTATAGTAGTGCTGTCAAATCCTCTACAAGTCACAGTCGAAAAATTCAAACCCATTGCAGGATGTCGTAATCAGATCTCCTCAACCTCCTTATACTTCGCCCAACTCTTCTCCTTCTCATCATCAGCTCTACCTTCTCCACTCACACTCCCACCACCACCACCACCACCACCACCACGCACCACCTCCTCCAACCCAACCTCACGACTTATTTCTCTCATCCTCCCCTCATCCGCCGCCGCGAAACCCGCAGACCCAAACAAAACATCCATCTCTTCCAAACTCAACTTCTTAGTCTCGGGAAAAAAGAGAAAAATAAATCCCGCGCCCATAAACGTTAAAATTCCGAAGAACAGATATGTGCCGTAAGTCATACTGGTGAGCATATCTGGTGTAACTTGACCGACCTGAAAAGAAAAATCAATTAGAATTTATTAGATAGATGAAGGATGTTTTTTTTTGGTCGATGGTGGGCTTACTTACGATAAAATTATTTAACCAATTGGAACTCGCTCCCAAAGCAATTCCATACGGTCTTTGACTTATCGGCCAGATTTCTGCGATTACGATCCATGCGCAGGGGCCCCAGGAGTAGCCGAAGAATACCACAAAAAGCCAGACCATGGCTACGGCGGCCCAGCCGGCTGCGGAGTGCGTGGACCAGGAGTCTTGGTTTTTGGCGGTGATGACTGCGACGATCATGTGGCAGGTTGCCATTCCGATTGCTCCGCCTGGGGATGGAAAGATGGATTAGATGGTGGTGGAGGGGATTTGAGGGTGAACTACATGTACTTACTGATGAGGATTGGTTTGCGGACTGGAGTATATGTTAGCGTTTTGAATGATGGGTTGAGGTTGGTTAGTTATAAGTATGCATACCTGTTGGAAAGGTAGCGAGCCACATTGCAATACCGACAACGCCTGTCGCGAGGAGTGAAGTGGTATTCGAGGACAGTCCCAGTCCCTTGAAGATTTGTGGAGCGTAATATAAAATTGCGTTGATGCCCGTCCACTGAGATTGCGTTAGTGAGGAGCCTTCTTTCTTGCGAGCAACTACGTGAAGCATATTTATGTGAATGCCGGTTCGGTTGGTGTGTAGACATACCTGCTGGAAGAACATTGTTACCGTCGCCAAAGCAACACGTCTGAACATCGGCATGGTTTTGAAGAGTGAACCGACGGCAATGAACTGGAGCTTGATGGTACTCCAAGCAGAACCATCGGCAAGCTCGGGAAAGCATACGGCTGTGGAGCGTTTCTCGAACAGTGACTGTGCTTTGATCTCCAGAAACTCGAGCTCGATCAATTCATGGTCTTGCGGTAGATCTCGCAGACTTGCTAGTGTTTTCCTTGCTTCGACTTCGCGATCATGGTGCACGAGCCATCTTGGTGAGAAAGGCATGAAGGCCTGTGTGGTCAAATCAGCACGGTGAAAATCCCATCTGGCAAGGTTACGTACCATTCCTGCTCCGAGTAAGACTGCAGGCGCAAGCTGTAGGCAAAGTGGGACGAGCCAGGCAGCATCGTGTTGACCTCTGCCCGTGCCTCCGATGTAGTTCGTGCCATAATCGATCCAGAACGCGATCATGATTCCGGTTGTGATGGCGAGCTGTTGCAGACCAACAAGAGCACCTCGCACCTCAGGTGGAGCCACCTCTGCGTTATACATGGGCACAATCATCGACAGAGATCCAACTCCCATACCAGTGACGAAACGACCACCAAGAATGGCGCTGGCTCCTGCACCGGTGATCGCGGTGCACTGTACGACCACGCCGATGATGAAGATCGCAGTATTGACCAAGATTGCGTACTTTCGTGAAAGGATCTCGGCTAGGAAGCCGCTGTACAAGCATCCGACCCAGGCGCCAAGTTCGAGGATCGAAGTCAACCAGCCCTGTTGAATTAAGCGTGTCAATATGTGATGAAAGAAGACAGCACTCTTCTTCCTTACCTTTTTGGTTGAGTTCCGAACCCAGACTCCCATGTGCCCTAGTCTTCCTTAGCATGCCATATCGCATATTGTTTCGCTCGTGGACGCGACTCACGGTCGAAAGAGGTCATAGTGAGAACTCCAGAAAAAGACACCCTGGTTGTAGCCTGTGTTATGTCAGTAGACTTTATTCCTGATCAGACACTGCGGATCCTGAGCACCGACCATAGAGAAGACCTCCAAGACAGGCGAAGCATGCAATGCCGAAGACTCTCACGTTCTTTAGCAGAGCAGCTGGTCCAGACGAGCCTTGCAGCTGCTGCCGTCGGTGAAGAGCAGCTTCAAACTGTGATGCTCCTCCGACGGGAGCCATATTGCCAAGTCTGGTTCTGGGGGAAGTCAGTCTCGAGGAAAGAAATGAGCGGGGAAGTGAGAGCTGATGTCCAGAAGTTCGATGTATGTCCAGTGCTATTGTTTTACTTGTTCTGCACAAGCTAGATATCCCTACCTCTTCGCGTATACATCTCTCTCGCCATGTGGCATATACACAGTGAATTCATGCAGGACGTCCGGGTAAAGGCCTGCTCTGTTATACACTGAGACGCCATCGGAGCACTAGAGAGTAACATGTGCTCTGGAACGTAACGTGAATCCTTTGGACTAGGTTCTCCAGTCTATTCTATCTAGAGCTGTGGGTTTGTGGAGCAGCATGGGGAGGCTGGAGCAGCGTTGCACGCCACGCGAAGGCGTGTGAGTGCAATTAGCCTGAATGTCGGCCCGAGTATGGCATTGGCATGATCAATGCTCTGCGTGACTACTCTATATACCACGACGGCATCGTTGTGCGGCTCTTTCCAAGACTCCACGCCTGGCGGGATGTCGGCGTATGTCAAAGGAGGCTGGCGAGATGAAGTGTTGAATCAGGTTCTTTCTGGTCGCTGGCAGCTTTCACGGCTGAAGGCGCCTCGACTGTGGCTTCTCTCCCGGTCATTATTCTTCTGGGGCATTGTTATCAGTACTCAGCCTTGTCGACTCCGCCGCGGAGAGCAGTATACAGCCGACATCGAGACCTGCTGGAGCAGCGAGAGGGAGACACGCGGCTGTCCTTGAGAATGGCGAGTATCATCGCGGCCTCGCTGCTGGCGCTTGCTGCTGGAGCACATGCTCAGCTACACGGCAGAGGCTTTCCAGATTGCACCAATGGACCTCTGAAAAACAACACCGTCTGTGACACGGCCGCCGGTAATCATGTTCTACGCCAGAACTTCGACCCCCGCTGACCTTGGTCTAGATCCGCTGACCAGGGCGAAGGCACTGATAGCAGAATTCACCTTGGCCGAGAAGATCAACAACACAGGCTCGACATCGCCCGGGGTGCCACGCCTAGGACTTCTCCCGTACGAATGGTGGCAAGAAGCACTACATGGCGTGGCCTCGTCTCCTGGTGTCAATTTCTCGGTCTCTGGAGAGTTTCGTTATGCTACCTCATTCCCTCAGCCCATCCTCATGGGTGCTGCATTTGACGATCAACTCATCCATGATGTCGCCTCGGTCATCAGTACTGAAGCTAGAGCCTTCAGCAACGACGACAGAGCGGGACTAGACTTTTGGACTCCGAACATTGTGAGCAACGGCCGCCGTATTCTTCTGCGACCAGTCATGGGCTAATCCTTCCAAAGAACCCGTTCAAGGACCCAAGATGGGGTCGGGGCCAAGAGACGCCAGGAGAGGACCCGTATCATCTATCAAGCTACGTTCACTCCTTGATCCGGGGTTTGCAAGGCGACAATCCTTCATACAAAAAGGTTGTTGCTACGTGCAAGCATTTCGTTGCTTACGACGTCGAAAACTGGAATGGCAACTTCCGCTATCAATTGGACGCTCATATCAACTCGCAAGATCTTGTCGAATACTACATGCCACCTTTCCGTTCGTGTGCTCGCGACTCCAATGTTGGCGCTTTCATGTGTAAGGCTCTGCCGGAGACGTGCAACATCACTCAGATGATGCTGACGTGAGACACAGGCAGCTACAACTCGCTGAACGGTGTTCCCACCTGTGCTGATCCATACCTTCTCCAAACTGTTCTGCGCGAACACTGGAATTGGACTGCAGAAGAGCAGTGGGTGACGAGCGATTGCGATTCCGTTCAGAATGTTTTCCTTTACCATAACTATGCTTCATCTCGCGAAGAAGCCGCAGCGATTTCCCTGAAAGCCGGAACCGACATCAACTGTGGCACTTACTACCAGGAGCATCTGCCAAGGGCGTATGAGCAGGGACTGATTAATGAGACTGATGTTGATACCTCCTTGATCCGCCAGTACGGTTCCTTGATTCGACTCGGCTACTTCGATGGCGATCGAGTTCCCTACAGGAATTTGACCTGGAACGATGTCTCAACTCCCTACGCCCAAGACCTTGCTCTGAAGGCAGCTACTTCCGGGATCACGCTGCTCAAGAATGACGGTATCCTACCACTTCAAATCACAAATGGAACCAAGATTGCACTGATTGGTGATTGGGCGAATGCAACAGATCAGATGCTTGGAAACTATCATGGAATTCCTCCCTACTTTCACTCACCTCTTTGGGCAGCACAGCAGACCGGCGCAGAAGTGACATACGTCCAAGGTCCAGGCGGGCAGTCAGATCCGACTACATACACATGGCGCCCTATTTGGTCAGCGGCAAATAAATCAGATGTAATCATCTACATCGGAGGTATGGATGAGCGTGTTGAGGCTGAAGAGAAGGACCGTGTTAGTATCGCCTGGTCTGGACCACAGTTGGACGTCATCGGCCAGCTTGCAGACTACTATGACAAGCCAACGATCGTTGTACAGATGGGTGGAGGATCTTTGGACAGCTCGCCTCTCGTCAAAAATCCAAACATCAGGGCATTGCTTTGGGGTGGATATCCTGGCCAGGATGGCGGAAAGGCGATCTTCGATATTCTCCAAGGAATTTCTGCACCAGCTGGTCGCCTCCCAATAACTCAATACCGCGCCGATTATATATCAAAGGTTCCTATGACTGACACATCACTGCGCCCTAACGCAACATCTGGAAGTCCAGGCCGTACCTACATCTGGTTGAATGAAGAACCAGTCTTCGAATTTGGCTACGGCTTGCACTACACGAATTTCACGGCGACAATCCCAGACGCGGAGTCAAGCGACACAACTTACAGTATCGATTCTCTCGCATCCGACTGCACAGAATCGTATCTTGATCGTTGTCCATTCAAGACGTTCTCGATCGACGTCACCAATACCGGCTCGGTCACCAGCGACTATGTCACTCTTGGCTTCCTCACTGGTGCTCATGGCCCAGAGCCATGTCCTAACAAGAGGCTCGTGTCATATCAAAGACTGCATAATATCACCGCCGGCTCCACACAAACCGCAGCTTTGAATCTGACTCTCGGAAGTCTATCAAGAGTTGACGATAAGGGCAACACGGTCCTCTTCCCAGGTTCTTACGCTTTGCTTGTGGACGTGCAGCCCATGGCATATGTGAACTTTACGCTCACCGGTAAGCCGAAGGTCTTGGATGAGTGGCCTCAGCCGCCTGAACCGACGAGTCAGAGTTCGGACTATTTCGTGGGAGGTTATGGATCGGGTGCGCCGTATCAAAAGCAGGTTCCTCTTGAAATTGATTGAGGATTGAGTTGAGGCATCTTAATGTAGCTCACCACTAATCTAGACATAACGCCATCTTGCAAATAGGATGTCGTCTTCCTTCCTCCTGCTGAATTTTTGGGTCTTTTGGTGTTGAAAATTGGATGCAGGATGGCTATATGCTCGTCGGCAGCCTGGACAGAACAGCATCGGTTTCTTGAGTGCTCATGTCCTTCACCCCCTCCTCCTACACCAGGTTCTTTGAAGACTTGAGTATAGATGGAAGGGATGTGGAGGAGGGATGTGGAGGTTGTGTCAAAGAAGAGAATTATGAAGCTCAGTCAAGTTTTATGTGTCGACGCAGCGCACAGACCTCAGCATGTGTCTCTGCCCAAGACCGAGGATAACCGTGCATGTGAAGCTAATGAATGAACCCTTCGGCTTCGGTCTCATGACGATGATTCACATGACTAGATGCCTAATGAGTCTTCTCACGGGCTCTGCTATATACATATCCACATCCTCACAAGCTGCAAGGCACTCCAGGGTAGATGCAACCACAAAGCTACCCGCCAGTAGCTGCGTACATACACCAGATCTGCTAGATTCTGCTTTCACCGCTGACCCGCTACCGTCTCGCAAGCCTAAGCCTGCGACTCTGCGGTAGATGAGAGCTTTAAGCAAGCTCTCGCAAGGTGCGTATATCAAGACCATACACCGCAAAGGACTCTATGCCGGTGCGCGAAGGCGCGATGCCTTGCGAAGCTTGCGACTTTGCACGTAACACCTTCCAAACCAGCTCACACATCGGCCGTAGCAATTTTTCGTCGAAATTTCATAAGTCCGAGATATGCTCAATCTTGATTCTGAGCCAATTCCTCCATGGCCGCCACACCCTGCTCCAACTCTTTAATCCTCTGCCCAATCCTCCTCTTCACCTCCTCTCCATGTTTCGGATCTTCCAAAGCAGCCTTGTAGGCCTCTTGCACCTTGGTCAATTCCTCCCTCGCAGCGTTCCTATCATCTTCGGCATACACACTGAATTTCTCCGTCTCTTCCATGGCGATCTCGAACTCGTCTCGTGCTGTGGCGTATAGCTCGGTGATTTCCTCGATTTTCTCATCGACGCCGCTTTTCGAAGACTTCCATCTTGTGAGCTGTGGTGCGATGTGTGTTGCGCGTCGCGGGTTGGATGTCGCCAAGAGACGCGGTCGCGGTCGTGAGAGTGTCTGTATTGTGCGTGTGGAGGAGGATTGGCGGAGTGTTCGCGCCAGCGCCAGTACTGCTCTGGGGATCATGATTGCTGTAGCGTCTAATATTTTCCGGCTGATTCAATGCCTCTCTTCCAGCGCCTGAACATGACGAGCTGTGGCGCCAAGCCAAGCCAAGAGTTCCGGAGAATGGCGACTTCTTCCACATCACTTGCTCCCTATTCCATCTTACTCTCTAGCCTCACGCACGACTCCCACCACGACCAGTTCCAAAGGCATGAATATCTGAGGCCGAAGAAGATGCACCTTTTGAAGGCACACATTGCAAAAGCCAGCCGCAAATACAAACGCCGGCCGATTATGTTGGATATTCGCTGAAAGGACGATAGAAGACATGGGATTGCTAAGCATAGTCATTTTTGTCGTCACAATAGCCTTTCTGCTGTGTACACAGCCAAACATGCTGAGAAGCATACTGCCTGCATGGCTCGCGCCAAGTGAGGCGAAGTCCGCCGAAGACGACGCTCACCAGAATGCGAACCTAACAGCACCAACCATCGTCACACAGAACGATGAAGATACAGAAGAAGGTGACAGCACACCGAAAGCAGGACCGACTGTGCCAGAGAAGACTGTGCCATCTTTCACTTTGAACGAGGACGAGGTTTCAGCAAAGGCCATGCCGCCACCTCCTGTATCTTCCTTTCCAGCTGCCAATAGCGCACCAAGAGTGTCAGCTATGCCGCCTCCCCTAAAGCCAGCATCGAAGCTTAGCTCAGGCCTGATGCCGCCTCCATCTCGACCTGCAGTGCCAACGGCAAGACAGAGTCCCGGTACAGGCCTTCGTGTCCCAACAACAGGTCCGCTGCCTAACCGCGGCCCTCCTGCAAATAGCCAGCAGCGCTTCAATGGGGGACTCTCTCCCAACGGCACAGCAGTGCCAACTCCAAATCCGCGGGGTAAAGTTCTTCTCAAGCCTGGCCACTCCCCAATGGACTGGGCAGCGCTTACTCGTAGCGGCAATCTCTCAGGAGTTCCAAGCTTTCAGCGCGTGACACCAAGCGAGCTCAAGAAGATGACTGGAAGGAAAGGCAGGCCCGCCTGGAGCAGCTGGCAAGGCAAAGTATACAATATTACACCTTACCTGCCTTTTCATCCTGGTGGAGAGACGGAACTCATGAAGGCCGCTGGCAGAGACGGTACTAAGCTGTTCATGGATGTGCATCCGTGGGTGAATTGGGACAACATGCTGCAAACTTGCTTGGTCGGTGTTCTGGTGCCGGAGAATTATGGAGTTAGCGAAGGATCGGAACTGGAAGACATCGACTAGCGAAGGTCTTGGCAATGCAAAGCTGGCTTGATGAGACAGATGCAAGCTATATGGCGCTGAAATAACATTACCAATCACATACGGCCACAGGTAGCTGGGAACAAGCAATCCCGTCCGCTCTCCCCCTCTCTCCAAGTATCTTCAGGCCATCAGCGCAGAATTGACGATTGTTGGATATAGCTTTCTGGATACTTGTGCCTTCTAATTCTCTAGAAATTCGGATCTCGGAGGCAGGTCCTGCAGTAGCGTGCCAACCCGAGATCCTTCATACCAGAGCCAATAAGATCTTACGGCGCGGTCAACAGAGAAGACTAGTGAAAGGGGCGAGGTAGTCACCATGGACGACCTTACGGGCAATATTCGCCATTAACTTCGAGCCGCACCGAGAGTGCTAGCGACGAAGACATGTCAGACGAGGAAGTTATAATGGATAACACGTCGGACGAGGAATCTTCACTGCTATTAGAAAGCCGTAACGAGAATGCTAGCGAAGAGGACATGTCGGACAAGGCTGTCACAATGGACGACCATGTTACAGAACAACATATGTTGAATTATCCCCCGCCGTAATGAATCGTAATCAAACCAAGCCGCTTCCTTCGATCCAGCAACCGGATCCCATCGACCTCCTGCGATCCAGGCTATACCGTAAGACCGACCTAAGCACAAGCAACAAAACCCTGACTCTTTCCAGAAGTGCAATCTGTGCCTTTATGAGGGTTTAGAGATGCTACAGAGTATTGGCGGTATATAGGAAAATCGCTGCTGTACATGTTGTCTTCGGCGCACTGTTGTATCCATACCGCTATTAGTCTATATACTAAAACCAGACGCGCCTCGTAGCGATCTTCTCGAGTTAAGAAGCAACACTTACGCAGTACGTATGTTTCCCGTTAGCTTCACAGCCTCCATTCCCTGCGGTGCCGTAGTTGCAATACCCAGCATACGCCGACCTAGCCGTAATAATGGTGGTGAGGAGGAACGCGAAGAACTTCATCGTTTCGAATAAAGCTTGATCCTTGTTTTCGAAAGTACGGATTGGATGTAGGTAGGTGTATACGAAGGACCTTAAGCAGACTTGTACGTAGTTTCTTGCTAAATGCGGGCCAACAGCTCTCGCGGTTAGCAGCTTAAATAATAGGGGAGAGAGCGAACAGGATGCCCGACTCCTATAGATTTCGGGCCGACTGCTATAGCATGCATATCCCTTCGTTGTTCAAAGTGGTGTGTTTTGAACCCCAGTAGCAAGGTTGGACGGCTTGCAACGTCTGCGGGAAGGCC
Source organism: Pseudocercospora fijiensis CIRAD86 (assembly GCF_000340215.1). NCBI lineage: Eukaryota > Fungi > Ascomycota > Dothideomycetes > Mycosphaerellales > Mycosphaerellaceae > Pseudocercospora > Pseudocercospora fijiensis. Next base: position 8,823,048 of record NW_006921532.1, read on the forward strand.
GTGAACAGACCAGAAATTTGTACGTGCGCGTTGCTACGCTGTAACGCTGTGCAAGCAAAAGACCCCTACGCCACCAAACTCTCCTTCTTGGAACGAAAATTCGAAACCACAACGGATGGCACTGGCATTACCCACGGAGGGCCTAGTGTAGTAGGGGAGCCCGGTAGGTAGGTAGGTAGGTAGGACGGGTAGGACATTTGCCGTAGGGGCAAATGCTTATCGGCAATTGCTTCTCGGCAATTGCGTAGTAGCTATTTAGCCAGTGGGTAGTTGGTCAAATCCACTACATAGTTGCCTAGTACACCTCGATTAAGCGAGATGGCGGACGGGGGTAATCCCCGTAAACGGCAGCTAGCTTGAAAGCGTTAGACGTAAACTTTTTAAAGGTACGGATAACTCCTTTAGGCAGTACGCTAGCTTTGACTAGTTAGATCCCGTTTTCAGGGATCACCGCCGTCCGCCATCTCGCTTAATCGAGGTGTAGAATCCGGGATTCTGGATCCCAGTGACTAACAACAAGAAAGTTTGGTGTTGGTGTTGGAATTGGAAAGCACAAGTCTACTTGGGGTGCGAGTCGTCGAAATTGGGCTTCTACCTTAGCAACAAAGAGAAATTTGTATACGCCTGGTCCAATCCTGACTTTGACTGGCAATATCGGTAGCTCTATGCTTCTCAGCCAGAGTTCGGCTTGAACAACAGGATCATCAAGTACCCTCGTAGACGCCTTTCAGGCGGTACGAGCGCCATCAACTTGTTTGCACTCATATGTCCGTGGTGCAACGAGATTGATGCTTGGGCGGAGTTAGGCGAGAAAAGGGAAGGCTGGGATTGGCAGACTCTTGTGCCGTATTTTCGAAAGTTTCACACGATTGTGCCACCAAGCGAGGAAATTGAGGAGGAGCTTAACGTTGCGCATAGCGATGCCAACTTTCAGGCGTCCAAAGGACCATACTTGACATGTCCTTTCTCGACCATCCGCCATACCGTGCCGCGAGCGAAGCCAAGCATGAGATGAATGCTTGTGAATGGGGCATACCAAGGACCTGGTAGTTGGGATAGAGGAGATCGGCATGCCTTCCAGCCCTAAAAGATGAAGTAGGAGAGAAGAGAAAATACGAGATAGGGAGCTGCGGAGGAGACTGCGTTGTAGATGTTGATGAAACCCATCCTGAACGTGTCGAACTTTCGATGCTTGACGTGACGACTCTTCGCTTTGTTCTGTGTTCGGATGATGTTAGAAACCAGTGTTCAGCTTGGGCCTTCGTCTCTAGACCGGACGTATGGAGAATTGCAGCCAAGGCGATACATCCTATTTCAATTTTAGGACTCCAGGCGGTGCTAACACGAGAGAATCCCCTAAACGAAGTCCGTAGTTAAGTCCGTAGAACTGCTGTACAAGATCTGGGGGATCTGGTTGGTCGAATCCGCTTTCCATAAGTTGGTATAGACGTGTTTTTCATATGAGAACTCCACCAGAATCCTAGTTTTGCCGACGAACGCTCCGAGGCGACGAGTTTTTACAGGCGATGGAAGAGTCAGAAGATCCGGTTGCGCCGCACGGGAGTAGGCATGCTGGACCGCATGTTCTAGATAACCTATGGATGAAGCGCCCGATGCTGCCACAACATATAGACTTGGGTCTAATCGGGCGTGTGAGGATCAAGTCCGTCAGGTTTGAGAATCTTCAGTGAATGAGGGCAGTGGGAAGCTGATGAACGTGGTGGATCTGCGGTGATGTGACGAGCCTGGTCACAACATCGATGTGTATACATTACATCGCGGCATCCAAATTTGGGAAAGCCGTAGTCTTAGCATATCGACTAAAGATCGAAAGCGGATTCTTAGTAAGCAATTCCTACGAGTTTTTCGAATTCAAAACATCTGACACCATCACAGAGTGCAAGAACATGTGACAAGCCATCAGCAAGGTCACTGGAAAATGTGAATCGGACGGCGTGATTTGAGGTGTACGGCAAAGCACACACTGCAGCTGTAGCTTCGATTCCGTCGATGTAATGTGCACGATCACCCTTGACACCAAGGCGCAAAACATTCCGTCGCCCTGCTAGTATCGATCCGAAGTCTTCATGCCTTACCCTCTCCATTGCCACTGACCTCGACCTTCGATCCATCGGCGGCATACCCTTCCGGCATGCACACCTTTCCACCAGGCGAGTCCTCTAATCTCGCTGTCAGAATTTCCACGCCTGTCTCAGTGACAAGGAGTGTGTGCTCGAACTGGGCCGTCCTACTGCCATCCCGAGTGACAGAGGTCCAGTCATCCGGCCAAGTCTGATCTCTGTAACTACCCAGTGTGATCATGGGCTCAATGGTGAAACACATGCCCGGTTTGGCTTCTCCAATAGCCTTGTTCTTGGCGTAGTGAGGAACATTCGGTGCACAGTGAAAGAGCTGATTGATGCCGTGACCGCAGTAAGTCTTGACGACCTGGCAGTTTCGCTCCTTTGCGACCTTCTCGATTGTGTTGCCGTAATCGCGGAACAAGGCGCCAGGCTTGACAAGCTTGATGGCATCGTCCAAGGAGTCACGGGAGGCTTCTGTCACGCGAACATTGTCCGGGTTTTGTGCTGCCGAATCGCCAATGTAATAGGTCTCGTTGAGATCGCCATGGAAGCCATTGTGGTAAAGTGTAACATCAATATTGAGAATGTCGCCGTCTTTGAGGGGTCGGTGGTCGGGGATTCCGTGGCAGATGACTTCGTTGGGACTTGTGCAAACTGATTTGGGGAAGTGGCAGTAATTCAGTGGTGAGGGATATGACTGTCGCATGTCAGTATTGATGTGATGATGGCGATAGGAAAAGGGGAACTGACATCACGTTCTATACATGCTTCATGCACGATCCGGTCAATCTCGTCCGTGGTAACTCCAGGCTTCGCCGCTCGAGCTGCAATGTCAAGCACTTCGCGTGCGAGCCGGCATACTTTTCGCATGGCATCCTGCTCCTTCTCCGTGAGAATCTTGATCTTGTTGCGTCCTACAAAGACCTGTGGCACATCAGCTTCATTCTTCTAGGACTGCGCCGCGCCCGGAACGGTCGTACCTGCTCGCTTTTGGGAATACCATTGCCTGCATAGTCTGGTCGTGGTATCCTATCTGGTAGTGTTCGCTTTGGAGAGAGAGGGTAGACGGGTCTCAGGGGACCGGTGAATGGATAGGTGGGAAACGGGTTGAAGTGACCATCTGCGTCTGGTAAGGACACGACTTTCGGCGGAAGGACTTTGGAGAGCATACTGTTCTGTGCTTTGTGAAGCTTTTTGTGTTCAGCCTACCTCATGTCAGTGCCGTTCTCGTGCACTTGAATACGCTATATGGCCGTATCCCTGCCATGTACCATAGTGTGGACCAGAGCACTGACCTACCCAATTCCTTTTGAAGCAATCTTGACCGCAGAAATATGAGTTCTTCCCGAGCTTCTGACATGTCGGACACTGCAGCGTGCCTGCATCGTTTTCGCAGTCCGCCCCTTCGCACTTGGCGACCTTTGCGACCGTGGTCTCCTTCGCAGGCGCCTGATCCATGCTGATCACTCAGCTAGCAGCAATTGGGGGAGGAATCGATCGTGGTCTCACGGCGGTGAGTGCAGTGCTGTGGAAATGGACCTGTGCTGCTCGGTACGAGTCGATGTGCTTCTACTGATGTGGAGCGATTCTCAGAGACCATGTCTTGTTGTGTCTTTGTTCTCAGCGACGCGCATTTTCGAGATCGAGCTCCGTCGGTTCTCGCCGCTCGGCGTGAGTGAGGAAGCGGGAGGGCGGCTCGGCTCGGCTCGGTCCAGAGACAGACAGAGACAAGCGCGCGCCCAGGCGAGAGGTCTTGTCCGAAAGACCTCGGCGGCGACTGACAAGTTCCCAGAATCGCATTAATAAACACCAGAAGAGGTCCCGGGTCATCGGACGTGGAGTCATCCAGGCAATGACCGCAGACGTCAAACTGCGACTCTCAGAAGGCACATCTGCTGGCCATGGCCACGGCTGAGGGCAACCAGAAAAGCGGAAGCAAATGCGTGGTCATCGGCGCCGGGCCTGTGGGTGCTTTGGCCGGTCTCTACGCGGCGACACGAGGCTGGGACGTCGAGGTCTACGATCTCAGATCAGGTACTTGTTCCTCCTCCCCCTCACCGCCGTCGTGGCCGTCCGGCGTTGCTGACAGCGCACAGATCTGCGAGATGCATCCACGACGCCTCTCAACTTCACCAGGAGCATCAATCTGGCCCTTTCTGAACGTGGCATCAATGCCCTGCGACAATACAACTCCGACCGTCTTCTGCACTCCATTCTGAACGAGACGATTCCTATGTATGGTCGCATGGTTCACGGACAAGACCGCACGGGAGCCTTGACTGAAGCAGCTCAGCCTTACGATGTCCATGGTCGATATATCAATGCAGTAGACCGTGGCGACCTCAACGGACGGCTTCTGGACGAGCTCGAATCTCTGCCCAATGTCAGGCTACGATTCAATCACAAGTTGACGGGTGTTGACTTCAAGCGTCGCCTTGCGTGGTTGGAGCAGAAAGGCCCGTCGAGACGAGCGAGTGTGTTGGAAGATGGGACGCGCGCCAGCAGTCGACCGGGTCGTCCGGACGAGATAGAGATCGAATTCGATCTTCTGATCGGCTGCGATGGTGCTCACAGCGCTGTCCGTTTCCACATGATGAAGTTTGTTCGCCTGGACTATCAGCAGACCTATATTGACACTCTTTGGTGTGAGTTCCAAATCCCTCCGGCAGACGACAAGTCCAGCAAGACGCCATCGGCCAAGCACGGCTTTAGGACCAGCCCAAATCATCTGCACATTTGGCCCGGGAAGGACAAGATGTTCATCGCCATTCCCAGTACTGACAAAACTTTCACATCCACCCTTTTTGCACCAGCCGCTGATTTCGAAGCATTGGAGAAAGATCCATCGCACGTCGAGCGCTTCTTCAATGCCCATTTTCCCGGTGCTGTCGATCTGATCGGACCCGAGTCAATCACGGAACAATTTGGCGAGAACCCACATCTTCCACTTATCAGCATCAAGTGCTCGCCGCATTTCTATGGGTCGACCGGTGTGATTCTGGGGGATGCAGCGCATGCCATGGTACCATTTTACGGGCAAGGAATGAACGCTGGTCTGGAAGATGTGCGCGTGCTCTTCTCGCACCTTGACGCACATCCGATGAGTCCCGATGGCCGTGCTAAGGCGCTGGAGTCTTACAATGCGGAGCGGCTGGCCGATGCACACGCGATCAATGATCTGTCTCTTGCCAACTTCTGGGACATGCGCGCGGGTGTAACATCCAAAGTGAAATTACTCCGCAAGAAGGTCGAGGAGTTCCTCTCGGATCGATTGCCAAGCACTGGCTTCGCGACGCAGTACAGTCGGGTCAGCTTCAGCAACCAGCGCTATTCAGACGTGATTAAAGCGGCCAATAGGCAGAAGGAGGTTCTGCTAGAAGGCATGGGCATCGTGGCAATGCTGCCTGTATTCGGTGTTGCAGCATATTATGCCCTTATGTGGCAGCGAAATCGCGGGCGACCCGATTTTTTTGCAGGCTTAAGGTTTGTGGGCGAAAGAATTGGACGAAGCTTCAACTCAAGATGAAAGCTGGTCAGCAGAGTTGTATGGTTGATGAGAACTCAAATGATCGCCCTGTTCCTCTCCCATCATTTCGTGTCCGTCATGCTCCGCAGACTGCTTTAGCACAACGACGCACTGAACGATCTCCCTGCTCACTACGCGCGCTCTCCCGATCACAGCGATATTGCTTTCCCACTCGCCTGCGCTGGCACTCCGCCGGGATGGGATGCTACCACAGCAAGGAGCGAGATGCCGAACTTGGGCTACCGGGTGATAAAGAAACTGAGACAGTGATCGGAAGAACACAAGCAGCACCTGGACAAGCTGCTGTAGACCGCGACGAAATGCACAGATATCGAGCTCATCTGTCACTCATCGAGCGCCAAAATGCAGGCCGTGAGGTCTCATCATTGCCTCAGGTCCCGAGTCCCGCCGAGCGCTCTCTGGATCTCTGTCTGCCTGTCGCTATGGACTATGTGACTCCCCGAGGCGTCAGACCTGATAATTCCGGTGCAGTTGGCTGGGATGTGTTCAAGAGTACCACAGATAGGTGGAAATTCATTAGTATGTTATTCACGTTTGATGCCAACACACTACCACGTTCGTGAACCATAGTGCTTACAATTTCGACAGAATCTGCTCTCGTGGTCCTATCTTCGAACGGTCTCCATGAAATCAACTCGAAGCGCGTTGACCTTTTCTTCCCACGAATTCACCTCCACGATGGGATTGCGTACCGCGCCTCTCTAGCTGTCATGATGGACGATGGGAGCCAGGTCAAACACAGCATTATTTCCGCCAACTCGGCCGCCGATCGCCGTACAGCGTTTATTCATTTGATGTTTGATGTTGAGAAGCAATTGGAAGCTTTCCTTTCTTCCAGCCTGAACCACGTTCCCGTTCTGAAAAACGACGGGATCATCAGGTTTCCACAACCGGCGGCTCAGCCGAGACAGTCTTCTGCTTCTTCGGCAGCGCCAACCACCCAGCACGTCACTCCAAGACGTTCGCAGCCTCATATCTCGACAGCAATGCCCACATATCAAGGACGCATTCTCCACGAGGTTGGATATCCTTCATACTACCACATGCCTCCGCGTCCTCCACTGGTATCCGGAGCTCGCAATCGCACAACAGGACCGTCATTCTCAACAAACAATACTCGCAGTCCCGCAACTCTGGAATCTTTCAGGATTGGGGCCGGTCAATATGTCTCTTACTCATCACCTCAGGCCAAGGGTCTACCAGCTTACAGCCACGACTACCGATATGACTGGCGCTCTAAAAACCCCGAATGGAAAAGTCCCGAGAACTTTGGCATTAAGATCGACCCGCCAATGCCTAAGCCTGCGCACTTTGGGATCGAGACAAAAACGCCAGAACCGAAGAGACCGACCAAACACAAGCCGAGCTCAGACCGTCCACGAGGGCCCGCCAGATATCGGTCGCTAAATCCACGACCTAGTGAAAAAGGCACCTGCAAGCCGCTGGATCCACCACAATCTCCTAAGGAACCTGAGGTCGACTTGCGATACTTTGCTAAGGACTCGTTGAACGAGGAGACTGAAGAGCTATTTGAAAATGGAGAGACTGCCCTCGCCCTCAAGTCTAAGAAGTCGCCGAGGGTAAGGGTGAACGAGGTGTCGGGAGATCTACTCGAAGAGGGAGAGACTGTCCTCAAGTCTAAGAATTCACCAATGGCAATGGTGAAGGAGATTGATGAAGATCTATTTGAAGATGGAGAGACTGCCCTCGCCCTCCAGTCTAAGAATTTACCAAGCGTAATGGTGAACGAGGTGTCTGGAGATCTACTCGAAGAGAGAGAGACCATCTTCACGTCTCAGAAGTTGCCAAGAGTAATGGTGAAGGAGATAGATGAAGATCTATCCGAAGAGAGAGAGACTGACCTCACGTCTGAGAAGTTGCCAAGGGGAATGGTGGAAGAGGTGTCTGGAGATGTGTTCGAAGAGACAGAGACTGACCTCACGTCTAAGAAGCCGCCGAGGGTACTACTGGTGAAGGAAGTCTAGGGTTGAACGCGCAGCGGGTTCGGACTGATGCGCGGTGGTCAGCGACCACAATCTTGTTTGTTTTGTCCACTTAGTCTTTTTTTTTGCATTTGTAGCTTGATTCAATATCAAAACCACACTCGTTTGAAAATGTCTCAATTCAATTCCGAAGCCACCAAACACCATCTCCACCCAATCCTTCGATGGCTCATCCTCTCTCACACACACACATTCCCACACCAGCTCATCTCATCCTCTCTCACGACGATTCCCCTTCCTTCGCGAATACGAAACATTGGCAACATTCCCCACCGAGTCACAATGGCTCATACCCACTCAACTTACACAACATGAAAACCCCCAACGCACAAAAAAAAACCGGCCTTCAGGTTACGCAGAATTATATATAGTCGGTCGATAGCATCGAAATCACTTCCACTCACTCACTTCCCCTATACCTTACCTGATCGATCTCGCGACGCGCGGTAAGTCTTTTCTCATCCCATGTCATGTTACGCATTTGCAATGATTATACCCAATTTTTGCCGAGCGGAGAACACGAGAGACGAGACGAACAACTCGTGAAACTCTCGGTTCTTTGAAGACTCGATTTTCTTTGTCCGACATCGCCTGAATCGCAATGTTGTTGTTACATATCTCAGCGTAAACTGTCTCGAGATGTAATGGTTGCTGACGCTCTGGCGACCATAAGCAGGTATCTACTGGATCCAATGCCGAACGAATATCAACGCGGCGCTCAAGTCTGTCGGAACGCAAAGTTGGAGAAGACCGAAAGCCTCAAATGCTTTCGATTGTTTTTCTTTTCTCTGCGCTGTTTGCTCTGTCTGTAGCGGTAGCACACACACATACGTCGCTAAAGTTACTATACAACAACAAATACACACATACTTTCGCCTCACCGATTACCACCTTCCGCCAACAGTCTGATTTTGTTCCATATATGCATAATGTGCGCACTCATCGGCAAGGCTCCCTCCCACGCGGAATTGCTGCTGTTCATACCATCTCGCCTGGAGCTTATGGATCTGAACGCCGTTAGCGCTGCCAATGCTGACTGTGCTGCGGTGTCGCTGATGGGTGCTGATGGAAGAGCTGGTAGAACTGCGTGATGTAGTGATAGATCCGATGAGAGTGTCCTCATCGTCGCCGCTGTCCTCGTTAGTCAGAAGTGACAACTAATCTCCACCTTTCTTCTTCTTGCCACGCTTCTTTCGTTTCTTCTTGCCACTGCTTTCGCCATTCGATTCATGACCGCCACTACCAGAGTCTTTCTCATCATGCTCTTCGTTCTTGGAGCCTGGGGAATTCAAAGTTCGGTGAGAGTGGCTGCGCGTCTCCTCGTGACCGTCTTCACTACTAGAGGTGGTCTCGAGAACGACTTTCTTCATGCCGCCAACCTCGATTGTGCTTTCTGTGATCGAACCAGATCGCGCTGTCATCCGCTTCTTACCAGAGTAGCTCGACTGCATGTCCCCAAGCTGATCGTTGTCATCTTCAGCGGCTGCCGAACCACCGACGACCAGCTTTTCTGGTAGTTCTGGCGTCAGCTTCAGTGGGGATGGCGAATTTGTATTTGTCTCGTTTGTAGGCTTGCTCTCTTCCTGCAATTTCTGGTCTTGTGTTCGCTCCTCTTGTTGTTGTTGCGATTCCTGATTCTGACTGGAGCCGTCTTCTTGCGGTATTCGGTTCTCGGGAGGCACAGAGGTATTCTCTCTGGCTATCCGGCTCGCTTCTTGCGCACTCATCTGTTCGGATCCACTCATACCTCTCGGCCTGGTTGGCGGCGTGTCCATAGTGCCGTAGACTGCCGCTGCTCCACTAGAAGCGCCGCGCGAACCAGACCTCAAAGCTTCAACCGCTTCATCAACGGTCGCTTGATTAGGTGCCGTGCCTGGGCGAGCGTCCCCTGAGCCGGAATCGATTCCTGTAGTAGTCTGGTGGTTCTCCGGAATGGTTCCAACTCCGGGCTTGATCTTGACGCTGGTGAATTTGGTGGGCTTGGGTTTGCTTGCGGCATTGCTTGGTCCAAGATGCTTGAGATGCTCTCTGATTTCTGCGGTATTCTTGCGCACTGGAACAGACCTTTCGCGGGTAGAATCAGATGCAGCGCTTGATCTCCTACGCATGAAGAATGTGGTCTGACCGTTGGCAAGGCTTGTTTTCCGCGACTCGGTGGTATCCTTCTTGATCAAAGGCTCGTTCTCATCCGCCTCCTTGCCGTCATCTTCTTCGACGACAGAACGGGTCCTGCTAGGAAAGCGGGTCTTCGGAGCTGGTGCCATACGGCGAATAGCCTTATGAACGTCGATGAAGACATCAGACTCATCAATGATCTCCTCTCCAATCAATTCCTCGATGACATCCTCCAAGGTGAGAACGCCGAGTGCTCCTCTGTCTTGGCCTGGGAAATCTGATACGAGCACCATGTGGCTCTTGCCTTCCTGGAAAAAGTTGATGATGTCAAGGCAGGATGTGTGGGGCGCCGTTTCGGGAAGCGTTGCCAATGCGAAGTCGCGAACGCGTTTGCAGTCTTCTGGGTCGTAAGTGATCAAGATCTTGACCAACAGCATGCCGATGAAGTTGCGATTGTTGTCTGGTGCATAGATAGGTATGCGAGAGTATCCCTGTGAAAGGATGGTGTCCATCATCCTCTCATCCAGGACGGTATCGGCGCTCATGGTAAAGACATCTTGCATGGGTGTCATGATGTCGCCGACTGGTTTGTCCTTGAGATCCAGCACGCTGTTGATAATGGTCACCTCATCTTCCATCAATCGCTCTCCAGCCCCAGCTCCCAATGTCTTGTGGAGCGTCACCAATGTCTTCAGACCAGCTTTCTTGTACATGGTGCCGTGATCCTCTCCGAGGAGGTGGTCCAGCAGCTTGGCTGTCGGCCAAGCGACAGGGCACATTATCCACATCAGAACGACGACAAGCGGCGCGCAATAGGCTCCGATAGAAAGGCCATAGCGTACGCAGATGGACTGCGGCACGACTTCGCCAAAGATAACTAGAAGCACGCACAAATCAGTACATTATCGCGCTCTCCGAAAATTCCTGAGCAGACCTACCAATCAACACAGTACTGCTAACCACTGCAGGCCATCCACCTCCCAAACTGCGATCCAGGACAATGGGCAGTGTCTCGTTGGTAATAACATTCGAGAGCAGTAGCGTGACCAGGACCCAGTGCTTGCCCTTCTTCAGCAGATTCAGCACTTTGGACGCATGTCGCTTCTCGCTGCCCTCTCCGCTGGTCGCTATCACATGCAGATATGTTTCATCTTGTCCCATCAATGCAATGGTCAAGCCCGCAAAGACACCTCCAAGCAAGACGAGGGCAATGGCCACCCCCAAGTAGATCCATAACGACGGGTCATCGGCGTCCTTGGGCAGGTCCTCACCGTCTTCTAGTATATGCAGATGCCTGGCAACCAGCTTCAACGGAGTCGGAGCAGCGCTCGCGAGCGGTATGAAGAGCAATTTGGCAGCGGCGAGGACCATGGGCCTCACCGCGCCGGCGCCCGCATGTCTGTGTCCATTGTGTTGCGGCTGCGTTCGACCCGTCGAAGCAGAAGACATACGCCGCAACAGCGCCCAGCACGCGGCCAATGGTTGATGTACACGAAGTCGGTGGCGGTCGGGATGGTATGTGGTGGGAGAGATGGAGTTGAATGGGCGGGCGAATGGAAAGCGTAGAGGTCGGCGGTGGCACACAATGAACCGAACAAGCGCACGGTGAATCGCTCTCGCCTGCAATGGGCTGTGGGATGTCGGATGTGGTGAAGCTTCAGATAAAGTCTAAACACGCACGTCAACCGTTGAACGACAATTCCACGCACGGCCAGTCTTCCCAGTCGGCATTTCCCGGTGACGGCGGCGGCAAGAAGGACAAATGGTCAGCAGCTGAAGCAGACAGAGTACAATCTCACGTTACAACAGTGCGCACTCCTCTTCTACCCCGACGGTCCCGACCACACAGCAAAGGGCCCCCCTGCAATGTGTGCGACACGCAGAATGACTACGCCATCGCCATCCGATGGCCTGTGCCATGCTGGACGTTACGCCGCCGCTGACATAATCATCATCCATACACGTCTCCAACGAGCACGACGACACCACCACGGGATTCATCGGCAAAATGGATACAGGCGAGCGGAAACCCGTCTCTATCAGCAGAACCGAATACTACAAGGCTGGGATCAGCGCGCAATGCCTCCTGAGAAGAGCAACATACCACTCTGCATTGTGACAATGTGTCCTGAGCCGAGCCTGAACAAGAGACACGAAGGATCAGCCTCGGTCGGTCGATCCTTCGCCGAGAAACGAGACGAGGCTATCAGAAGCAGGTGTGAAGTAGTACGTTTTGCTACACTATTTCCTTACGGCTAACAGCAACCAAAAATTTCGATTAACGCCATCAATCCTCTGTGGATCAATCTCATGGGTCATACTGCCACGGCGTGGCAAGATAAGAGTCCGAGTACAGGCTAGTGTACCAACACATCACCCGAGGGTCCAGGAGAGTATGGACCCCAAGGCGGGCTGGGAATTGGATTGACTGGGCTGGAACACCGGTCACCCGATGGGCCTGGAGAATAGGGTCCCCAAGGAGGACTCGGAATAGGATTGACCGGGCTTGAGCAGCTATCGCCAGAAGGTCCCGGAGAATAAGGACCCCAAGGAGGGCTGGGAATTGGGTTGACTGGGCTGGAACACCGGTCACCCGATGGGCCTGGAGAATAGGGTCCCCAAGGAGGACTCGGAATAGGATTGACCGGGCTTGAGCAGCTATCGCCAGAAGGTCCCGGAGAATAAGGACCCCAAGGAGGGCTGGGAATTGGGTTGACGGGGCTGGAGCAGCGATCGCCAGAAGGTCCCGGAGAGTAAGGACCCCAAGGAGGACTTGGAATCGGGTTGACGGGGCTGGAGCAGCGGTCGACCGGTGGACGAGGGTAATGAGGACCCCAAGGCGGGCTTGGGATTGCTCCCATGCTGTCAGTGGGTGGGGAAGTAGGAGGCGGAGTTGAGCATGGACCGCCTGCCTCAAGGGAGAGATGGGGTCGGATCGGCGGAAGAGCAGGTGAATTTGGAGGTGGATCTGGCGTACATGGTCAGTAGATCAAAACAGCCATGTGGATAAAATGGGCCTGTTGTACTACTCATTATTGTGCCTTCGTTGTGTTCGTGAGTCGTGATGTGGTAGGAAAGAAAAGACAATGTGACTCACTGACAGGAAACTAAATACCGATTGGAGTATACATTCACAGAAGGCCGATCGACGCAGCAGTGCGTATTACGCCACCGAGAAGCGTATACAGTTTGATGGATGATGCAAAAACATGGCGAAAGTAAAGAGGGAATAGCCGTTCTGGCGGAATTTTCGCCTTCGTAAGTATGGTAAGATACATCCGCTACGTTTGTCCGCCTCCTCAATCGACAGAAGATGCGATTTGGAGAAAACATGAGCATTGATTCCAAGTCGATCGTGGCAAAGACAAATGTCAGTCAGACAAACTACCTGCGCGAAGTTCAATTCAACCCGCAATCAGAGACTGTGGCGTAAAACATCAAATCACTAATACCGAGACAAAAGACAACCACTCTGAAACTGGTCTTAGACAGAGGATGGCAGCAAGCCTGAATTACTCCACACATTTACATCTACGCCCAAAGCCACGAACAGTAATCCCTCCATCAACTCCAGCAAACCCCAAAGCTCCTCTCCATCGCAATCATGCCCCCCAACACACACTCCCCCTCCTTCACCATCCAAATCACATACAACCCCGACGCTAACTCCAACTCCACGAAATTTCCAATCACAGACATCTACCACGAAACAAGTCTCCTGACCGCTTGCGAGAAGCTCAACGATGTGCAAACTTCAAGAAACATTTTCGGGCGTACGATGATCATGCAGTGGTCGATTATAGATGGACCGACGGGGCGGAAAATCTTGATGCATGAAAGCGAGGCGGAGACGGATTGGTATGATGTGATTGCGAAGATTGAGTGTGAGGATGTTGGGGAAGAGGTTGTGAGGGAGATGAGGGAGCTTGGTTTGCTTGAGAAGGAAGAGGGTTGTCAGAAAGATCGGGATCTTGGAGGTTGATGGGGTTGATCGATGAAGATTTCATGATTGTGCTCATATGATGAATATCTTAGGAGGTAATTGATATTTTGTTACAGTGGTCGTGCTCATTTCAGAAGGTGGATATGTCAGCGCACATATCTTCCAAGGGGAACTTTGCCATGCCGCCGGCTACTGTGGAAGCCATGAGGGATGAACCAGAGCATGCAGTACTGCCATCATCGTTCGCGGACCGCGAGCCTGAGATATGGGCTGTGGCAAGCGAGCTCGATACCAGTATGTTCAGCATGCGATGTAGCTATTTATTGTCTGGGAAAAGTTGGCTGATGGTTCACAGTGGATGGCAGTTCTCCGACTGAGCGAGCGGCTATTCGAACCCGATTCGATGCTCCGACGGCTGGCCGCCGTCTTCCAAGCCCCAGCATAGCGAGCGATGCAAGCCAGTATTCAACGTCAGCTGCTGTTAGTGAGCAGCAGTTGACTTTCGAAAACGAACGAGACTATGCTCCCGTGCCAGGACACGATACTGGGCGCCCAGCCAGAGAGACGCATCGCAGCCGGAGCTTTGACCGTACAACACCTTGGTATAGAGAGCCCTCGCTTATTACATTTCCGGCAAGGTCTCATGTGAGGCCGGAGCGAGCAGCATCACCTCCTCGGAAGCCAGCACCGAGAGGTTGGACGATCTCAAAACTGCGCAAAGTCGAATCTGAAGGTGACTTGCGGGAGCGCTGTCGCACGGCATATCGACTACATCCATCTGAGGGGGTATTCTGTTCTGATATTGCTAGAAACTTAGAAGAGGAAGGGTTGTCTGCGTATGCCAAGCATCGCTCAGCGCCAGAAGTTGAAGATTCAGTCCCTAGACCCTTCTCCGTGACACTGATACATACTCGGCCCGACGGAGCTGCGCAGTCAGTAAAGTGTATTGGCTTGCGTGACGATATTGCGGCGTCGCTCAAGCTTGTCGAGGACATAGCAAACGACCCAAGACTGCATGGACGGACAATTCAGATCACGGTGCAGGGCGAGGATAATGGGTGGCGAGACCCATATGATGGTTGCGTCATTAGCACCAGCCCGGGCGTTGTGCATGTCATGATAGAAAGGGTACGAAGCTGTCGGACCACATTCTAGATAGCATAATGTGGTTATGAGTTGGCTAAGATTCTGTGGTTGTCCTCCACAAAGCTGGTCATCGCTTCTTCATGCGCTCCATATCAAGCAGTCGTTCTTGCTTACCACGGTCGATGACGGCTGCCTCAGCGATGGTACGTGGCAGAGCGTGGAAGAAACTGGCCTCCAGGGCATGCGGCCAGTAGGGAAATATCACGCTTCTACCGCAGCCGACAATGTTCAGAGCGCTCTTGGCCAGATTTCTCGCATTCGGTTCGAACAGTGTCTCCGGTCTGGGCGCATAATCCGTTCCGACTGCAGCGACGAGAAGACACATTATCTCGATGTCATGGCCATCAGCTTTCATCTCTGCGTTCAAGCTCGACGACCAGCCCTTGACATATGCTTTGGTTCCTGAGTAGACGCTCAAATAGGGAAGGCCGAAGTCACTGACTGCACTACCGATGTTGAGGATGAGTGCCGGAGTGCTCTTCTGAAGCTGCGGCAGAAGTGCTCTCGTAAGTTCTGTAGCGAAAGTGGCATTCGTGTTGATGAACCTCGCTATATCTCCAGGAGCACGCTCATGAAGAGGCTGAAACGAGGCCATGCCGCCGGAGCCGCCGACATTGTTCACCAGAACTTTCAGATCGACCTCTTTCAATCGCGCCGCTGCTCCCTCAAACGTGGCCGGATGTGAGGATTCGCTCGCAGCGTCGATCTTCAGGAGCTTCACCTCACGCTGAGGCCAACGCTTCAGGAGTTTTTCGCGTTCAGTCTCCAATTTCTCTTGATTGCGGGCATGTAGAACGACATTGAAACCTCGTTGGCAGAGCTCCTCAGCAAATCCTCTACCGATGCCGTCTGTTGCTCCGGTGACTAAAGCCCAGGCAGCTTTGCCATTGGGAGTCTTACTGTATTTTCCCAGAGAGCTCTGACGCAGGAAATAGATGTAGAAAGAGGTTGCAATGCTGTAGGCTTGGGAAGTGGCCCACAAACCTCCTATGAGGGCAAGCGCAGCAAGTGCTGGGGCGGGTAGGCTGTCAATCAGGTGCATTGGGACATTGGTGATGATAAGGGTAGAGATTCCGACGGATGTATGGTAGAGGTGGAGGTGTGAGCCAAGTTGCTCCGTAATGATGAATCGTCCACGCCACGTCCCGTGGAATTCTTTGCGTAAGGACATTTGGCATGTCCCTGCTCTTTTGTCAACGAAGGTCGCCACTTAACCTTCTTTCCTGCCTCCTCTTCGCCTCAAGTGCGAGTAGATCAACCTAGAAAGTAAATTCGAGGTGGCTCCAGCACATCCTGTGGGTTCCGTACAACCTGTAGAGTGCCCTAGATTTACCGAAATTAGTATATAAATTAGGGTATTGCAAACATAGTACACCCCTTATATAACCTAATTACCTTAGATTTCTACTATTCTAAATAGCTGTAATCGCTTAAAAATAACTACTAGTAAGTCTACGCCTATAACTTAGGACTACTACTTCTACCGCTTAGAAGCGACAAGCTCTCCTTATATCCGTCGTTTTAGTAGTCTAGTTAGTATAAAAGATAGCGTATAAGAGGACTAATCTATCCGGTATAGTCTAGGTAGTATACCTACGTATAACCTTCTATAAGCGCGTTTCGAAGGTATTATAGGCTTACTAATTAAAGGCTTCTAACGACGAGGTTTATAAGAGCTACCTAATAGCTATAGTAGATTATTTAAAGTATCTTTACTAGGTAATATTATAGGTAATAAATATAGAGCTATAGATAGTACTAGTACTATAGAAGGTAGCTCTACTATAGAAGGTAGCTCTACTATAGAAGTTAGCTCTACTATAGAAGGTAGCTCTACTATAGAGAATAGTAGTAGTAGATTACGAGGTAGAAATAGCTTACTTAGTAAGGGTAAATCGTCTAGTAAGGATAATAGTAATAGCTATTAATGCCTTAATACCTCGTCGCTATCGTATTAATTGCTTTTACTAGCGTTCTTTAGTAAAGATAGCGGCAATTAGCTAATTAGCGTTAATTATAGAAGGTCTGTATCTAAGAGGATATTAAATAGGCCCTCTTTAACCTCGTATAGTACGTCTTCCCTACTATTTTTAACCTAAGTAATAAAGCTGTTCTTATTAGGTAGACCGTAGACTAGTAAAGAATAGCCTTTAATAGTAGTACGAGGCCTATATATATCTAGAAGGTTAGTACTAGTTTTAGTTAAGGTAACTAATAAAGGTAGAGTTAGTAATTGTTAGAGCTAAAGAGGCTATATGTAATTGGCATGTAACTAGACTAAGTAAAGCTAGGGTCTTAGTGCCTTAGGCAGGGCTTGGCGCTTAGCGTTAGGCTAACTAGCCTACCTTCCTCCTTCTCCTCCTAGATCCTTATCGAATACTACCTATACCTACTACTACCCTATCTACCTACTAATATAACCCTTCTTATAGTAATATAGCCGTATAGAAGACTAGTCTAAGTAGTTACTATAACAGCCTATCGCTGTTAAAACCTCGCTACTTAGAAGTATAATAAGGTATTAATTTAGCCTCTTTAGCGCTACGTCTAGACTAGTCGTTTATATAATCCGATAATCGTTTATTAACTTCTAGTTTATTAGGGCGTAGTTAGTTACCTACTATAGGAGGGCCTTATATTACTAAGCGTCGTTTAGATTAGAAGCCTATATATTATAGAAGCGGAAGAAGGCCTACTATATAACTACTTCTTATATAGAATAGAAGCATTCCTTTACTTAGCGCTTTTATACTACTCCTAGAGCCTTATTAATATTGACGTAGGTCGCTACTAACTATTTATTATTATCGATAACAAGTCTAGTATTGTAATACTCTAGATGTGTAAGATTGCTATTTAGACCTTAAAAACGGCTATTATATAAATAATAACGTCGTAGCGTAAGAATACTCGTACTAGTAATATAGAAGCTTAAGCGCTAGATATACTTATAAAATAGGTAATAGCTATACTAGAAGTAGTAGAAGCATTTAGTATATACGTTGTTATATAGAGTAGGTAGAGCTATCTACTAAGTAGGCTTATTATTGTCTATATCCTTATAATCCTATATAATCTTATTAGCTATCTTCTTCTATACTAAGAGTAGTAGATATTAAAAGCCGGAGTATTATATTTCTGCTATATTTAGACCCCGTAGTAGTTCGGTTTGCGAACTATAGAACGTATATAGTTTGGTTTCTTAGCGGTACCCCTCCGGTTTAGTTCCGGTTTAGTTTTTTACCCCGCTAGTCTAAGCCGGTTTCCGAGAAAATCCGACTAAAGTTTAAACTGCGACGACATACGACGACATACGACGACCTCGGATCGGGTCTAGGGGCCCTATATTGCATACGCTACACGGTTGCATCTGTGTTTCGGGCTGTTTAGACGTGTTTTAGGTTAGGTTTTTGTCCGTAGCCGGCACGTAGCCGGCAAACCGGTCCGTATACCGGTTCCTTAGCAAAATAAACTAAACTAAACTAGAATTCCGGCTTAGTAAACTAAACTAAACTAACCCGGACTACTACGGGGTCTAGAGCCTATATTAGTAGCTAACCGTAGGTATCGATAATACTATTTCGTTATACGCGCTCGCGGATATAATCGTTAAGTTAGAATAGGTATATTATAAGGCTTAGAAACAGTTAGTTATTATTAGTAGTCGTAGTATAGAAGAGAAGAATATAGTCGAAAAAGCCGTTTTAAGGAATTCTAGCTATTCTAAGAAATATAGAAGAGGGCTTCTTTTATATAAATTTAGATAATATTATAAATAGCTAAGGGGACGAACACGTATCTTATAAGCTCTCTCTACGTATCTAACGCTTATCTCGGCGCTTTAAGTATACGTAATAGCCCTTTAGTAGACTAGTTATTCGAAACGCTATTAAAAGGAGATCTCCGACTAAACTCCGAGCCGTACCTAAGTCGCCTATAGCCCTATCGTTACTCTCTAGAGCTATCTACTTCTTCTTTAAATAGTCTACTTTCTTAACTGCCTTTAGTATAGTATAGCTTAGTAGGTCGCTCTATATAGTCTTAATAAACTACTAGTATTCTTCTTAGTCTCTTATAATAAACAATACGTTAGCTATAGCCCTAAAGGTAGTTAGAAAGCGCTTAAAGTACTTCTTAAGAGTTCTAATAAGATAGCGTTAGTAGAGGCGCTAAGTAATACTATAATCTATAAAAGCTTAAATTATACTAAGTTGCTTAATTTATAGTTTGCGAGATATACGTACTAGCCGCTTAACTTCTAGCTTACTAAGTAATAACTATATATTCTTAAGCGATAGATATTTAGCGTACGAAGGCTTATATATAATAAAAAGCATAGAGTTTAGCGATAGTAAGGTCGAAATAAGCGCGATATATAACCGCGAGGAAGAGATAGAATAGGTTAATAAATAAGAGGTAGAATGTTAGGACTAAAGAGGTTACACGTAATTGGTATATAACCGGGCTCGAGTAAAGCTAGGGTCTTAATGCCTTAGGCAGGGCTTAGCGCTTAGTAGTAGGCTAACTTGCCTGCCTTCCTCCTTCTCCTCCTAGATCCTTATCGAATACTACTTATACCTACTACTACCCTATCTACCTGCTAATATAACCCTTCTTATATAGTATTCGATCTACCCTTTAAGGGTAGTAGCTAGATAGTCCTTATTTTAAGCTTTTAGCGGTATAGCTACGAAAACTATCGATTTAACTATATTATACCCGAAGAACGGGACCTATACGTACTATTCTACTAAAAACAACCGTACCAATTATTAAGCAAGGCCTTCTATACGGCCTATTATACTAAGTTAAGCATACTAGACCGATACCTACTAATTCCGCTATATCCGCACTATAAGGGGCTATAATATATTATTAGTGCTACCCCTTATTACAATAGCCGGCCTATTACGAAGCAACAACCGTGCTGCCGCTAGCAGCGCTAGCAATAACAACGCTAGTAGCACGGTGCCTACTAAAGTGCCTACTAAAGTACCTACTAAAGTGCCTCCTACCGAAGAGCCTACTACTAGGCCTGCCGAAGAACCTATAGTTCTAGGTAATAATCTAGAATTGCCTATTAACGATATCCTTAACAACATTGTTAATCGACGATATAGCTAACTAGCCTTTAGGCCCTAGCTAGTAGCGAGACTTTAAGAAGCTACCTAAAACAGGCTCGCTGCTTTACGCTAAGAACAATAGCTAAAGGATAATCTCCTCGAGCTTCGCCGCCTTTAGGAAGCCCCGATAACTACTACTAAACTAATAGTAGGACCTTCCTCGCTATTAGCCTAGAAGAAGGACGCTAAGCTTAAGGACTATACCGTATTTAACGGCTCTAGCCGCAAGCAGTACAATAATTATATACGCGATTGTAAGCTTAACTAGCGAAATGTACCTAGGGCTCTTCTAGACGACTATTTATTAGTTGTCTACGCTATATAGTATATTAATAGCGACCTAAAACGCACCTAGGATAACTATTTTAACTCCCTCGACGATTAGACCTCTATTTAGTAGTAGACCTACAAAACTATTATACTAGATACCCTTAGAAACCCTATACTAAGGCAACAATATGCTTAGGACTAGTACCTTCGGGCTAAACAAAAGACTAACTAGTCGGCTCGCTTATTTAAAGCCTATTTAAAAACCCTTAAAGACGACCTTCCGGCTAAAACTAATTCTATATAGATCTCGGAGATACGCCTAAAGCTTAGATAGGAGCTTATCCTCGAATTAGACCGCCGCCGCGTATTTAAATAGGCTAATCTAATATGTATTTAATTTATAGTCGAGGTAGAAACAGCTAAACGAGCTGTCTAGCTCTAGTAACGACTAGAATTAAGGATCCGACTAGCTAGTACTAACCGTAGCAACCGTAGTGCCCGCGGAGGAAACTAAGGTTCCTACTAGAACAATAGTGCTAATAATAGGAATAGTAACAATAACCGTAGAAGAGGCCGTAGCCGGCGGCTATATAGAGGAGGCCGTAATAGGGGCCGTAGAAGGGGCTCGTATCCCTATAATACTAACCGCTCGACTAATAACAATAGTAGCAATAACGGTTATAGCAATCCCCTAATCGGATTAAAGTGCTTTAACTATAATAGTACTAACTATCTACTAGGCTAATATAATAAACCTAAGAACTAGTAAAGGACGGAAACTAATAACACTACTACTACTTATAGCAATAGTATAGGCTACCGAGGGTAACATAACCTATAGCAATATAGGCAGCTATATTTAGCAAGATAGGATAACGAGACTGTCGCTTAGGCTAATAACTAGAGCCCTACAATATAGGCATTGTAGAAGTGTGATATAAACAATGTACTATACGAGGTTGATGCTCTATCTATAATATAGAAGGAGGCCTCTTATATAGGCTTAAAACTAGCCTATAGGTATAGGGCCGGTTACTAGCTAATATCCCTCCCTTTCTTCGTATCTAACTAGACACGCTTTATATTGCGCGCTTAAAACAAACATATATGCATCCTTAGCGTTCTTAGCTAAGGCTATTTTCAGAACTCCGCAATAACACCCCCGGAGTAGCATTAATCCTAGATACTATAATTATGCAAAAACAACTTCCTAAGCAACACTATATAGACCTACTATTGCTTTAACGCGCCGTAATCCTTACTAGCAATAACCTTATCTGCTAGTCGGTTCTCGAAATCTCCTCTGTATGCGTTAAAGCTATTAGCACCGAAGTACTATCCCTCGTAGAAAGCTTAATTAACGAGGAGGTTAGTAGCCTTTTCCTTCGCAGCATTCTCCTAATCGTATAGATATTTCTTAAGTCCCTCGTTATTAAGCTAGAGGATCTGTTTAACTTTGTTCTAAATAACGTAACTTAACTAAGGAATTCTACTAACTAGGGCGTCGGAGATGCAACTAAGGCCTTCGACTAAGATAGCGGTAGGGAAGGGGAACGGTACGAAGGTGTTCGAACCTAGAAGGGCGGTTAGATTATAGTGCGCCTTAGCAACCTCGGCGACGGTTAAGTTATCGTAACTCTTAATCTTAGTGCCGTCGATAACGCGAGAGTAGCCTAGGTTAATTAATATACAGTTGCTCTTAGTCTTTAGATTACTATATAGCAGGTATAGTATCTAAATAGAGACTTCGTACTCCTTTAGAGGGTTGAGGATCTACTCCGCCTTACGCCCCTTACTATTAAGCTAACTATCGAATATATAGTCGAGGTCGTCGTCGGTAAGGTACTTATTAGTAAGCTTACCGATCTTGCTTAGCGGGACTAGGCTACGAGCCTTAAGCTTCTTAACCTAGTTCGCAAAGACCTCGGGCTAATGTATGCCTTTAACAATAGTAGAGTAGCTAGTCTTATCCTTAGATATAAGACAGACCTTAATGCGCAGGTAACTAGCACCCTCGCTAGCTGCGAGCTTAACTATATCTTGTCTGAGACGAGTAGACTCCTTAGAAGGATAGTTTTTATAAATACCGCTAACCTTAAAGAACTTAGTAGGCTTAGGGATAGAGATAAGCTCGTATACGTAATTAGGTCGAAGGGCGACAGCTAAGAGCTATAGGGCAGGGTGCTAGCGGACGATTTAGTTACTTACACTATAAGTTTAAAGGGCATTGCGGCCTTCCTGCTTAGACTTAGGCATCGTACGTATATACTAAAGGTATATTTTAAACTCCTCCTATATTAGGTCGATAAGGAAAGGAAGATATACTCTACGAGGCTCTTGTAACTAGCTAAAGACTTAAGGGAAGATAGTATTGCTAGTCTAGCGAAAGCGGTCGAAGGAAGTGCCTTAGCTAAGGATACCGGTAACGAACTTGCTCTAGCGATCTATTAGCGTAAGGGCGCGAGTAATAGTACTAGTAGGGTTGAACGCGTAGAGTCCTAGAGATATCGGGGCGGTAATAGGGCGTCTAGGAAACTAGTTAGCATAGGCCTAATTAGCCTTAAGGGTAGCGAAGGCGTCTTAATTAGGAACCTCGCGACTAATCTTTAATAGGCGGCCGACGAGGACAATCGCCTTAGCACTAGTATAGAGACTATAGACCTTAGCGGCCTTCTTAACATAGTTAGCATATATAGAGAACGGCTCTTCTCTTAGCTTACTAAGGTTGTCGAGCTATTAATAGATAGACAGGGCGGTAGGAGCTTTGCCTATATCGGCTTTAGGAACTATATCGATCTTAGTAATAAGGTGCGTAATAGAGTCGCCCTTATAAGAGCTATAGATGTTCTTAGTTAATAGGATCGGCGAGAGCCCTCTATCTCTACGCTCGCTAAAGGAGCCTTCGGAGGAGACATCTTCTAGTAGTATATCTAGTATATTAATATCCGAGTTACTATAGTTAGTACTATAGTTAGCCCTAGAAGGGGCGCTATACTTCTTAGTAGCCTTACGGAGGGCCTAGCGAGCATATAATACCTTCTTGCGCGCTGCTTCGGCCTTAGCGCGCTCGTCCTTAACTTCCTAAGGGACCTTACGGTTACGGGTCGAGCGACGGTCTTAAGCCTATATCTCCGTAGCGAGCGCGAGACTAGCAGCCGTATCGGCCTCTGTCTCTAGGCGAAGAGCCTTACGTTCAAGGACATTAACGATAGGAGCCTCTTAACCTTTAACAATAAAACCTATACTATTAATGCGATAGCCCTTCTCTTTTAGTAGATCCTTAGTTGTCTATATATTAAGATCGATCTAGACAATTGTATCGTAGTACCGCTTCTAGTAGGATGTTATAAAGTCGTTAAGCGTAAAGGACAAGTTAAGTAACTACTTGCCTACCTTCTTACTAGCAGTAGATATATAATAGATTATAGTGCGGGAAAGGTGCTTAGCGCCTTAACGACGGACCTTATACTTATTAACGAACGAAGAGACCTGCTTTATACGCTCTTATCTACCGTAGGCGAAGTTAATAAGGCTCTTAGGAAGACTACTTAGTCCTCCCTAATGTTCGAAGGCCTAGTCGAGGGTCTTAAAGCGCAAACGAATCTAGGTGCTAGCCGTCTTAAGGCTATAGACGATAGGAAAGGCTTGTTTAATATCTATATCGTTAAGGACCTCGCGCTTAAAGATACGCTTACCGATAGACTAACGCAAGTTGTTTATGCCGTACGCAACTAAGATAGCAGCCTTCTTAATGTTCCTATTAATAACGCGTAGTAGGGTACGAGCGTTCTAGATCTTCTCTTAAGGGTCTTTAAGGGCGGTAACGATCTAGAAGCAGTGCTCGAGGCTAGTTGTAGCAGCTAAGGCGCTATCGGAGGGGGCTTCGATCGGGACTAGTACGCCTAGGTTTAGGGCTAGTAGGTTGCTACTACTACTAGCGCCTAGCGGATTCGGGGCGCCGGAAGACATCTTAGTCGACCGGAGCAGAAAGGAGTTAGTAACGAGTTTGCAAAAACGTTCGTAGCTTGTTAATAATAATTAAAGGGTTTAGATAGAAGGAGGGGGAGGGGGTAGGCGGTAGTAAGTTAGTTAGTATTCGAGTAGAAGAAAGAGCTTAGAAAGCTCGCCTTAAATAGGGTGCGAAGGTAGCGTAGTCTGTGTATTCCGGTAAAGCAAACGGATAACGATTATATATAGACCCTAAAAAGTAAAGCTACATACGAGACTCCTTTATTAGTAAGGCGGCTAAAGTTTAACAATCGATCTAGCTAATTACTAGTAGCGACTACGCGCCTTTATTAACCTCTAGCTTTCGTAGATTCCCGCGCACTCGAAATGCGACTAGTTAGTTCGAGTACCTAGTAGTAATCTATAGTAGTAAGGCTAGCGGGACTAATAATACCCCCGGGATAGTATTAGCTTTTCTCTAGAGATGCTCGGCAACTAGGAGCAAATCGCCTAGGCCTAGCGTAGCTTGTATTAGCCTATAGTACTATCGTTGTAGATGCAGCATTACCTTTTATAGTAGCAGGCATATAAACGTAGCCCGTACGTTCTTCTTTCTTCTAGACACTAAGCTTAGCGGCCTAAGGTCCCTATCCTTAGAGGCTATAGGCCTAGTTTGCTGCGTCTATTTAAGAGCTAGGAAGGGAGAGGGACCCTCCCTTTTCTTAGTATCCTACGTAACTAATGCTAATTAGGGTAGGAACAATCTTCTCTAGCGGAGTATCTTGTTGTCGTTACTACCTAAGGGCGGTTGCTAGAGACTAGGAAACTAGAGGGAAGTAGTCTTAGAAGGGCGGAGGGTTAGGTTCGGCTATTTTCCTAATGCTACCCCCGGGGTATTATTAGGAAAACACGCCTCGTATAGTTCTATCTAAGGAAACAAGAGCAAAGGAATAAAGTTATAGCAACATTAATCGAAAGCAAAGGCAAAGTAAAGGACAACAATAAGATAAACTAAAAGCAATAAACGAGAGTATAAACATTAGTAGGAACAGACAATAGGTAAGGACTAAAGGTATAGGGCGGCACTGTATTAATAGCGCGGAGAACGATCGATAAGAGCAAGGAAGCAACGTAGTAGAGGTAGGCAGAGGTAAGGAAGAGCAAGCAATTATTTAGTCTCGGGATCTAGCTATAATTCTAGGCGGTCTTCGTCGCTAGACTAGTTAGGTTCCTCGGAGTTAGAGTTAGATAGCTAGAAGTCTAGTTTACTATTAGAATCGGAATTAATATCGGAAACGCTCTATATATAGTTAATCCGTATATAACCCTCCCTCTGTTCTTAAGTTATTCCTAATAGCTTACTAAGACGAACCTAGGGATAGGTATAGTTCTTAGGCAGAATAGGATCTATAATAGCGGTAGGATCCTCCTCCCGATAGGCATCTAAGGACGGTAGAGGGTCTGTAGAGGTACTAACTTCCTCCTCGGTCGGCGGAGAGTAGGCAGGTTCGCGTAACTTAACGATCTTCTTTAGATTAGCCCGAGGGTAAGAGTGCTTTAAGGTAGTACTATCTAGCTCCTAAAGAAGGTATACGGAACCCGAGTAAAGGACCTCCTTTACTCTATAAGGACCCTTCTACTTAAAGGCTAGCTTATAGGAGTAACTATACTCTAGTTCGGACCGGTATAGAAGGACTATATCGCTAACCTTTAGAGGCTCCTAGTTAATAGTATTATAGTCGTCGAAATACTACTTAGCCTCCTTACGAAGGCGACGTTGTCGAGCAAGTCCCTCCTAAGAAGTAGTAGTTATATCCTTAAGAGCCTTAGCCTATAGGGTAAGAAGGTCTACCCTAGTACGAACAGACCCCTAATCGTAAACGCCGTGCGTACGATAGGACAATTTAATAGGAAGAACGGCGTCCCTTCTAATTATAAGCTCTACTAGCGTAAGTCTAGTCGTATCGATAATAGTAGTTCGGTCCGCCTAGAGAAGGGCTAGGACGCGGGTAGAAATAGGAACTAATCTGTCGCTACTATTAGTTATCTTAGATAGGGCATTAATTAACGACCGATAGCCGCGCTTAACAATAGTATTCGACTAGGGATAGTATAGGGAGATACGAACGTTCTTAGCCCCGTACGAAACAAGTAGCACTTAAACCTCCTTAGCTATATTGTTCGTAGCGTTGTCTAAGATAACCTCGTAAGGTGTTCCCTAGCGGCAAAACAGATCCTTAAATAGGAAGGTAGCTATATTACGGGCATTAATAGCACCGCAACCTTTATAGAAATAATAGGCCTCCGGCTATCGAGAAAGACTCTCTCGAATAATATATAGGCTATTGTTGCGGCTAAGATAGACCCTATCGCTATACTACCGCTCCCTAACTAACTAGGTAGTAGGGATACGTAGCTCTCCTAGACGCTAGTAGCTATTCCTAAAGTTGCACTTAGGACAGCTCTTATAGTAGCGAGAGACATTAGCCTATACGCCGTCCTACTAGTAGCGTCGACGAAGGATATCGAAGGTGCCCTCCGCCGCCCGGTAGCCGAGCTTATCGTAAACGGAACGAAGGATTTCTTATCGGGCTACTAGATCGTTAATAATACGCTAGAGCGGTACATTAATTATAGCCTGTCGCTAAAGGATACGATCTTTAATAAGGAACCTCTGAGAATAGCGAATAATACGACGGTATTAACTCCTTAACAGACTAGGAGCTCTCTTTGTATAGGTAAGGAAATAGGCGATATTATAGGAGTCGTCGGAGTAGACCCTATTAAGGATATTATCCCTACCTAGTTCGCCCGCCTTAGCGTCGTCCTAGTTCTCGCCGTTAGTAGTAGGGTCTTCGTTAAGCTAGTTACTAGGTTAGTCGTCGGTAGTAGACCTAGTAATTACCGGTATAGCGTTAATATAGAAGGTAGTAAAGAAGGTGCGGTTAATAACCGCGTCGATATCCTCTTCTTCTATTATCTCGGCGATGTCTTCTTTTATAGTAGGCCTTCTAGAGAGGCTATCTAGTCTAGTATGCTTCTTACTAGGAATATAGAAGACGTCGAAATCAAACAAATAGATCTAGGCAACCTACCGAGCTATCGTAGAGTTAGGCAGGTCGGAGGCTATACGGTTAAGTTAATAGACTAGCGTCTAAGTGTCGACTTCTAGGCGAAAGAATACTCTAAAGAGCTAAGGTCGGAACTTCTTAAGAGCCTTGTAGACACTAAGGCACTCTCGCTTGCTAGTATCGTATCGGGCCTCGATAGGTTTCTATAGACCGGACTCGTACCGGATAGGGTAACGTAAGGAGGGCTCCTTACGATTATACTATATTAGTATCTCGCCGTAGCCTTCCCCGCTCGAGTCGATAGCAACAATTAGTAGACCTACGCCTTCCGAGTAGTTAATAGAGGTAAGTGTAGGCGCGCTAATAAGTGCCTTAGTAACCTCGTCCTTAGCGGCTTAGTAAACGGAGGTCTATTTAAACTCTATATCCTTCTTAAGTAAGGCGTATAGAGGCTTATATACTAACGCAAAGTTTTCGACCTAGATACGGAAGTAGGAGACTACTCTAAGCTAGACTCGGACATCTTTCTAATAGGTAGGGTCGGGCTAGGACACAATCTTTAGGACCCGTATATTGTTAGGATAGCGGCCGTTCTTATTAGTTACAAACCCGACAATGTTTATTCGTTTGTATAGGAGCTAGAGCTTCTCCCTATATACCGTTAGGTTAGCTCGCTCTAGGTCGCAGAGGACACTATCGAGGTTCTAAATATATTCGAGAAAGAACCTACGGATACTAGGCTCTACTTCTTTATTGTCGTACCTAGTTTTAGGGCCCTTAATGCCGATGTCGTTAAGGAAAGGCATCGCTATATAGGAGATATAGGCTGCGAGGACTT
This sequence comes from Pseudocercospora fijiensis CIRAD86, assembly GCF_000340215.1. Taxonomy (NCBI): domain Eukaryota; kingdom Fungi; phylum Ascomycota; class Dothideomycetes; order Mycosphaerellales; family Mycosphaerellaceae; genus Pseudocercospora; species Pseudocercospora fijiensis. The sequence continues at coordinate 8,851,136 of NW_006921532.1, forward strand.
AGTTTATAATACGAACGAACTAGGCTACGGAGTTAGTTGCCCCTTATAGAAGGGTAGTTTGTCTATATAGCCTAAGAGGTATCTCGAAACTAGTAAGGTCGCGGCTATTAGGATAGAGAGGGATCTAGTCGTAGCCCGAGAAAATATTAACTAGTAAGGCTATAATACAGTTAGTAAAAGCTTCCGAGAACCTATTAGTCTCTAGAGGGAGGTTAGTATCTCTAATCGTAACTGCGTTGAACTTTTATATAGCGTTAATTAGACGGTACTTCTTTAGTTCCCTAGGAGCTGTCTTCTTCTAAACTAGGAAGTATAGGTTGCGATACGAGGCATAGGAAGGCTCTAAGGTGCTAGCCTTTACACGCTGCCGTATTATGTCCTTAACTATACCTCTTAGGCTTAGGTTTAGCTTAAACCCTAGGTAAGCCTAAGGCTTATACTCGATCGTTCGGATCCTCTATAAAGGGGCAACCTCCGGGTTAATCCTGCCTAGATGCGTAAAGTTATATGCTAATACGGCTTCGCGGTTGTATAGAAGCTCGTATAGCAAATCTAGTTCAAGATCCGAAAGCTCGATACTAGGTTTAATATTCGCTAGTCTCTCCGGCGTTAGCCTCGATCCCCTAGGAATAGCGGAGAACTTTTTAGTAATATACCTCTAGTCGTATAGACTATCCCTAGGTGTTAACATCGCTTCGCGGTTAAGGCACTTTTGTCGCTAGTTAGGATTTCCGCTAGGATTAGACCTATCGGTTATATATACGCTACCTTTTACGGGCTTAATCTTGTTAGCTACCCTCTTGTATAGGGTATATACGCTAACCGCTCGTAATACCCGAGCCCTCTCTCTTTAACGTTAGGCCCGGAGATTGGCGTAATAGAACAGCGCGTAAACTTTATTAGAAGTCTCCTTAAGTCGGTAGGTATACAGCTAGTAATCCTAATTTATAATTCCGGCGAAAACGTTAGATTCCTAATAACACCCCCGGGGTAGCATTAGCTCGGCGTTCTAATTAGTTAGTTCGGATTCGGGCTCGGGTAGATCCGCTTCTAGCGGCGATGCCTACGATAGCATTATTACCGAGATTCGTACACTAGGTAGTCGTTATACTATTATACTCGCTATCGCTTCGAGCATTCGTCTTCTTAGTATAGAGCCTAGGAACTAGCCTTGTCGTACGGAGCGGCGCACCTCTAGATATAACCTATTTAAGCTATATTAACTTATAGCGCAGATTGCCGGTCTTATAACCGCGCTATTGCGTTTCCCGAAGAGCGTTTAGAAGTAGTAAGGATATCCTCGTAGGATTTGTAGCTAGTATTTCCGATATAACTAGTAAACACGACTCGGTTACCCTTCTAGTTAGCGATAGTTCCTTCCTAGGAGCTATTGTCGCAGTTACGCTAGATACCCTAGGTTATATAAGACTATAGACGACTTAGAATAATTGGCGTGTTCGGGTTAGCGGCAATCTAGAAGGTAAAGGAAAAGCATATACCGAAAGCGTCTACTATAACATTATAGTAGGCACCTACTAGCGTAACCTCTCCGTTTACTCCCTATATACTAAGGGAAATATCTCTATTTATTAGCAGTCGGAGCTGTTTAGCCTAGCGCTTACTTATAATAAGTGACTCTAAACTATTATTAAGCATTACTAGCAACTGCTAACTATAGCTTCTAATAGTAACTTAAATATAGATAGCGGGAACGACGGTAAAGGAACGGGTAACTACGGAAAGGTCTATATTATTAGGAATAGAGTAAAGTTCCTTAGGTCGAGGAGGTCCTACTCGACCGATTTGTTAGCTAGTAAATCGGACAGCCTTAATAGAAACTAAAACCGAAGCAGGGTCGGCATTATTATTATCCCCTCGGCCTATCTCCTTAATCCCCTCTTCGTTAGTATTATCGATAGTCTCCTAGCTCTCGTAGGTCACTAATTCGCCTTCTGCTAACTCCTAGGCCCCTAAAAATTTAGAAAGGAACTATAGGGAAGAGACGTCGATATAGTCCTCTCGCCCCTATTTACATCGGAGGGCTATAAGGTCTTTTATAAAGGTAGCATCGTTAGGAATCCGGCTCTAGAACAGGTTAGTAGGCAAACCGTATACTAGAAGCTCCCCTATAGATACGTTAGACTAGACCCCGTAGTAGTTCGGGTTAGGTTAGTTTGGTTTACTAAGCCGAAATTCTAGTTTAGTTTAGTTTAGTTTACTAAGAAACCGGTGCACGGACCGGTTTGCCGGCTACGTGCCGGCTACGGACAAAAACCTATCCCAAAACACGTCTAAACAGCCCGAAACACGGATGCAATCGTGTAGCGTATACAATATAGGGCCCCCGTCGCGTGCCGGACTCGTTCCGAGGTCGTCGTATATCGTCGCAGTTTCCTCGGAAACTAGCTTAGACTAGCGGGGCAAAAAACCAAACTAGAACTAAACCGGAGGGGTACCGCCAAGAAACCAAACTATATACGTTTAGTAGTTCAGAAACCGAACTACTACGGGGTCTACGTTAGACTTAAGGTCTAGGAACTATAAAGCCTAGAAGAGAGCATTTGCCTTTATATCGTAAGAGTTAGTAGGCCCGGCACTATACTTCTTTATATACCTATTAAAGCGAAAGCTCTTTAGGTCGGCTAACTTTCGTTTGTAGGCCGGCGGGTTAGCTAGGCCTAGGGTACTACTAAGGTCGGTAGTAGCATCCTCTATATCGATATCCGGAGTCTCTAGGACCTCCGGAGAGGCTATACTAGCTTAGGTTGCACGGTCTTTAGCTATCTAGAGTGTCTTAGTCTTAGCGACTAATTCTCGCTGTTTCTTAGCCTTATTAGCTACCTGCTTCTTAAGTATCCTAGTAGGGGCTGCCGCACTAGGGCGGGTAGGGTTCTATAGGCTCTTACCCTTACCCTAGGACGACTAGGTTTAGGACGACTAAGTTTAGGACCTTGTAGCAGCGTAGATATCTATACTGTTCTTAGTAACCGCGTAAACATTAGTAACTGCGTCTGGGTTCTAAGACACAAAGTTGACTTTAATAGGCTTAGTAGTACTATTACTACTCCGCTCCTTAACCTGTTTTGCCCTAACCTTCTAAGTTTCTCGTTTAGCAATAGTAGCGAGGGTACTATTCCTAGTATCCTTAAACTCGATCTTGCTACTATACTTCTTCTCTAGAAGACTCCTAAGTTAAGGCAGTTTCGGGGCTCTACGATCCTACTTAAAGTCAATCTTGTCGCCGGTATCGGTATAGTAGAACCGACTATTTACTTATATAACGAGCTTCCTCTTAAGAAGCTCTTTCTAGATAGGGCAGTCTAATTGAACGTGTTTGAAACCGCCGCACATCTAGCACTTGCTATCTAAGTTAGAATAGATCTTTCGTATAGCGTAGACGTTAACTAAAGGGGCTTTAGGGTAGTTAGGATCGGAGACCTAGTAGACTAGTAGCACATCCTTTAGTATACTAGCATTAAGGACCTCCCTAACTCGCTATAGTGCTTTCGTATTAAGGTTAAGCTAGGCTAGGGATTTAGCTAAGTCCGTAACGTCCTAAGAATGCTTAGTAACGATAGGAGTTACGGTACTAGGACTACTTTACGATTTAGGAAGAAACTTAGGCCCTCTAGTTCCCGAGGTATCGTTCCTTACCTAGGCTAGGTTATTCCGGTCCTCGCCGTAAATAAACTTCTTTACATCGGCGGAGCTGTTAATGTCGTCCTTAACAGCCTCTAGGACCTCTTTATACTTCCTAAAGGTCTCGGAATTAGCTTCGCTAAGCTTATAGCGACGGAAGACACGCTTAGCTATAGACTACGGTAACCCTTTAAGGAGTAGCCTCGTTCTCTAAGAATTCTCGAGGTCCTACTAGTCGATACTGTCCGCTAACTTAACAAACTCGCGGACGTACTCCTTTAGGTCGTTATCTTCGGTGCGCCTCTCTATATAGAGGTTCTTAAGCTACGTACGACTGCCTTTAATACGACGGCTATCGCGATCCCGATACTCCCTTATAAAGGCCTATTTAAAGACCTCCTAGTCGGCATTAGACTTGTCGTCCTTTTCTAGGTAGCTAACTAGGGTTCTAAGGGTTCGGTAAAGCTTAGTAATAGTAGTCCTCGTAAGGGACCGGACCTTGTACTAGTCCGACTCCTCTTCGAGTCCGTACTCGGCTAAGTTGTCCTTAAAGCGTTCTACGTACGCCGTAGCGTTCTACCCTTCGAACAAAGGGTTCCTACTGCTTCCTAGCTCTAGTAGGCGACGCCTATTCTAACGGAGAAGGTCAGTTTGTGCTAGGCACACGGTTATAGTACGAAGGTATCGTAACGGTTATGCGGTATAAAAGTTAATGCATTCTCTAAGGTGCCGCGAGGCAAGCTATCTATATAATGGTCCCGCTATTAGTAGTAATAGCGACCGTAGCGGTCGATAGTGACCGCTGCCTGCTATCGTATATACAATAGTGTTATATCGTAACAGCCTCCCCCTCTACAAAAAAGGTCGGCACTGTCTATAGTGTCCTAAAACAAAGGTCCTTAGTAGGCCGCACCGTAGGAAGGTTTAAGGCAAAAGAGCGTAATAGCGTCGCACAAAGGCTAAGCCTAAACAGTATACTAGAACGGTAATGCTAGGTACAGAATCGTGTCTCTCTAGTAATAACTGCGTCGGTTTTATACCTGCTTATTGCGACGGTTACGAAGGGCGTCGCGTAAGCTAGTCGGTATAGTCTAAACCGCCTTTAGCTGCGGCTGTAGCGCGACGGTCTTTATAGTCTTATTATCGGATAGCGAGGTGTTAACTGCGTCCGCTATAGTAGTAGCGCGGTCTAACTAATCGATAGGGATGTTAGGGAAGTCGGCACCTAGCAATAGCAGCGTATCGGCGTCGCGTATAGCACTGTATAGCTTAAAGTAGTCGGCTATCTATACGTTAAGCTTCGCGATCTTATCCTTAGTAGTATTGCCTTATACGCCGCCGAGCAGCTTAAAAGCGTCCTCGTAGATTAGGTATAGTATAGGGATTGCCTATTGCGGCGCGACGCGCAAGAAATCGTAGTAAAGATAGGTTAGCGATAGCGTAAGCGACTCCTTTAAGACCGTAGCGGAAAGACGATACTGCTAGGCTATCTAGCGCTTAGTTGCTTCGCGGATCTGTACCTTAGCTAGCATCTATTAAAGCTAGTGCACCTCGGTTGCTACTAACTCGGACTAGCGCATATAGTAGAGAGCTTATAAGTTAAGCGTGCGTATACTAATTGCCGTTGCATTATATTAGTATTGTCCGTAGGCGCCTATAGTGTTCTCTTATAGGGCAGGCAACGGTAGCAAGCGTATCGGAAGCGATAGGAGCTTGTACTATAGCTACGCAACCGTATTGTTAGGCGGTAGTAGCTAAGCCGTAGCTAGAGCCTTCGTAGGCGTAGAGAATAGGTTAGACGGTAGCAGCATCTTCGACGATAGGCGAGGCGCTAAGAACGGGCTAGCGGTTAGCTTCTAGCGAGTGTTTAACTTAGTCGATAGTAATGCGCGCGAGGAGTTTAGCTAGATCGCCTTAGTTAGCGGGGCAACGGCCGGAGGTTGCGGCTTAGCCCGAGTCGCGAGCTTAGAAGGGAAGATTTTGCTAAAGAGGTACGCGTTAGTAAGGTCGGTCTCGTCTAGCGAGTATTCGGGTAACGGTACTAGGAATGCGCCTATAGGATCCTAAGTATAGTCGATGTTATACTACTAGTAATTCTTATTCGTTACTATCTTATCGTACTTAAAAATAGTATTGCCCTATATAATACGCTCCTAGACGCCTAAAGGATCGAAGACTAGATCGGTAGAGACCGTCTTCGGCAAATTGTAGAACTGTAGCGTTAGCGCGGGCTCTAGTCTATTAGGGATAGCGCCGTCCTTAAGCGTCTAGATATAGGCGATAAAGGTAGATAAGGCGTATACCGGATCGATCTAAGTTAGCTAGCAGACTAGGCTAAAGTCTACCGGGCATTAACGGTTAAGGAGCAGCAGAGGCATGCCTTTGCCCTTGTTAGCGGTATAGGTACCGTTCTAGTATCGACCGCTACCTATAAGCTAAGCGTACTGTTCCGTACGCGACGTATTAGTAGCCTTCGTGTCCGCAAGCGCCTTATTAGTATAGAGGGCGGATATATAGCCCTTACCGCGAAGCGTATAAGCGTTACGGACCGTAACATACCGCTAGGTATAAGCGACGACGTCCTAGGTAATAGCTAGGCGACCTAGGTTACGACGGTATAGGTAGGGCAGACTACTAGAATTAAGGGACGACTCGTACTACTTATAGAGCTATATAGCCGACTAGGTACTAAGTTCTATACCGATTAGTAGCAGCTAAACTGTATAGTCCTTAAGCTAGGAGTCTAGTAGAGGTAGGCGCACTATCGAGAGTCGTCCGGTAGCTACTATCTATAAGAATTAGACTTCGCCGTAGATAGTTAGGTCGATCTTATAATACTTCGTCGCTCCGACGTATTCGCTAATAGGTCGCTTGCCCGTCTTTAGGTATTCCTTACCGTAGTTACGGTAGGATACGTCCTTACCGTTCTCGCTACGCTTATATAGGACCGGGTAACCGCCTACTATAATACTATCGCGATGTTCTTTTAAGACGAAGCGGTAGAACTACTCTTATACGAGGTCGACCGTCTATAGGAAGTGTAAGATAGCGCGTACTATAAGACCGACGGCTCTATTATAGATTAGAGACGGTACTAGCTAGAATCGTAGGTCGCCGGTATAGGTGCTTAAGCTAAGGAAGTTCTTACGTAAGCAGGTAATGTTTGCTAGGAGTCGGTGCTATAACTTCGCGTAGTAGAAAGTAATAGTTAGCAGAAAATTCGTATCGAGGTTAGCTAGGTTAGGGAGCTCCTTTAATTCGCCCGCAGTTATAAGCGCTACGTACTCGCTAAAGCGTATCGCGTAAATCTCCTACTACGTATCGTAACCGTCCGAGTAGAGGTCGGTCCTAAAGATAGAGTATTTACAGGCGTAATCGTCGTTTAAGATTCGGAAGGAGTACGGTTGCGTAAAGAGTAGGCTTTTAAAATCGGTAACTAGCTTGCCTATATACTAATGCAATTCGCGTAGAATCTAGAAGCGCCGATCGCCCGCGGTAAGGTATAGATAGTATAGGTAATGCTAAAGCCTTACTAGATAGTATTCGACGAGTCGCTTACGCGGGCGTAGGCGAAAGAGGTTAGGTAGTCGACCGTCTACGTCCTCGGCGTATACGTTATATGCGAGTTTCGCGGCCTAGATAAAGCGTATATCTTTAGCCTTATTACGCTCTATAGGATTAGCGGCGATTAGTGTATCGACTTTCTTGTTATAGTCCTCGTATTCTGCGTACTACCGGATTGCCGCTTGTTCGGGTATCTCGTTAGTACGAAGAAGACGCTTGTTAATTAAAGTCTAGCGTAAGCGCTACCCTCGGAGCCGCCGTTGCTCGAACTTAAGTTCTTTAGGGGAAGGGTCTAGGTGTTCTTCGTATACCGACTCGATTAGAGTAGCAAGCAGCTTAGGGGGAGCTAGTACGGGCGCTTGTAGCGAGCCGTTACTCGGCGCCTACGTTAGGGAGGCTAGTACCTATAATAGCGGTAAATTAGGAAGGGTATACGCTAGTAAAGATAGCAATTTTAGCGAAGCCGGTCGGTTTACGGGTATTATTAAAGGTAGTGCCGATTCTAAAGCCGAAGGCGTATAAAGAGGCTACGCGCCGACGGGAGCAGTCGGGCCGCTTTCCGCACTATTAACCGGGCTACTAGACGCGTAGGCCGTAGCGTTACGGTAGAGGGCAAAGAAGCTAGGTATAGCGTCCTATAGCTTCTCGGCCTCCGGAATCCTAACCTCTAACGCTTTGCCCTTCTAAACAAACTCCTATTTACCTAAATAGTGCAGCGGCGGGTCGCCGTTATTAATAAAATAGTCGGCTATAGCCTTATAGAGTGCCCGACCTGTCTATCGGCCCTTACCTAATAATACCTTCGCTAACTCCGTTAACTATTTCTTCTTCGTAGTAAGCGCTGTAACCGCCTGTATAAACGACTTACTATCGAAAACGTAGTCTAGATTAACCGCCGCGATAACCGCCGGTGCGCAATATTTTAGAAATAAAAACCGTCTAATATCGGAGAGCGGAAAGTCTAGATTCGGAAGCACTATCGACAGGTTAGCGATAGTCTAACGCTACGCCGTACTAAACTCACTGCCCGGCGTTCCCTACGATTACGGCCGAGCTATTATATCGAGCGATTTCTAATTAGACTCGTCTACCTTATTAGCCGGGGGCAACAGTACTAAGCTTGCTATTAGCGTCTCGTTAATGCGACTACGACCTAGGAACAACGGTACGTATCGTTACAATAGTTACCGGCCGGCGTCCGTTAGCGCGTAGTATAGCTCTATATCGGATCCGTCCTCGGTAAACATTAGGAAAGGCCGTATATGCCTATCCTCGGCGGTATAGCTTAATACCGTCTAAACGTCGCTAGTACTTAAGCTACCGTCGGTCGAAATAAGCTATAGCGCCCTACGAAAGATCTATCGGATATTGCCTTCTACCGTAGCGAGAATTATAAATCCTTCTATCGTCTACGTTAGGTTAGTACCGTTTTCCTCTAGCTACGGTTATTGCGGGTCGAGCGCGGCGTTATCTATCTCTCTACGATACTCGCCGATCTAATCCGCTATTGTATCTTCCTTGCCTACCGAATCCTTTATCGAGTTTTCTATATCCTCTAACTTAGGCGTAGCCGTACGTATCTCGACCGTAGCGCTAGGCGCTATATCCTCTCTATTCGCTATATTCTTAAGCTTAGCCGCGAGCGTAGGAACCTCGAACGAAGGGTCTATATCTGCCTCCTCTCTGCTTATTATATCCCTAGGCCTAGCCGCGATCGTAGGAATCTCGATCGGGGTGTCCGAGGCTACATTCTCCCTACTCGTTACGTCCTTAGGCTCCGGTACGGCTATACGATTCTCGACCGTTTCGTCTAATATTGTATCTTGCTTATCCGTTATATTCTCTAGCTCCGGCGCGGCCGTACGACTCTCGACCGTAGTGTCTAATACTGCCTCCGCCTTATCCGTTAGGTCCTCTAGCTTAGGCGTAGCCGTATAATTCTCGACCGTTTCGTCTAATACCGTATCTTACTTATCTGTTACATTCTCTAGCTCCGGCGTAGGCGTTAAGCCGGTAATAAACAAGGACTGTCCGTCCGATCCTAGACCGTCTAATAGTAGCGATTCCCCGCGAGGAGCGTTAATCTTACTATTCCCTATCGCGGTATCCTAAGGGTCTCGATCCTCGCCTCTACGATGTTCCCTAGCTATCGTTCCTTAGAGGAGGTCGAACGTGTCGGCCTTATAGTATAGGCGAGACGCGCGCTATAAATCCGCCTCGAATAATATAACGTTTAGGGGCTTGTATCGCGATCGGTGCTATAGAAATTTTTGCTAAAAAGCTACTACTTTACGTTCTCCGCGATAGACGCGGTTATCGCGATCGAGGGCCGTTTCTATTCGTCGTCGGTAATTAATAGAAAGCTCTCTTATCGTAGGATGCCGGAAAGATCGATGCTAAATAAGGGATAGCCCGCGTCTACGTATAACGGTTGCCTAAGTAACGTAGTTACGATAACGATATAAGGGTACGCCTAGGCGGATTACGACTCTAAAGGAGGAGTCGCGCCGCGGAGTCGTATCGACTTGCGACGAACCGCAAGGAATTGCCCGGCCTCGCCTTTATCGGCGGAGCTAGCAACCTCTAAAAAAGGCTAGCGAGCTCTCGTCCGCTTTACTACCCTACAGAGGGTACGGGATAGCGGTTCCTCCTCTAGAGGGTATACGTTATCGTAGATTTTGCGTAGATCGTCTGCGCCTGTTAAGTCGTCGATATTATACTATATATTATAGGCGCTCCTATAGCCCTTCTACTTTACTAGGTATTAGAGAACGGGCTAGCCTCTTCGGACGACGGTCCGTCGCCCGAGAAAGCGCTCGATTTCGTAAGAATCGCCCTCGTTGCTAGAACCTAGACCGTCCTTAGCTACGATAGGCGGGGGCTCGTAATTAATAGTTCTCTCGAAAGGATCTAGGTCTCTAGGAGCTTTTTCTAACTACGTAACCGATATTACCGGATAGATACGCATTAATAGCGGCAAATCGAGACAGTAGGCTAGTCGTCCGACCTTCTCGAAAACCGTAAAAGGCCCTTTAAAACAGTAGCTAAACTTATACGACTAACCGGGCACTTCGTAACTACGGTATAGGCGAAGTATAATACGGTCGCCTAGCTTAAGGAATAGGGGCTTATACTTACTATTATACCGTTCCTTTATTTTTACGTTCGCCTAAGTAATCGTATCCTAGACTTCCTTCTAGATACGACTACGCGCTGCCGCCCTATTATACGGATAGTCGTATAGTATATCGAGCGAGTCGAGATTCGTCCTTACGCCCGTAGCAACCTCGTTCGGCGACTAACCGGTAGTCGCATTATAGGAGTTGTTAAGCGTAGCCTATAGCTGTAGAATAAACGTCGTCTAATCCTCGCTAGGATAATCCGCTAACTAGTAACGAATTGCCGTCTCGACCGTTTAGTTAGTTCGCTCGGATTAACTATCGGTTTAAGGGTAGTAGGCCGTAGACGTAGCTAGCTTCGTACGCAGGCGCGAGAAAACGCCCTTAAAGAAGTCGCTTAGCTAGCGAGGGTTACGATTAGCGATAAGCACTGCCGGCATACTTATATCTATTAAGCAAAGCCTATCGATTAGAGCGATGCCCTAGTCGTAGGCCTTCTAGTCCTCTTTGCCTAGGACGACGGCTACCTGCTTAGACGTCTTACAAGTAATCGTATATAGTGTATTAAATCTATCGGTCGTAACCGGCAAGGCGGTTACAAGATCTATCGTTATAGTATAGTATAGGCCCTCCGCATTCTAGATCGGGTAAAGTTCGCTATAAGGAGCGTATCGGGGGGTACGCAAAAGGAGATACTAGTAATAATAATCTAAATAGAGGCGAAGGTAGCGAGCGAGTCGATATATAAAGAAGGAAGCTTAAATACGGTCGAAGACGCGCTAAAAGCCTTAGTAGCAACGGTTATCGTAAGCCTACTCGAAGATCTCGCCTATTAAGGCTCGAGGGATATAGAGTCGCTCGCGCCCTAAAGATTAGTTACGGAAATATAAGAGGCCGTCCCTCTCGAAGAATCGAATGCCTAGCGGACTATTAAACTTATTACCTGCGAATAGGTCCGGATTTTTGCTACCCTTATACCGAACTAGCGTTTTCGTTACCGAAGGCATATTAGCTCCCTCCGAATAGAGACGCTCTAAAGCATTCCGCGCCTACGTTTATCGAACTAGTCGCAAAACCCTAGACTAATGTTCGTCGTTATCGTACGCTCGGTTTAACCGACGTCGGAAATCCGGATCTAGCTCTACTAATATCGTATAGAAGTAGGCTACTTCCTCTAGATCGGCCGAGGAGGGCGTAGCGTCGGTATAGTAAGAGAGCGGGTCTAAGTTCTCCTCGTCCGGCGTTAGCTTAGGCGACTCCGTATCCCCTAGAAGTCGACTAAAGGCGTCTAGAACTAGGTATATCCGCCCTAGACGGTAAACTATATTAACTCGATATTAGGAAAGGAATATCGATACTCTTACTAATTTTAGGTTCTGCTTGCCTATATCGGTAGTCGTAGTTATCGATACCGAGTTAGTAAGACCGACCGCGGTATAGTAGTCTATAAAGATAGTTGTCGGCCTCGATAAAGCATGTATCAAATAGCCTACCTTCTTTACTATCTATACGATTCCCGAGTACTCGAGCTCTATCGGCTAATATCGTATCTCCGCCTAAGTTAGGCCTCGGCTTAAGAACAAAATAGGCTGAACCTTATAGTAAGGAAACAACTGCGCCTTTCCCTTAGACAGAATAGGGTCTAGGTCCCTATCGATATAGTAGAGTACTGCGCTATAGCTAAACTCTTTTAAGGAATCTATATTAGCGTACAAGCGACGGTTAGGGTCGAAATAGTATAGGAAGGAGGGCTCGTAGAACATCGATTACAACAAGCGAAACGCTTTTACTAGCTCGTTACGGTGCTAATCGTTCTTACCTAGCGTCGTAACGGCGACGTGCCGGTAACGACTATTGCCGGTAACTAGCGCCCCTTTTAGTAAGCGTGTTTTCTCCGCCTATAGAGGCGCCGCTATCTGCGCGTAGTATAGGATATATTGCCGCAACTAATTAGTTAGACCGAGATAATGCTCTAGCTTCTGTACGTTCTCCGGGAACTAAAGTAAGGTAATCGCTACGATTTTCTCCTTACTCGTAGCTAGACCGAGGCCGCTAACGTACTAACCTAAAAGGGTCGCAGAGGGGAAGCCTAAGAAAGTCTTCTTCGGACTAATGCTAATTCTTACGGCGTCTAATCTCTAGAAGACCGCTTCTAGATAATCGAGATGCTTAGGTAACGTCCTCGAAAACACTACGATATCGTCGATATAAGCCCGCGCAAAGCTGCGACAGTCGCGAAGGATCTAATCTAGCTTCCGCTATACGAATTAGATACTGTTCGAATATCCTATAATAGCGACCTTATACTATTCCTAGCTACGATAAGTATTAATCGTTAATTTGTAACGATCCTCCGGCTTTACGCCCTATTAGTAGAAGAAGGTTAGGCAGTCTATAGTGCTAATATACTAGCACCCTACTAACTGTGCGAAGAGGTCCGCCTAGAGCGGTATCTAATAGCTATCGGGGATCGTTACCTTATTTAAGGCGCGTATGTCGACTACCGCCCGCGGCTTATTAATTATGCTACCTTTACCGTTAGTAACGCGCTTCTATACGACAAACACTAGGAAGCCGAAAGGCGTAGGCTCGGTTGTGTATTGTATCTTCCCCTAGCGGTATAGGTCGTTATATATCTTGTCTACTACTTTACGATCCCTCTTGCCTAGGTTAATTATATAGGGGGGCGGCAGCAGATCTAGGTAATTTGGCACGGTTAGGATAGGTATATAATCGTGCTCGGGAATATTAACGACCGTCTAGCGATTAGTAAAGAGGCCCGGGTACCGCTCGACTATAGTAGCAATTTAGTCTGCTTAGTTATCGTTACCGTAGATCGTTACGCCTAACGCGTGCCGGTGTTCCCGCTATGCATTTAGCATATCCCGCGTAGCCGTAAAAGCGTTAGGACTCAATCCTACTAGTCCGTAGTCGGCTACGTCGATGTAGTAGGCCCTAGTAATAGTCCTATTACTTAACGAACCGAGCAGCTGTCCGGCTCGAATCGTTACTAGAGTAGTCGCATTGTTACGAATGTATATATAAGAAAAATTAGCGTCTACGACCTAATTGTACGCCGTTACTAAAGGCGGAGCTTGTAACGACAATCCCTATATATTGCTAGTTAGCTAGACTAAGAAACCGGCGTTAAGAATGAAATCCCGGCCCTTAAGGAGGTTACCGCCGTACTTAACTAGCGCGAGGGCGACCGTGCGCGGCGCTAATATTACATCCTCCGCTAGCCTTACGGGGCGCTAAACCGACTTCCCTTTCTTACGCTTAACGGCCACTTTAAAGCGGGCGTTGTCCTAACTAGCTACGGTAACCGTCCGTACGGGAACATCGATCTTTATTCCCTCTAGAGTAATCGTATCTATACTAACTAGGATTTTTGCCTTCAGTTTAGGAACTAGGTAAACCTTACGAGTTATTCGTACTAGGGAGACTATACCGTCCGTCTTCGCTACTAAGACAAACATATCTAATACGATGTATTCCCCAGAGCGATACGCGCCGGCGATGCCGCCGATTTCGATCGGTTCGTATAGCTTACGTACCTCTACGTCCGGGCGATAGCTTAAAACGAAGTCTTTTTCCGCAATAGTAAGCGTATAGCCGGTATCTAGGCAGACCTATATAGATATACCGGATAGTAACAACCGAAGGGGGAAAGTTATATATTGCTAATTCCGGAACGCGTAACCTTGCTAAGCTAACGGAGGCGCCTTCGACTAAATTACTTCCGGGTTTGCCGATACGCGTTCGATAATAGTAGAAGGCGTCGTCGCCCCTATATACTCCTTACGAATATACTAGTATAGAAGGTTGCCTAACTTAAATCGCCGCCTATAGACCTTGTAAGCATACTTCGTAGAGGCAAATAGTTAGATCGCTGCTAGTAGGGACGCTTTAGCCTATAGCACCGAGTTTAACGCTAATAGCGAGCGATCGCCTACGTTTGTAAAGTAAGCTCCTAAGCCCGGATCGGAGTCGTAAGGGTCGGTAAAGTAGTCGGCGTCTTCTCCGGCGTTACTAAAATAGCTATAATTATCCGCGTCGGTCCTCCTATTATCCTCCTAACTATCCTCCCGATAGCCGTCGTCGGCTTAGTTAGCATTATTTATAGTATCGCCTACTCTCTTACTATTATCGGCAAAGTTAGCCTACTTACGAGCTCGATCGTTACGCTTTCTATCCTATCGATTAAATAGGCGCGAATCGACTCGCTTTAGGTCTTTCGGGAGGAAGGTAGGGCTACTACCCTTCGGCGGTCCTTTACTATTTCCTGCCGGCGGTAGGCGATTCTGCTAAGGGGCGTTAGGTAGGCGATTCTGCTAATAGGCGTTAGTAAGGCGTAGTAGGTTCGGTCGGTCGATATCGCGGTTCTAGTAGTTAGGGGACGCTCTTACTAGAGCGAAGCTCGCTAGGGTATAAGAGGCGTTCCCTTCGTATCGGTTCTACTAGGCAGCCTTACTAGCGCGGCTATTATTCCTAGTCGTAGCGTCTAGGCGACGATTAGACGAGGACGAAAGTATATACTCCTAGATTAATGCCTGCTTCTCGCAGTACGTAACCTACTTATCGACCTTTGTACGACAATTTAGCTCGTCTATATTTAATTAGAGGCGCGGGTCTATTCGACGGTAAGCTTCTAAGAGCCGGTTCGATTTCCGTACGCCGGCATCCTTAGCGAGTCGCACCGTCTTAATAATAAAGTCCGTTACTAAACGCCCTAAAGCGATATCCTACCGGTCGTAGCGTTGCTTATTAAGGAGATCTATCGCCTTTATCGGAGGGACCTTCTATTTCTTGCTAAGACAACGTTCCTAGCGCTTTAGACCGTATCCGCCGCGGAGCTTTGCTCGGTTGCGGCTAGAAAGGTAACTATAATACTAACTAAGCGCTACCCCTCGAAAGCAAAGGGAGAGGTTAAGATAAACCGTCTCTCGCCCTACGATATAAGTATAATCCTTAGCCGCTTCGATAAAAGCATATACCGAACGGTATATTATCTTGTTCCCGACTAAGGCGTAGTCTCTCTCGCCGTAATCCGTAACGCTAAGTAGAGGATCGAAGAACCTAAGATACGCTAGATCGAACCGTAGCCGCTAAGGGCGGGTATAGTGCCCCTAGACATAACTCGCTTTAGAAACTAGCGCTTCCGCGACGTAGTCCCGATAATGCTAACGGTATCTACGACGGCGGGCGTGTCTATAATAACTAGCATCTAAGGAGCTATCGTTATCCGACGAGGATTGATCGGAGTCGTCCGAATCCTTACTATTAGATAAAGATCTATCCTTACTCGGATTATCCCTATAGCGACGGTGTTTCCGGCGTTGCTTCTTGCCTTCCTATAGTAGACCCTATAAGTCTAATAGCGGAAAGGGCAAAGGCTAACCCTACGTCGGCTTACGAGAGGAATTACCCGGATCGAAGTTACTAGGTAGTAGTAGTAGAGGATCGTTAGGAGGATTTCTAAGTAGATTACTAGGAGGATTACTAGGCGGATTGCTAGGCGGATCGCCTAGCGCAAACCCGCCCCGACGTAAGCGGCTATGCCTACGGGCATTTATATATACGTCTGCCCTCTACTAGTAATCGTATTAACCCGGGTTCGGCTAGTACGGACTTAGCTTACGCGTAGCCGACAGCGGTGAAATCGCCTGTTCTATTAGAAAGTCTAACACGACTTCGTTAAGATAGACTCCTCTCCGTCTAGCTAATTCGCGAAGATAATTACGATACTAACGGTTTTGCTATACGGCGATGTTCGCCCTGTCGATCTCCTCGGTTGTCTACGAGGCATCTACCGGGGTACGATATTAGAAACGACTACGCGGCTCGTTAGCCTACGGGTCGGCGAGGCCGTCGTTTATTAGAGGCAATTAGCCGCGACCGATGTCCTAGAACGGCGACGTCGATAGATCGGAAGGCCCGGTTAACGGTTCCTTAGGGGAAGTCTTAGGCAGAGGCCCCCTTAGCTTCTAAGGATTCTCGTCCGCCGGGTATCGTAGCTTAAGTAGCCTCCGTAAGAAAACCGATTTAAGCGAGCTATTAGGCGAACCGGGACGCTATTCCGGCGGTACGGTTGTTTCTACCGTAGTAATAGGCGAAACCGTAGGCCGCGGTAGGACTTAAGGCGGTCGGGCTAGTAAGCGCTGCTCTACTATAGGTAGTAGATAGATCTCCGGGTAGAATTAACGGTAATAGCGTAAATCGCGTACCGTTAGGAGCGCGGTTTTAAGCTCCTTAACCGATTTGGTTAGGATTCCTTTATCTACTACCTACTATCCTAGGAAGTTGTAACCGTTAAGGGCGTCTAGGTAGAGTTCCTCGATTTTAGCCTATAGAGGCGGCGGATTTCCTACGAGCGGGTAATAATACAGAACGTATAAGGCAAGCAAGTCGATTCGGCCGTACTTTGCCCTAAGCTAGGTCGCGAAGTTCTCGCTATAATCGACGTAGTTCTAAATATAGGAACAGATACGTAGGATATAGGGCTCTATATCTAGCAATCCGAGATTGTAGTACTAGGGCAGCGGTTAAACCGCTAGCTTAGCTAATTTCGAGGCTTCTACCGGAGTTAGAAGCGAGTCCGAAGGAGCTACGGCAAGCGGGTAAACTATTAGTAAGAGGGTAGAAGCGAGATAGTCTCTAAACGGAGGATAATAACAGAGAACCGACTAAAGGTAGAGGAGCGTAGCTTATCGGGCAGGTCCCCCTAGGGAAAGCGGCTGCCCCTAGACCTAGGTATAGTAGGCAATTGCTACTAAAGGTAGAAACTACTACTACTATCTCCTCGGGGTACTAATAGGATCGCCGATAAGGCGCTCGCGCGTCGGTAGGATATAGTACGGAAGGGTAGTAAATCGAATAGATACCGTCGTAACGGGTAGGAGTTAAATCGTAGTAATCGGCGGAAGATCGGTAGGACCCGTAGCTAATCGCGTCGATTCTCGTCGTAGCCGTAACGACCGGGGTCGATTCGGGTAGAGGACTAGTAGTTAGTATAGAAGCTAACTAAGTGTTTAGCGAAGCTACTAAGTTGCTAGGCATACGGTTATAGTACGAAGGTATCGTAACGGTTATGCGGTGCAAAAGTTAATGCATTCTCTAAGGTACCGCGAGGCAAGCTATCTATATAATAGTCCCGCTATTAGTAGCAATAGCGACCGCAGCGGTCGATAGTAACCGCTGCCTACTATCGTACATGCAATAGTGTTATATCGTAACAGTTTGCCCTTGAATTATCTTTATAACGATATTGTAGAGAGCCTCGGGCGTAGAAGGCTCGATAGCCCCTAGTTCGACGGCGCTTATAACAACTAGTCGTCGCCTAATTTCTTCGTTAATAGGGTCCGGTAGGTTATTAGATTCCGAAGATTCCGCTAATTCGTAATACTCGTTTTCGCTAGAGCTAGAGCTTATTCGATTGTCGTAAAGTAGTTAAAATAAAATGCTATAGGAAAGTGTTTTTAGTGTATATTGTAGGTTTGGTTTGTTTCGATATTGCTATGCGAGAGAATAGTATGCTAGGCTGTTTTCTTCTAATATTACCCCCGGGGTAGTATTAGAATTTGGCCTCCTAGGGGTCGCCTATATACCCCTAGGAGCTAAGTTTAGTATTAGACGAAAGCCGCTCGGAGGGAGAGACTACAATCTCTATTTACACCTAGATCCTAGAAACTAGCTCGTATCTCCTTTAGCTAGGCGGGGGGGGGGGCGGGGACCTTCTTTTTCTAGTAGAAGGCTAAGCACTATCTAAACGAGGTAGCGAATCCCGAAACAATCTACTCGGTTAATAGGGGAACTGTCTAGGTATCCGACCTATAATCTAGAAATTGCTATCGTATAGATAGTCTTAGCAAACTAAGCAAGGCCGATAGGTAATTAGTCTATCTCCTCCTTAGGCGGGCGGTAGCTTATCTCGAGCAAGCGGTACTAAATAGGTCTTCGACCCGGAGCCGAGTCCTTAGAAGCTAGCTATAGTTATAGACTAGGCCCTAAGCTGTAACAGTCCTAAGGGTTTATAGCTTTTCGGGGTTAAAGCGATGCCTTCGTTAAGAGGTTTCTCTACTTGTTGTAACGGCCCCTTAAGATACTTCGGTATCGTCCGTATCGTAGGCTCTTATCGTGCCCTCGCTTCGGTTATAGCTATTCGTGCCTAGAGACTACCTTTAATACACCCGAACCTGTTAGATATAAAGAGATAGCCCCACCTTCGGCTCTAATAAAGGACGGAAACTAACAACACTACTACTACTTATAGTAATAGTATAGGCTACCGAGGGTAATATAACCTATAGCAATATAGGCAGCTATGTTTAGCAAGATAGGATAACGAGACTGTCGCTTAGGCTAATAACTAGAGCCCTGCAATATAGGCATTGTAGAAGTGTAACATAAACAATGTGCTATACGAGGTTGATACTCTATCTACAATATAGAAGGAGGCCTCTTATATAGGCTCAAAACTAGCCTATAGGTATAGGGCCGGTTACTAGCTAATACTAGGCCCGAATTAACCGTACTTCCGCTAAGTATAGGAAACACCTTTTAGCCGCTAATACTACCCCTGTCGGCTCTTTTAATTAGTCGAAAAAAGAATAAGCGCCGTACTAACTGTTAGCCTTATACGGCGTAAAACTATCGATATTATGCTAGCTATTATACGTACCTGTCTTGTATCGGACTCGTATAGCACTAATTATAAGACTAAGGTTATACTAGATCTAGGAAATTTAGTTAGCGCCCTTATTAGCTATCGCCTAGCTAAGTAATTAGACCTTCGACAACTGCCTAGAACTAACCTGCTAACCCTTGCTTGGTTTAATAACGCTCGGCACTTAACCTATAGAGCCTACTATATTTATATAGTTCTAAGAGACGACCTCGGCAACGAGCGCCTACTAGACTTTACTACCTACGTAGTAGATATAAACAACCTATATAGGGGAGCTACTATTATTATTAGCAACCCTGTCCTTAAGCACTATGCTATCGCTATAGACTTAGGCAGTTAACAATAGCGATTTGGAATCGCTAGGAAAGAGGATATTAAGCATATCGACGTTAGCGAGTGCCCTAACGATATTAGGGTCCTATTTATTAGCAACCTAATACCTGCCTTAGCGGATCCGATAGCTAACCTTCTCGGTAGAGATAACGATAAACCTGTGCCCCCTAATAGTATAGACCCTAAACAGCTTGCTCGTATACCTTAGCCTATTTAAGAAACCTATATTAATGTATTTAAACACTACCTAGTATCAACGTTGCCTATATTTAAGGAAACAGATTATAAGATTAATATTATAGAGGGCAAAGAAGTCCCCTTTAGGCCCCTCTACAACCTTAGTAAACGAGAACTTACTATATTGCGTAAGTACCTAGATAAGAACCTAGCTAATAGTCGAATTTAGTATAGCAATAGCCCTACTAGTGTACTAATCCTATTTGTTCTAAAGAAGGATAGTAGCCTGCGTTTATATATTAATTATAGAGGGCTTAATGCTATTACTATTAAGGACCGCTGTCCACTTCCGCTTATTAATAAGACCCTCGATCGCCTATCTAGCGCATGTTTCTATACTATATTAGATATTAAGGATGCGTACTATCGTATCTATATCCGCAAGGGCAATAAATAGAAAACAGCCTTCCGCACTCGCTATAGCTATTTCGAGTACTTAGTTATGCTATTTAGGCTAGCTAACGCCCCTATAACATTCTAGTCCTATATTAATCGGGCCCTATTAGGCCTATTAGATTACCTCTGTATGGTTTACCTAGATAACATCCTAGTTTATACACATTTACCTAATATTGCGGAGTACTAGGCCGTAGTCCGTAAGGTGCTCGATCGCCTAAGAATCTATAGCTTGTATTATAAGCCTTCTAAATGCACCTTCGCTACTAAAGAGGTATTATTCCTCGGCTTCCTCGTATTAACTAATAGTGTTAAGGCTAACCCTAACCGGATTAAAACAATTACTAAATAGCTAACGCCTACTAGTATTAAGGAGCTTTAATTATTCCTAGGTTTTGCTAACTTCTACCGTCGGTTTATTAAGGGCTATTCGAGGTACGTAATGCTACTAACTAAACTTACTAAAACTAAGGCCAACCCGACTAGAGAGTTTAAATAGACTAATAGAGTATAAGCCGCTTTTAACGGTTTAAAGCAACGCTTTACTAAAGTCCCCCTACTATACTATTTCGTACTAAGCAAACTAATCCGTATTAAGACTAACGCTTTATAGTTCGCTATATCGGCTATAATGTCTTAGCAGTTAGATAGTAACTACTACTAGTACCTAATTGCCTTCTTCTCGCGAAAAATAATCGATATAGAGCGCCGCTACGAGACCTACGAGCAAGAGCTCTTAGCAATCGTAGAAGCCTTTAAGTACTAGCGCTATTATCTTAATAGTGCTTAGTACCCTATTTAGGTCTATACAGACTATAACAACCTCCGTAGAATTATAAAGGTTACTAGGGTTATAGGTCGATAGGCTAGATAGGCCGTCTACTTCGCCGGATTCGATTTTAATATATTATATCGGCTAGGCGTAAGCAACCCTGCTAATAGCCTATCGAGGCGGCCTAATTACGATAGCGAGACTTAGTACATTAATTTATTGTTTCTAACCCTATAGTATAAGATTGCTATAGCCCGTATTATTAATAAGCAAGCGTAGGATAAGCGGACTTCCGGACCCCGCGGCGGTAACAAATACTATAGCGGAGTTGTTGTTCTTCTAGTATATATTAGAAAGGACGTAGATCGCTCGAGCTATAATAACTCGATTAAAGATATTGCTATCTATAGCGATAGTACTATAGAAGAGGTTGCAGTAGTTCCGGCTGCTAGTGCTATTAGATATATATAATACGTACCTCGTTCGATAGTACGGGTACTATTAAATAACCTTGCAAACGGGGATAGTTAATCGTTTATAGATAAGCTATTGCGTACTTAGTAGAGAGACGCCTTTGCTATTAAACGTATTAATAGGCTTGTAAGTAGGCGAGCGACTCGATCTAGTAAGAGTAATAATAATTAGTCGATCGACGATAAGGGTTACTTAAAGTTTAAAGGCAGATACTATATCCCCGCTAAATAATCGATTAGATAAGAGCTTTTAAAGAGGCACTATAATAGTAAGCTCGCTAGTTACTATAGTATAGAGAGGTTATACGAGCTGCTATCGCGTATATATATTACGGTTACTCGCGACAGATCGTTAAGTAACTTCTTATTACGTACAAGCCGAGGCTTCTTTAGAGAGGCTAATATAAGCGGGAGGTAGAGACAGAATAATTGGTATAAAGGTAATTCCAATTAGTAAGTAGATAATATAAGTTGAACGCCTCGAGCTATAAGGGCATTCCGGCGTTCCTAAATATAAAGGAGATATCTTGTCTATAGTCGTAAGCGACGTAAGCGACGCTGTCGCTCTCGACCGCTCCTATCGCTCCTAGTAAGATAGAGCGATAGCTTAGCCTACTAGTCTTAGCGTCGCTCTAAGATTATATAAGGACTCTAACTAATTAGATCCGTAATACTATCCCCCTTCTTAAGCGGAATAGTCCCTTATTCCGGGACTTTCTAATTCCAACTTCTTTATTATACTAAAGTTATCTAAGGATTTGTCTTCTCGCTAGCGTAAGGAAAATATCGTAAATAATATCCTCGCCGACTGCCTCGAAATACCGATCCGCTACTTTTATTACGAATAGGCCGGTAAACCCTACAAAGTCGATCTTCGTTCCGGTCGCTACTCCGAGTACGCCCTATACGGCTAGTCCTGTAATATACAAGTTACTCGTATAGAGTATAAAAAAATCCGGAAGGCGCGCCTAAAGATAGCTAAAGATCTCGAAGCGGCCGAAGAGGAGAAGGACCTCCTTACGCGGAAGCTTTTCGAGTATCGCGTAAAGGTCCGTCGCTTACGCAAGTCGCTGCGTATAAAGGAGGATCGGGAGATATAAGCTCTTAAGGTAGAGGAAGCCTCTATTTAATAGGCGGAGGAGCTCGAAAGAGAGCTAGGCTCTTCGCCTATAGAGCCGATAATATTCTCGTTGCCTACTAACGAGCCATTTCCCCTAGATAGCCGATTATAGATATCGCCTTATAACTAGAGTCGTCTAGATAGGACATCCTAGCCTATCTCTAAAATCCCTAGTAGGAGTGCCGAGAGTCTAGTGTCCTAAAGGTATATATTTTTAATATTTCCTATCTATTTTTTCTTCTAGCTAGTTGGTCTAGTAGTATAATTCTTAGCTATAAAAGATATAGTTGCTAGGTACGCTATTAGAGTCCCCGCTCCTCGAGCTACACTGCCCTAGGTCGTTAAGAACTCTAAGGCGCTATAATCGATAGGGTCTAAGAGGTCGTAGGTTTAATTCCTATACTAGTTATTTCTTTTTTGTCCGGTTTTGATATTTTTTAATTATCTACTAATAGTTCTATAGGTTTTCTTTTAGTTCCTAAGTGTTTTCTAAATGTAGGTATCCTTTCTATTTAATAAGGTATTTCTAACCTTACTAATCTAGGATTTCCTCGACTTTAAACTTATTTTCTTCCTTAGGTTAGAAGTGAAATGTTTCTTAATACGGTGTTTCGGCGTCTGTAGGTTCTAGTATAGAGATATAGAATACTAGGTGGATTTTCGCGTCGTCCGGTAGTTTAAGTCGGTAATTAACTAGTCCTTTAGGCTTATTAATCAAAAATAGCCCGACTTTAACGTAGTCTAGTTTCTTAGTCGATCTCCGGGTTTTTAGATTCTTTGTTAGGAGGTAGACCTTATCCCCCTTTTTTAGCTAAGGTGCTATTTTTCGTTTAGCATTATATAGTCTTGTAACGCTATTACACACACGCTATTATATACACGCTATAGATAGAGAAGTTATATACTAGAGACTAAAAATGGCAGCGAACAATTAGAGACGAAGGGAAGACAGTTAAGAAGGAAGGGAGGACGAATAGAAAGCACTATATACTAGGGCAGAGGAGGTGC
The DNA here is from genome assembly GCF_000340215.1 of Pseudocercospora fijiensis CIRAD86. NCBI lineage: Eukaryota > Fungi > Ascomycota > Dothideomycetes > Mycosphaerellales > Mycosphaerellaceae > Pseudocercospora > Pseudocercospora fijiensis. The sequence continues at coordinate 8,874,483 of NW_006921532.1, forward strand.
TAAAGGCGGAGGATGGAAGAACCCCTAAGAGGGCATATAGGATAATAATCTTAGAACTCCTTAGAGGACTGAAAGCAATCTACAACTAGGCAAGCTACGTAATTACAAAGGTAGCTAATACAGTCGCAGCAAAGATTACGAAGAAACAACAGGAGACAAGCCTAAACTACCGCACCTAGGCAGCAGTAGCTAGTTAGGAGGCGCTAAAACCCCCGAAGACAGTAGTTAGAGTCTATATTACGGACCTATAGGAGCAAAAGGAAATCTAAGGACTTATAGGGAAAGAGATTGTAAAAAGAATTACAGTTAAAGAGGTAATTAGGGCTAGGAACGAAGGTAATAGAGTAATCAAGCTGTTTATAGTATAAGAGCAGGACAAAAAGAAGCTAGAAACATAAAAAGAATAGACAACTAAGATAGGGAAAACAGTAAAGGTCTCTTAACAACAGTTTATAATTATAGCCTACAGCATAACAAGAAGCTTTAAGGAAGAACGGGATGTTAAGAGCCTATAGAGACAAAACTAAGCTATATACCTAGGCCTGAAGATTACAAAAGTAGCATAGATTAAAAGGAAAGTCGAAGAGACTAAGAAGCAGTCTTCCCTAATTATCTAGGTAGGGAGTACAGAGCAAGCTAATATAGTACTAGACTAGGGGTTGTTCTAGGACTTTAAAAGATTGGAAACAGAGATACACAGAAGCAACTATAGGATAATGCAGTGCTTCAAATGTTAATACTATAGACACTTAGCAGCTAAGTATATAAAGACAACTAACACTTGCTCCTATTATATAGGGGATTACTAGGTTAAAGAATGCAAAGCATACAAGGGAGAAGCAAGATATATATGCTATACTAAAAGACACCCCTCTTAGGCGAAGGAATGCCTAGTAAGAATACAGGTAGCTAGGAAGGCAAAGGAAGCTAGAATCAATACACTAAAAAGATACACAATAAGCTAGGGCAGCTAAGTGCAGAAGCAACCTAGCTAAGTACTACAAAAGAGGTCTAGATAAGATAATAGGTTTACATTTAGGGCCTTACTAGCATAAGAGAGTTACTAGTAACTAGGGAGACTAAGATACCTTAATATTATAGGAAAGGAAGTAGGGTAGACAAAGCTTAGTTAAATATTAGTCTAAAGTAAGGGAAGACTAAAGGAAAACTTATAGGGAAATGATATAGATAAAACCTAATAAATATTGCAACATTACTGAATATTATATAGTACAATATTAATAAGAGTAAAGACAAGGTGCAGAGGAGCTTTCTTTAAGCACTAAACCTAAAAGAACATTACATTATTGCAATCTAAGAGCCCTAGCTCAACCTATACATAAAGAGACTAGCAACAGTTAAAGACCTAAGATACTACCCAATTATCTACAACTAGGGAGCCCTAAGGACATACATCTATATTAGTAAGGAGATAGATATAGAAACCTAGCAGGCTATACTATAGGAGGATAGGGACCTAATATTAGTTTAAGTAGAGATATCCTAAGGTACACTCTAAGTCTACTATATATACAACCTACTACTAGACTTAAGAAGCAGTACCTAACTGAAAACCCTAGAAAGACTACCTAGAGTTATCTAGGGGAATACCTACTAAATCCTACTTAGGGATTTCAACCTCTACTACCCCCTCTAGGGCTTAGACTTTACCCTAGCTTGCTACTTCCTAGTAGGAAGGCTAATTGATATATTAGAGAGGGAAGGAATAGAAATTGTTACCCTAAAGGGACTAATTACTTAGGAGGCAAGAGGAAGCAGCAGCACACTAGACCTATACTTTACATTATATTAGATTAGGAATAGGATTACAAGATATAGGGTTAACTAGGAACTAGAAGAATTATTAGACTACTTCCCGGTATAGATTAAGCTAGATGTCTAAGCCAATTAGGAAAGGGAACTAGAGGAGAAGCTTAACTAGAAAGGTACTAAATAGGGCAGGATTAGGGAGGAACTAGAAAGGGACCTAAAACTAGAGGAACTCTTAATAAAGCACCTACTAAGGCTAGAGGACATTAACAAGGCAGTAGAAGAACTAATAGGAATCCTAAAATAGGTAGCTAGAAAGCGTACCCTAGCAAAGAAACATTCACTATACTAGCAACTATACTAGACTAGCAAGCACATAAGGAAGGTTAAAGCAGCAAGGAAGGCTAGGAGGTAGTAGACATAAACCTATACCTAGGAAGTATAGGACAACTATAATAAAGCCTACTAGGAAAAGAAGATCTAGATTAAGAAAGATAAGATGCAAGAATAGAGATCTATAATAGGAATAATTACAAAGAAACTAGAGGAGATATAGAGGATAGCTAAATAGGTAAGGAGGCCTAAATAGGAAAAGAATATACTACTACAATTCCTAGACATTATAGACTAATAAGGACAAATGCAGACTATAATAGAAGGGAAAGCAAGAGCCTTAGGCTAATACTTCTTCTATAGAAAAGTATAAGCAGACCTATTAGATATAAAGGAGGAAGAACAAGAGACTCTACTACTAGGCATACTAAGAGACACCTAAGTTAAACCCGAAACTATCGAAAGGATCCTAAAGAAAATTCTAGGCAATAAGGTACTAGGAGAAGACAAGATCTATAACAAACTCCTAAAAGCATACAGGAAGGGGCTAGCCCTAGCACTAGCTAATATCTTTTTATAAAGCCTAGCACTAGGACACTACCTAAGACTATTTAGGAAGTCCCTAACAGTAGTGCTAAGGAAGCCCTAGAAGGAAGACTATATATAGCTTAAGGCCTACAGACTAATAGCCCTACTCAATATAATAAGTAAGGTGCTAGAAAAAATTGTCGCTAAAAGGCTAATAACCTTTGCCGAGGAAAGGAACATCCTTCCTAAAGGCTAGATAAGAGGAAGAAAGAAGAGGTTAACACTAACAGCTATAGAACTAATTATAGAACAGATTAAGTATATCTAGCACTATAGTTAAAACTAGGTAGCAACCCTCCTCTCCCTTAACATCTTAGGAGCCTTTAATAATGTCTCCTATAAAAGACTCCTATATATACTCAAATAGAAAGCTATACTAGACTAGATAGTCTAATTTATCTAGTCCTTTCTATAGGAAAGATCGATACAGCTTATTCTAGGCAAATTCAAATTAGACCTAATGCTAACTAAAAAGGGAATCCCCTAAGGATTAACACTCTCCCTAATCCTCTTCCTTATCTTTATAGCAGACCTACTCCTACTCCTAGAATTAAAAAACATATTAGTATTAGGGTTTGTAGATAGCACAAACATCCTAGCCTAGTCTAAGACAATAGAAACCAACTATAAGATCCTAGAAGAGAAGCACTAGAAGTATAAAAAATAGGCAAAGAGGTATAGAGCAAAATTCGCCCTAGAAAAGTACTAGCTTATCCACTTTAGCAAGGCTAAATCAACCTATAATATAAAGCAATCAATCACTATCTAAGGCTTTAAAACCCAACTATTAGCAGAGCTTAGGGTACTAGGGATCTAGCTAGATCCAAAACTGAATTAGGGACTATAAGTAAAGAAGGCAAAGCAGAGGGCAGATGCTAATATACAATCTATCAATAGGCTTATAGCCTCTATATAGGGGGCTATATTCGAGAAAGCTAAAGTTATATACAAAGCAATTGTCAAGCTAGCAATGCTATATAGAGTATAGATATAGACAGCCTAGGAGAAAACACTAAAGAGGATTAAGTAACTAGTTAGCAGGTCCTAAACCTAAAGCCTAAAGAAAATCCTAGGAGCATATAAAACTATACTAACAAGGGTAGTAGAAATGGAATTAGGGATCCTACTAGTTAAACAATACTTTAAGGGACTAAGACACCAATATATAGCAAAGACAATAGAATACCTAGTCTAACAGACTATCTAAAAGGCACTAGACAAGATAAAAGCCTAGTATATTAGGACTAGGAGGCGGGACAGACTACAAATAACTCCCTAGAAAGCTAAAGACCTAGAGCAATATAGAGTCTTAACAAGAGAAATACTAGAGAAAGAGCTTTAGGGACTAAATATAAGGCTAAAGGAAGACAAGCTAAAGGGAGAGAAACAAAGCCTAGTAGAATCAATTGCTAGGCACCTATAGGAGCAGGAATAGAACAAAACACAAGTTAGACTAGGAACCCTAAAGGCACTAATCAAATTTAGTCAAAACAACTACTAGCTCTATAAGGACCTAAATAGGGCCGAGGCAAGCCTAGCTATCTAAATCAGATCTAAACACATTAGACTTAGATCTTACCTATTTAGAAGAAACGTCCTAGGAATTGAAAGCAGAGCGTACTAATATAGCTACTAATCTTAGAACCCTAAGTATATACTGCTAGTCTGCCCTTAATAGTTAGAAGGCAGAAGTAATTAGAGACTAAAAGCAATAAAAAGGGAATATAATAAGCTAATCTAGAGTAAAGAAGACCTAAAGAGGATAGTGAAGTAGATTATCAAATAGGGATTTATACAACAATTCGTACTAGTAAGGGAAACTAAGGAGTAGATAAGAAGGAGGGAAGAAGAGGGGGAAAGAAGGGTAGGGCAGTAGGCAAGGTAGTTAGAGGGTAATAACTATAACACTAGTACATCCTAGAGGAAGGAAAATAAGGAAACGAGGAAGATTAGCACTTGTAAATAGGATAGGAGGGAGGTTTTTACCAACTAAGTTGGTTTCCTACCTAAAACAATACATAGAAACAGACCTGCATAGGCCGAAAGGCACTACAACAGGCAAAAGAAATATCTATCTATATAGTCTTGTAATCTTTTGTTAAGACTCGGCAATTGCCCTTTGCAATTCTTTATATACCTACTTTAAGTCTTCTAAAGCGACTATCGCTTTATCCGCGTATAGATACTGTAAATACTGTTCCCCGAACAGCTACGGATGTTTCCTAAAATTAGCGAAGAATAGTGTCTCTTTCGTAGTCTTAGATTGTTAGTTGTTTAGTGCAAGTTATGCTATAGGCAATAGCGATGCCTAATTGTTTTGTGCGTAATTGACGTAGTGCCGTAAGTATACCTCTAAGGCCTAATTCTTAACTTCCGTTTAGCCGTCTATCTATAGATAGTATACCGTTAATAGCTTGTACTTAATTCTAAGTGTCGCTATAAGCGTCTTCTAGTAGTTTGACGTAAAGAGCTTGTCTCTGTCCGTAATATAGGTCTTTAGAAATCCGTAGTATCGTATAAGTCTATCTAGTACGAGGTATCCGAGTTGCTCTACCGTACTTGCTTCGTTAGTAGGAATGAAGTGTACATATTTCGTAAGCCTATCGACTATAACAAGTATTATGTCGTAGCTATGTCCTATAACCGGATCCTTAGACTTCGGTAGTTTCGTAATAAAGTCTATTGTAACTTCGTCCTATAGTTTATCTAGTAGCGTCCTAAATTAGATATATCTATACCTAGCGTGTCTATTAGCCTTGTTACGCTAACATTATAGACATTTCTTAATATATTCTAGAACTCGTTATCGTATGTATAGGAATCCGAAGCTTCGCTTAACTAGTTCTATTGTTTTTAGAACTCTAGGGTATCCAATTTCTAGTCCGTCGTAGTATTGTCGTATATACTCTGTAACTCGTTCCTTAGGTACTTAGTATTTCCTATATTCGATTAGGAACTGTTCTTCTATGTCCTAAAGAACTTGTATAATATAGTTGAATTCTTTTGTGTTAGTACTAAGGCTTCCGTCTTGGTTTGCTTTTAATATCTGCTACTGTACTAGTTCGTAACCCTCTATATAGTCGCTATAGCGGCTTAGTACGTCGGCTCGTCCGTTCTTGCGTCCTAGGGTATAGCGGATTTCGAACTTGTACTGTCCTAGTAGCTCCGACTAGCGGGCCTATCTTCGGGTTAGTACTTTAGTCGTAGTAAAGTAAGTTAGATTCTTATAATTAGAAAGAATCGTAAGACTTAGTGCTCCTTCCGCGTATACTCGCTAGTATTGTAGTAATGCAACTATTGTAAGTAGCTCCTTATTATAGATGTCGTAGTTCTATTCCGCGGATAATATCTTTCTCGAGTAATAGGCTACCGGGTATCGTTTCCCGTTATGCTCCTATATAAGGTATGCTCCTATAGCCCTATCCGACGCGTCTATTTCTATCTAGACCGCCTTATTTCTATCGAATAATCGTAGCGTTGGCGTAGAAACGCATTGCTTCTTTAGCTGCCTAAACGCTTCGTCTTCCTTCGTGCTCTAGTTCTATTTCTTGTCTTTCTTTATAAGCTCCGTAAGGGGTACCGCTATCTTAGAGTAGCCCTCGATGAATTTTCTGTTATAGTTAGCTAATCCTAGGAATGATTGTACGTCTTTGACGCATGTAGGCGTTAGCTATTCCTATATTAACTTGGTTTTTTCCAGATCGATCCTAATTCCTATAGTACTAATAATAAATCCTAGGAACTTAACTTCCTTCTTATAGAATTCGCATTTCTTAGGTATAGTCTTAAATCCTACTTAAGTAAATCGTTCAAAGACGTCCTATACTATTCGTATATAGTCCGCGAGAGCTCCCTTAGTATAGACTAAGATGTCGTCTGTATATACGATAACGTATATATCTAGAAGGTCTCGGAGGACTTCGTTTACAAGGTCTTAACATAACGCTAAGGCATTTATAAGTCCTATAGGCATAACTAAGAATTCGTAAAGCCTATATCTTGTTCGGAATGCTGTTATCTATCCGTATCTAGCTGCTATACGTATTGCGTAAAACGCATCGCGTAGGTTAATCTTCGTATACTAGTCTAATCTAGTTAATCGGTCTTGCATTTCTTCGATGTTCGGTAGTAGGTACCGATTCTTAATTATAATATCGTTAAGTCGTCTGAAATCGACTACTAGCCGTCCTTCGTCTAATCCGGCTTTTAGAACGAACATTACTAGTAAGGCTACCGAGGATGTCGACTTCCGTATCTAGCCTTTTTCTAATTTCTCTTTTAGCTACTTGTCTAGGGTTTTAAGCTCTTTCTTAGATATTGCGTATAAGGGTCCCTATAGAGACTCTTTCCTAGGCTATAAGTGTATCTTATAATCCTATAGTTAGTGTTTAGGTAAGGCTGCCTTGCCTCTCTCCTCTTTAAAGAGTCGCTTCTACTTACTATACTCTTTAGGAATGTCTAGGTCCGAGATTCTAGTTTTATTCTTCGATAGCGTATAACTTCTATCCTTCCCGTAATTATTATTATAACCCTCCTAACCTAACGGTAGTGTCGATCCGGGTTGAATACGGTTCTCCGTAATTCCTATCGACGTAAACGTCTTACGAGTCGCTCTGCGTTTGTTAATCTTATCTGCCTACGAACGCTACTACTATATAGGTTAAATGCCGATTATATAGTCGCATTCCTTAAATATAAGTACTCCTCTTCTCTAGTCTACGACTAGGTTATGCTTTCTTAACTAAGGTATGCCTAATACAATATTATAACTAGCTATATTAGTAATATCTAAGACAATCTCCTCGTAGTACTATTAGATAGCTAGTAGTAACGGTATCGTTTCTCGTTCTATACTAGGTAGCGGTAACTTATCTACTGCTATAAGTTTATACGCTCCTTCTCTTCTACTTCGGGTTGCGATCCCTCGGCTTTTAACGAATAATTCGGAGGCAAAGTTCCCGCTCGCTCCGGAATCTATTAATGCACTCGTCGGGTGCCCGTTAACGATAACTTTTGTACGGAAGACTGCTATTAATACTTAAGCGCTTTCGGTATTAAGGAACTCTCTTAGAACGCTCTAATCTAGAGAGTTGGTCCGTTTCCCGACTAATTAGTAGCCTAACGTTGTTCTAACTAGTTACGGATCCGTAGTCCTGCCGTTCGTGCTTCTTCGGTATATAATTTTTCCTCGAGGGTATCGTTATATATATCCCGTCCCTACGCTACTATAGCCTTTCGGTATTGCTGATTTAATCGCTAGACCGTCTAACGTATATCTTAAGTAATAATCGTCCTTTCGTCGGGTAGGACGTATCCGTAGGGCGTAATTATACTTCCTATCGGTACTCGCTCCGTAATAAAGTTATAGTACGTATAGTCTATAGGTATCTAGGGGTAATTCTAGAATTTTGCTTATAAGCTTATCTAGAAATAATTAAATTAGATAGGATCGACCTTCTGTTATCCGTTAACCTTTAGAAACATTTCCTCGTATTTGCGTACTAGATATAAGGCGATTGTTCGCGCTGCTATAGGTGTATCTATTATAAACGTAAGGATCGTATCGTCGTTAATCCCGAATTCGTCTTTACTTTCTTTATTCGTAGTTTCTTCCTCGGTATCTAGACTTCCTTCTAAATCTTCTTGCTATTCCTCCTCTTACTAAGGGGACTCCGGTACTTCTAAGATAGCTCCTAACTCCTCCCCGGGAGGGAATAAAGCTTCCGGATCTCGGTTTTCTTTATCGTCGGTATCTAAGCAAGATTTATTAATCGTTTCTTCTTCTAACTAGGATTTCGCATCTTCTCGTACGAGTCGCCTAATCTAAGGGAAGAATCCTACTTCTATTTTAGCAGAATAATGAATTTAGTATTAGTCGTCGTAACAGAATCTCTAGTAAAGGGTTCTATATATAGGTTCTTATCGTCGTGCTATTATATAGATTTGTCGTAGCTCTTTCTTTACGACCTCTACGTAGGTCCTTAGCGCGTTATTAATAGAGTATAGCTCTACTACTATTCGGTAGCCTTCTCTGCCCGAGTCCTTTCGTTATATTATATTAAACTGTTCACGTCGCACTATATTCTTACCGCGGCAGTTCTGTACTATATAGCCTTCCTTGCTATACGTATAGCAAGTTAATCTTCCTACTTTCTTAGGCGAACTCTTGCCTTTTCTTCCTTTAATTGCTCGACCCTTCTAGGTAGCGTCTAGCTCTATTAGTTGCGTACCGTAGTAGTTGTTCCCCTTTAGTTTATCGTAGGTACTATAGTTTCGTCTATTATCGTATCTAGGAGTATAACCGGCCTTTCTAGAAGTCTTAGAATCGTAGCGTCGTTCTAAAGCTCGTTCGTAGAGCCTATCGTCGAGATCGATCGTAACCTTAACTAATGTTCCTATATTATCTATTTTTCTACTATCGCGTATAAGCTCGTTTTTAACGTTATCCTTAAGACCTCGCCGATACATTGTTATAAGAGCTTCGTCGTCCTAATCCGTAAGTTAGGCGTATTCCTAAAATTTAGCGGCGTAATCGGTATATAACCCCTTCTAAGTTAAGTGTTAGATAACCCTAACTGCGGTAGTAACTTCGTTAGAAGATCTAAAGACCTTCTTTATCGTACGCTTAAGATTTTCGTAGCTTGCGAAGATTCTATCCGAATTGTCGGTCCCGTTGCTATCTAGATAGGTCCTAAGAAATGGTTTAACCTAATACTAAGCCCTGCCTCGTATAAACGTCGTTACGAAGACTAGCTTTAAGTTATCTTAAACCTAGTTAAATATAAAATACATATCTATCTAGCTAACCTAGGTATCGAACTTGTCTTAGTCGCCGTAATAAAAGTCTAGCTTTCCGATCTTAAGAGAATCGTTTCCGGTATAGGTTCCTAGTATATTGCTAGTACTAGAGGTAGTACGTCGAGTACTGCCTGTCTCGCTAGGGGCGGGAGTTCCCCTTCCGACTTATAATAAGGCACTTATCCTAAGGGCGTTTAAAGTGTTACGGTTACTCGCGACAGATCGTTAAGTAACTTCTTATTACGTACAAGCCGAGGCTTCTTTAGAGAGGCTAATACAAGCGGGAGGCAGAGACAGAATAATTAGTACAAAGGTAATTCCAATTAGTAAGTAGGTAATATAAGTTAAACGCCTCGAGCTATAAGGGCATTCCGGCGTTCCTAAATACAAAGGAGATATCTTGTCTATAGTCGTAAGCGACGTAAGCGACGCTATCGCTCTCGACCGCTCCTATCGCTCCTAGTAAGATAGAGCGACAGCTTAGCCTACTAGTCTTAGCGTCGCTCTAAGATTATATAAGGACTCTAACTAATCAGATCCGTAACAATATACTACTAGCTAAATAGTAAGCGGTATATAAAAGAATATATATAGACCTGCGTAGTATACTAGCGTATTAAAGTACTAAAGTACCTGCTATTTAGCGAGTTGTCTTTACTTCCTATTTCTAGGAAGCTATTCGCAGAACTTATAATAGATTTTATTATAGGCCTTCCTCCTACTAAGCGTAGGGGTAGTAAGGATGTGTATAATACTATCTTTGTTATAGTAGATCGATTTACTAAAGGCGCTCGATATATCCCGGCGCGGAAAGATTAGACTACTATTAATATAGTAGAAGCGCTATAGAATAATATCTTCTATACCTATTAGGGTGTTAGGGCTAAAGAGGCTATACGTAATTAGTATGTAACTAGGCCAAGTAAAGCTAGGGTCTTAGTGCCTTAGGCAGGGCTTAGCGCTTAGTAATAGGCTAACTTGCCTACCTTCCTCCCTCTCCTCCTAGCTCCTTATCGAATACTACCTATACCTACTACTACCCTATCTACCTACTAATATAACCCTTCTTATATAGTATTCGATCTACCCTTTAAGGGCAGCAGCTAGATAGTCCTTATTTCAAGCTTTTAGCGGTATAGCTACGAAAATCGTCGATCTAACTATATTACGCCCGAAGAACGGGACCTATACGTACTATTCTATCGAAACAACCGTACTAATTATTAAGCAAGGCCTTCTATACGGCCTATTCTACCAAGTCAATCGTACTAGACTAATATCTACTAATTCCGCTATATCCGTATCTTAGGGGCTAATAATATATTATTAGTGTCGCCCCTTATAATAGCTAGTTTATTACGAAACAATAACCGTACTGCCGCTAGCAGCGCTAGCAACGACAACGCTAGTAGTACAGTGCCTACTAAAGTGTCTACTAAAGTATCTGCTAAAGTACCTCCTACTAAAGAGCCTACCGGAGAGCCTACTAAAGAACCTGTAATTCTAGGTAACGACCTAGAATTGTCTGTCGACGACATCCTTAACAATATTATTAACCGTCGATATAGCTAACTAGCCTTTAGCCCTCAACTATTAGGGAGACTTTAAGAAGCTACTTAAAACAGGCTTACTGCCCTACGTTAAGAATAATAGCTAAAGGATAATCTCCTCGAGCTCCGTCGCCTTTAGGAAGCCCTAACAACTAAACTAATAGCGGGACCTTCTTTACTACCTATCTAAAAGAAGGACGCTAAACTTAAGGACTATACTGTGTTTAATAGCTCTAGTCGAAAGTAGTACAACGACTATATTCGTAACTATAAACTCAACTAGCGCAATGCACTAAGAGCGCTACTAGACGACTATTCCTTAGTCGTACACGCTATACAGTACATTAATAGCGACCTAAAGCGCATATAGGATAACTATTTCGACTCCCTCGACGACTAGACCGCTATTTAGTAGCAGACCTATAAAACTATTATGCTAGATACCCTTAGAAACCCTATACTAAGGCAACAATATGCTTAGGACCTATATCTTCGAGCTAAATAGAAGACTAATTAATCGGCTCGCTTATTTAAGGCCTATTTAAAAACTCTTAAAAACGACCTTCCGCCTAAGACTAATTCTATATAGATCTTAGAGATACGCCTAAAGCTTAGATAGGAGCTTATACTTAGAGTGTGTGTCTAGGTGTTAGGGTCTATTACGTGCCTAATGCCTAAGGCTGCAACTGCTGCACTTTATCTTCGGACTTCTAGATAGATTAGTCCTTCTTCTAATACATTAGTTACATTAAGTGGTTATAAGCCCCCTGCGTTTCTAACGCATTCTATACGTATTCTAATAGTTACTCCGATAGCTGCGTAGACAGCGCTCGTTACTAAAAATTGCGCCGATACTAATATCGTCGCCGCTGCCGCCGCCCTCGAGTATTCTAGTAGGTGCTAGACTCGAGTCGGTCACTATTAGTGTTAGCTATCCGCTATACCGGTTCCTAACAATAGTGTTAGCTGTCCGCTACACTAGAATATAGGTACGCCTATCGGCCGCCTCTTAAGACTACATTATCGCCGTCGCTGTCCGCAATAGCTCCCCCTACAACCTCTAGCGCTTGTATAAGCAACATCCCTAAGCTAAAGAATAAGGAGAATTACCTATTATAGTCGTACGCCGCTAAAGGCGCCCTTAAAGGTATGTCGGTCTGGCGCTATATATAAGGCACCCGCTAGCGACCCCTTTCTAAGGCCTCTAGTAAGTCTTCTAAGGAGTTTAAAGACCGCTAAGATAAATAGGACTCTAAAGATTAAATAGCGCGTACCTAGATCTTTGCTAATTGTGTTAGTAGTATTTAACAATTACTGCTTAGTCTGTCTATATCCTAGGAAGTGTAGGACTTCCTTAAGAAGAAATACACTAGTAAAGGTAGGTCTACTAAATTCATGCTCTACTAGGAATATATCACCCTTCGGTATAATAGCAAGGACATTAAGAAGTTCTATAATAAGTACAAGAAGAAGCTTGGTGCCTTAAAGGATACTAAATTGGCTATTAGCTAATACTAGGCTGTCTATATATTTATTATATAGATCTCTCTATTCTACGAGGCTTTCGTATAGATACGCCGAGAGCAGATGCGCGCCTCCGAATACACTATTAACGATAACACACTTAATAACATTATTAGCGCGTTACTTAATAAGAATGTAGCTTAATTGAACTAGGCCTAATATAATAGCTTCTTTAGACTTCAGCGCCTACTATAGCAGTAAGGTAGCAATAGCAACAATAATAGCGGTCGAGGTAACTCGAACCGTAGCGGTCGTAGTAGCCGCGGAAATAGCAACAATAGTCGTAGTCGTAGTAGAAACAGCTAGAATGGTTAGAATCGCGAGAAGTGCTTATACTACTAAGGCGCTTACCTATCCGATCGGTGCTATACTAAATACCCTTACCTAAAGGAAGAAGACCGTCTTCGTCGCGAGAAGTAGAAGGCTAAGAAGAAGCAATAACAGGCGTTAACTACTTAGCAGCAATAGCAACCGCTATCTAGTTAGAATAGTGCTTAGGGGCTATATACGGCTAATGCTACCCCGGGGGTGTTATTAGACCTAAGCTACAATTACGCCTTTACAGCTACGGTTACTATAAGCGACCTAGTGTCTACGGCTCTTACTGCTAGTACTCGTACTACTAATTAGGTTGTCGACTTAGGTACTAGTATATATATAGTTAACGACCCTTTATTGCTTATTAAATATAAAGGCTGTTACATTCCTATTCGGTTTAGTAGCAATACGAAGTACGCTACGATAGTCGGAATGGCTTAGACTAAGGTAGTCAATAAGCGTAGTATAAGCAATATAAAGTTGTCTAATATACTGTATATACCTAGTCTAGTAGCCAACCTTCTATCTACTAAGAAGCTTGCCGACAAGGGTTGTTTCTACCGAAATAATAAGCGTATCCTATTTACGATAGTAGAGGGCAATGAGGTTACTGTCGCTTAGATATACCGTAAGAATAGTCTTCCCTACCTCTATATACCAACCTCTAGTCTAGATAGTGAAGTAGTTGCCCTTCTATCGAAGAAGGGGGTGCCTATAGGCACTATAGATAAGTAGTATCTACGATATAGCTATATCTATTACCGCAAGCTATTACGAATGGAAGCTGAGGGTTAGATCGTTATTACTAGTGCTAAGAAGGACTTCCGCAACTGCATTGCCTGTCGTATAGCTATGTTATACAAGGAGTACAATCGGCTACTACGCGTACGACTATCTACGATCTATTATATTGTCTATGTAGATGTAGTTACTATTACTAACCCTAGTCTGTTATAGGAGCGCTATTTCACACTGTTTATATACGCTAAGTTAGGCTATCGACACGAATATGCTAGTACGCTTAAGTTAGGGGCTATAGTAGCTATTAAGGACTATCGTATACATGTCCGTATATAGACTAGCTATTCGATCCCAATCTACCGCCTCGATAGAGAGGGTGAATACGGCGGAAATTAGCTATTAAGCTAGGCTCGTAATTAGGGCATTGTACTATAGGTTATAGCTCCTTATTCTTCTACTTAGAATAGCCTTACTAAGGTTAGCAATTACATCGTATATACGACTACGAGAAAGATAATGCTGTACGCTAACCTTCCGAAGTCTCTATAGCTATATGCTATTGCCTCCGCTATACAGGTCCTTAATATTACGCTAACCGCTAACGGAGGAAGCCTATATACTATTGTAGCTAAGGAGCTCAATTAGTTACGAATATAGCTACGCCTGCAGTACCTTCGAGCTTATAGCTGTACTATAGTTGCCTACGATTACAGTATAACTCGCGGAAAGAAGATAGACAGTAGAGGCCTAGTTAGCAAGCTAGTTAGCTACGCTAAGGGCTCTATAGACTCCGGAAAATACATAATTTACCTGCCTAATTAGTACAAGGTTATTGCTTCTAAGGACGTCTAGTTTATTAAGTTAGGGGGTAATCTTGACCTCCTGCTTCCGGATAGCATAAAGCTATATACTAATACTAACGACTTGTCTAAGAACGAGTTTGTTACCCTTAAGTCTATTATGCCGGCTTTGTTCAATTCTATAAGCAACGAGGCTCCGTCGCCTACCGAGGCTGCTAGTATAGTCTAGCGGCTTCTAGCTTAGCAAGAAGAATAGCCTACACAAGGACCTGCATAGGAAATGGCTAATAAGGTCGCTAATCCGTTGCCAATCGATAACAACCTTCTAGACGTTTAACTACTAGCTTTAAGTAATAAAGATAGCTTCTAATTAGCTAAGGAAGATTAAGCTCTGCCCTTTAATCTAAATGCGAAGAAGGGTAAGCCTAGCTAGTTGCTAGAGTTTAAGCGACCTAATACGGCAGGCGCTCGTTCTACCCGTGCAACCCGTAGTAATAAGTTAGCTCGTAAACTGTTGCGTAGCTATCTAGCTAATTGTAGTATTAAGCGGTCGACTCGACGTATAATAGCTAATATACCGATAGCCTATATAAAGGGCTTTATAGCTTCCTGCTATATTACTAAACAGCCTAATAAGCCTAAGGACACTATTCCTATTCCGAAGAGCTATAAGGACGCGACTTAGTCGCTATACTAGCTATAATAGAAGGAGGCCTATAAGGCTAAATATAAGTTACTAATCGACAACTATATATAGGTCTATATATCTCGGTTAGAGGTGCTAGAAGGTCGCAAGGTTGTCCGTAGCCGATAGGTGTTTACTATTAAGCGTGACGCTAATAGCAAGGTGAGCCGGTTTAAGGCTCGATAGGTCGTCCGTAGTTTTATATAGGTTGAAGGACAGGACTATAATAAGACCTATGCGGCTATAGCTAAGCTGTCTACGCTACGAGCGCTGTTTGCACTAATCGCTTATTACGACCTAGAGGCTAAGCAGTACGATATTCTAACGGCCTTCCTTAATGCGCTTATCGGTAATAAGTATAAGATCTACGTCGAATAGCTATACGGTTTTAAGGACTGTAGTAGAAAGGGTATAGTTTGCCTATTGCTAAAGGTACTATATAGTCTAAAACAGTCGCTAATACTGTAGTACGAAGAGCTTCGAAAGTACCTAAAGAGCCTAGACTTTGTACTAATAATAGCTGATGTGTGTATGTTTAAACACGTTGTTAGCGGCTCTATTATTGTTATCTATATCGACGATATAATTATTATCGCCTATACTCTGTTAGTACTAGAGGTAGTAGCTTAGTTACTAAAGGACCGTTTTAGTATACGAGAGCTAGGCGACCTATACTACTATCTTAGTAGACCCCGTAGTAGTTCGGGTTAGTTTAGTTTGGTTTGCTAAGCCGAAACTCTGGTTTGGTTTGGGTTGGTTTGCTAAGCAACTATATAAGTAGCTAGTTCGAACTATATAATTTATCGGTTTTTAAGAAGTGTACGAATGTATACGTAGCTTTAAGCAAGCCCTTTGTAAGACTTAGCAGTGTAGCCGGCAGCGTAGCCGGCATTTTTAGTCCTTAGTACTTATAGAATTTTCGAATCCTACTTAGGCTACGTAGTTATATAAAGGTACTTATATAACCTCAAATCTATAGACAATTAGCTAAGGGCACTAACCAATCAAAAGCATACATATATATATACAAGGCATTATAGTTTAGTTCGGAAACTGCACTCCTTAGGTATGAATTTCATCCTTTCGTTTACGGTTCAATTCCCTAACTGCTTAGTAGAATGTCTTTATCTAGATCTAGGCAGAACTCATCGATTTCCCTAGAAGTCCTCCTCCTTAAGAAGTTTATGCACTTTCCTACCGAACTATTCGATAATATTAAGTACTAGGATAGCTCCTCCCTCGGTATCGGTATAGTATATAAAAGAGCTATAAGGCAGCTCTATAGAACGTTCTACTAGTCACTCGCTATACTAAGGCCGAATGCTAGTTCGTTCCTTAGAACTCTTAGTTATTTAGGAGATATAAAGGGTAGGGCAGGTAGTGACTTCGTATTATATAAAGAGGTAGAGGCTGCTATAGAAGAGGCCTTCAACCTATAGAAGATAGTAAAAGATATAGAGGTAGCTGCAGGTCTAGGTACCTAGTTGAATTTTTAGTAGGTAGAGTATAAGGATATTTAGAGGGAGTATTAGGTAGAGTTGCGAAGGCAGGTATATAATATGCTCTAGAAAACAGGGATAGTGCCTATAACTATAACTATTAGGCTCTTTAACCTTCCTTATTTTTCCCTGTTTTCTTTTTATAAAAATCTAAACTAATACAAATCAACCGGAATGTCTATCTTCTTTTAGTTCTTTAAAAAACCTAGCAGCGTAGCTAGTAGCGTAGCCGGCAGCGTAGCCGGCAGCGTAGCCGGCCTTTTTACTCCTTAGTACTAACGGGATTTTAGGAGACTTCTATTCCGTACGGCTAATAAAGCATACTATACTATATATATATGCTTAGAGAGTATTTAGAGCGCGGTATATAGCGCCGTATAATAGCGGCTTATTTCGCATATAGAAAAGCTTACAGATAACACTACGAACATCCTTTCTACTAGAACATCTATCCTACCTAGCACCGTCTCGAATATAGATATTCTAGCCTTTTAGAATCTAATCGAGTGCTTTAAAATCCTTGTCTATAATCGTTATACGCTTCGCGTAGATAGCTATAAGGTTGACCGCTAAAATAGTATTAGTATAGTCCGAAAAGAGGTAGAAGAGAAACATATATTCGAAGATACGAACTAGGTAGGCTTCTATAGCCTCTTAAAGGGCGCCTATCGCGGAGGCTTAGAAGCGAAGGTCCGTTCTATAATCCTAGGCAATTTCGCGAACAAGTCGTTAGAAAGGAGTTTTACGGATTAGGAGCTAAGAACTCTTCTAATACTACCGAATCTTACGGAGGGCTACGGCTAAAGAAGGATTAGTAAAAAGATAGTAAGAATGCCGGCTACGCTGCCGGCTACGCTGCCGGCTACGCTGCCGGCTATAAATAGGACTTACTTCCTAGGCGCTATCGACGCTTCGTACGATTACTACTAGTAGTAGAAGCGCTAGTTGTCGTCTTACGTAGAGCCTTACCCGCCGTTGTCTTACGCGGAGCCTTACTCGCGACGCCCTTTCTAGCACCGGAGCTAGCGGCAGCAGTAGCAGCCCTCTTGCGTTAATATACTATACTCGTTCTACTATTTCCGGTCTTATTGCGACCCGTAGAAGCACTAGGTCCCTTCTTACAAAGCGTCGTAACTTAGTTAAGTAGACTCGCTATTATAAAAGTCGTCGAATTAAGGAAAAAAGTGCGTTACGAAGGTATACAAAGGCGCGCGCGGAGCGAGGGTATTACGGAGGTAGTAGATATAGAGCGTAGAGGTATAGGTATCGATACGAAGGTTAAATATAGCGGTAATGTCGCGGTGTCGCTAGGCAATAGAGTAAGCTTCGCGCAAGCCTACATTATAGTAACGTTAGAGCAAGGAAAGAAGGTAGGCACGGCTAAAAAAGGCAGGTACGGCTAAAAAAGGCAGGTACGGGAGACTTTGAAATATAGCCGGCATATATAGCCGGTATAGTAATAGGCGAAAGCCTCCTTTTAATAAATAGCCGGCGTAATAATAGTATCTTACTATAGTATAGATATTCTTTAGTAATGCCTTTACTAGCTATAGTAATCTTATAAATAACCTAGGCCTATTGCTAGTAAATATAAGAAATATCAGGTAGGCTATACTAAACAAGCTAGTTATTTAGTAGGAAAAGGCCTACTACCGTCTCTATATGCCGGCTACGAGTGCCGGCTATCGCTCTAAATTCAACTCCGCCCTATCTCGGAGGCTAAGGTACCGAGCGGAAACCCTATAGCTTATATTTACTCGGTTGTCGCGGAGCGCTTATAGGTGAGGTATTAGAAAAGAGTATAAAAAGTACGAGAAGAGTATCCTAAGATATAGGTCGTAAGTAAATAAGAGTAGTACGCCTAGTTATTTATATAGTACGTTACTCTATACGACTAAGAGCCTATATTATCTTATGCTTCGCTTATAAGACCTCGACTCTACTAGTATACTATCGATCTCTTCCTCGGTCGCTAATACGCTGTCTTAATTCTTCTTCGAGTTGCCGGACTTAGTACGCATCTATAGCTATATAATAGCGCTACGCATTATAGAGAATTTCTCGTTAAAGTTTCTCTCTCGTAGGCTTACTATCTGCCTCGTAGTATAGAGGATCAAAGTACTAATGCTAAAGAATCTCCTTATAGTTAGGATACTAGGGCTCCTTAGGACCTTTGTGTTTTAGGTCTAAATAGAGACGTATTATAAACGTTCTATCGCCCTTTCGCTTACTACCCGCTAGGTCGCGATATACGAAGAAACTAATCTGAATATAGCTCGTCTCTATAATAGCCGGGTAAATATAGAGCGCTAGGTTTCTACTTCGTACCTTAGATTTAGGGACGGCGCGGAGATAAAATCAGAAATATAGCCGGCACCTATAGCCGGCAAAAGGATACGAAAATAGGCCTCCTCCTAGGTTAATCTAACGACTAAATACAATTTCCAACTAATCCGCTATAAACCGACGCCGAATTTTAGCTAGAAGCTGCATATCTTTATTTTAAAGAGTAACCCGCTTCGTATAGATAGCAAGGAGGTTTAAAAGCTTAAGCTCGGTTACGAGAAATGCCTCCGTAGCTTCCTAAAGAGCACCAATCGCCTTAGCCGTAAATCGTATACTAGACCGAAAATCTAATGTAATTTCTCGGACGAGTCGCTAGAAGAGAGTCTTAGGGATTAAAAGCTCGGTCCCTCTTTTGTTTTAGAAAAGCCGGATCTAGCGAAGGGCAATAGTACCTAGTTTAAAGCGCTACTTCTTTGTCGTCGAGTCCTACCTTATTCCCTTTCTTTTAATAGAAAGATAACTTTTCTTCGCGATAGTCTTCGTCCGCCTACTCTTTTTAGCCTTCTCCTATCTACCTATAGCCTTCTTGTTTTTCGGTACTGTTTTCCGAGGAACCCCCTTCCTTCGTATATACTACGGAGAGCCTTACTCTTCCGATATCTCGTTCTCGCTACGGTCTCCCTATACTTAGCTTGCTTTACCCTTACCCTTTAGCCTCTAAAGATATTTATCTACGCGTTTAGGCGACGAGGGCATATCGGTAGGACCTAGAAAATTAATAAGCATATAATCGTAAGGAGACATTAATGCTTCTTACCTTCTAGAACAAATAGTCTTCTATTAAACCGCCTTATTAGGTTATCGTTAGATTCGAATAAAGGATAGTAGCTTAAGGAAGGGGAGGTAGCCGGCTTAGGAAGGCCCGAAGAGCCGAATCCTTAAGGTATATTTATCTTTAAGAATATAGGGAAAGGGAAGAAGGAGAGGAAGAGCGAATAGAGAATTAGAAATAGTCCGTAGGTAAGCGGGGTTAGTTGCTATAGCAACTAGTCTGTTTAGGTCCTAGGAATTCGAAATACATTTCGGATATATACCGGCTATATACGCCGGCTATATTACCTTATACGTAAACGCTTCGTCTCCTTAAAGCTGCTCTAAGCCTATATACGTTTCCGCTTCTCGATCCGGTATCGCCTTCTACCTCCGCCCTCCTCCTCTTCGTTATCGCTAATTAGGGTTTCGCTTAGACTAAATTTCCTATTCTCTTCGCGCTCCTAGGTTTCTTCGATCTCAAGGTTTTCTAATTCCTCGATTAACTCCTTTAATATAATCTTTAGTAACCTACCTTAGCGATTCTAGTAGAGGAGATAGTATCGGAATACTATAATAGATTCGAAGGTAGTAGGCGAGTATGTTCGATTAAAGCGGCCCTAGTAATAAGCGATACTAAAAGACCTCTTATAGCCTATGCCTACGCTCGGGATAGCGAGGACGTCCCGAGCGACCGACGCTATCGTTAGAAACTTAGGCTCTAACCGCTACTATATAGCGAGAATATCGTCTCCGAATTCGTCTAGAAGACCGGTAAGATCTAGAGATTATTAGCCCTCTTTCCGAGCCTACGGGTTTATACTTACTCGCGCGCCGATAGAGATCGAACTCTTCTTTATTTACTTTAGTAGTTGCTTCCTCTTCTGCCTCTACTTCCTGCCTACGAAATAGGTATAATGTCGGAGCCTTCTAAACCTTCTTTTTCTTTATAGGAGCTGCATTTAGACTAGTTTCTTTCCGACGCTTATAGAACATCTTTTCTAGAATAGTCTAGTAATGCTTCGGCTATACCTCGTCCGCCTTCTATTCCGGCCTCTACTAGTATATATCCTTTTCTACCGGGTTAAGCAAGCACGCAACGCTATAGATATCCCCGAACGAGTTAAAGGTAGCACTATAATATTTATGCAACTTAGTATAGGAGGTGTCTATAGCTTTCGTTATAGCTACTTTCTAGAGAACGCTCTTCTTAGCTAGCTTAGCTGCGGTTTCCTCGAGCTCGTTAAAGAGCTAGTTATAGTACGTAAAGACAAGGTAGATCGTCGGTCCTTAGGTTCTTCTAATCGTAGCAGTAACCTTCGCGTAATGCTTACTAATATCGACGAGATACTCTACTTAGCGCTATTCGGCGGCGGTAAGGCCGAGCTACTTAATACCCTCGGAACTCTAATAGATCTCGAGAGCGGTACGTAAAGTATATCCCCTTATAACTATATAGAAAGTCGAATCGAACTGGGTCTTAACGTCTTAGGTAAAACAGAGTAGGCGCTAAGGAGGCCGCTTTTGCTATCGCTTATTCTATGCGATATTCTAGGTATCGGTTTTAGGGCGCTCGATTAGGTTCTTTTAAATAGCCTCGAATCGGTTATATCTCTATAAGCTCGAGTTCGTATATATTGCTAGACGACGAAGCTAGAGAAAAAGAGTTAGAACTATACTAGGTTGCCGGCTATAGGTGCCGGCTACGGACAAAAGTTATACCTTATATAAAACGAGAGCGAGGCTCTCTACCTTATCCCGTCTTATTGCTATAATAAGTTTCTCGACTTTCGACTTTACTTTATCCTTATCTAGGATCTTCTATTGGTCGTCGTTTAATAGTGCAATTTTAAGCGTCTTAAAGAGGGCTCGGATCGCGATTTAAACTATATAAGCGAGGCAGGGAAACTTCTATAGGGATACAACTAGCAACGACGTCGGCTCCGATTTAATAGGGCTAGGGCTATTAATAGGCTCCTCTTTATCGTTATTATCGTGCGTATTATCGTACGTATCCGGAATCGTAGCGAGCTTAACATTCGGAAGATTAAGCTAGATTGTAGACCTTGTAATCTCCTCTACGTACTCGACCCTATCGATACAATTAGTAATTTTAAAGATATATACGAGTGAATTGTATATACAACGCCTTATACAATGTTCGATTATTACTAGCGTTGTCCGTAGTAATCGAGATTAGTTTCGTTATTACGCTAACCCTATCTATTACCGTATAGACAAGCTTCGCTATATCCTTACTAGTATAGGAACCTAGAATTTTAGGGAATCCGATTATAAGTTCCTAGAGTTTCTAATCCGAATTAATAAAGTATAGTATAATCGAGAGGAAGGAGGCTCTTATAGTCCGGCTTAACTAGCTATCGATAGTAATAGCTACTCGGCGAGTATTACGGAGGATCTCCCGAATGTCGTCTAACGTAGCCTCTTTATTCTTTTCGAATATAATACGCTAGGTTATCGCGCCGAGAAATAGGGGAGGTAGACCCCGTAGTAGTTCGGTTTCCGAACTACTAAACGTATATAGTTTGGTTTCTTAGCGGTACCCCTCCGGTTTGGTTCCGGTTTAGTTTTTTGCCCCGCTAGTCTAAGCTAGTTTCCGAGGAAACTACGACGATATACGACGACCTCGGAACGAGTCCGGCACGCGACGGGGGCCCTATATTGTATACGCTATACGATTGCATCCGTATTTCGGGCTGTTTAGACGTGTTTTGGGATGGGTTTTTGTCCGTAGCCGGCACGTAGCCGGCAAACCGGTCCGTGCACCGGTTTCTTAGCAAACCAAACTAAACCAAACTAGAATTTCGGCTTAGCAAACTAAACCAACCTAACCCGAACTACTGCGGGGTCTAGGGGGAGGGTAGTTTATAAGATATAGGTATATCTTCTATATAGACTCCCTTTCGTAGAAGTCTTCCGGAAGACCGTTTGTAGCTAGCATTTCGTTTACTAGTTGCTTAAAGTCTTCGGGGGAGAAATTGGTAGCCTTCAATCCTAGAGCTTCCTTAAGCGTAGCCTATAATAATTAGCTAGATCTCTACGGTTGATTTAGGTAGCCGGAATCTATAGCCGGCAGCTGTAGCCGGCAGCTATAGCCGGTATTTTAGAAGACATACCTCTTTCTAGAACGCTATATCTATATTAACTCTCCTCTCTCCTTAAGATTCCCGATACCGTTTAGAATAGAGATAGTTCGTAGGCGATAAGTTCCTATCCCCTAGTTTCGGGTGTTTTAAGATTAAACCGTAGAAGTTGCAGACAATTACTAGTTAACCTTTAAGTCGAGAAGTCGTATAACGGTGTAATGCCCCCTCTATAAAGAACTTCTAGAATGTGTCCGTTCGCTCCTTACTCCCCTATCGTATCGAGTACTTCCGGAGTTTATACTCCTTCGAACGTAAGTATAAAGGGAACTATATCTTATAGACCTATTAATTGAACTGCTCTATATACTCGGGTTTCTAAAGATACGCCTAGCTAGCCTTTTCGAAGATTTCCGAGTTAATACTCGATGTTCTTATATCTCCGAACAACCTTCTACTTAGACTCCGTAAAGGTAAGGACTAGGTAGTAGTACCCTATAATAAATTCCTACTACTAGGATTCGGAGAGGATAAATCTAGCCCTAATCGTAGTCTAGGACTCGATAGGCTCGAAGGTAAGTATGCGACCTCCTCTCGACGTTGTCGCAATCTCGCTCGTATACTAGACTGTTTCGACTATCGTCTCGTTATTACCCTTCCTAGTATAGCGCCTAGTATATATACAATGTCGGTCGGCATGTTTTAAGGTTTCGTACGGTAAGGTAAGGACTTAGGAGTAGTAGATATATACTAGTAGCTATAGAGAAACACCCTTTCTTTTATAGCATCGTATCGTTAGGAACAGCTAGGCAGTAAATAGCTAGCTACCTTTTTTTTTTGTTTCCTAGCTACCTAACTACTAGATTTTTTTTCCTAGCTACCCTAGCTAGCCTAACTACTAGAATTTCTTTCCTAGCTACCCTAACTACCTGAATTTTGCCTTCTATACGGCGGCTCTCTCCTACTAACGGAACCGAGCTACTATACCTAACGAATCCAAGCTCGTTTTTAGTCTCAATCTATCCTCTTTCGGTATAAGACACTCGATAAGCAAATGCTTAGGCCGAGTCTAACTACGAAACCTAAGACTAACTAACAGCTCTATTAACTAATCCTAATCCTCGAACTCCTTCCGCTTCTTAGTAAAGACCTTAAAGAGCGCTCGAGCTTCTTCGGGTACCTGCGGAGTAGTCGAGATAAAGCCGTATCGCTAAAATAGGTAATCCTTCGGAGGCTTATATAGAGATTTAGAGAATTCTAACGCTAACCTATCCTACTAGTAGCTTAGATTCCGGATATAAGCCCTCTCTGCCTTAGTAAAGATTTTATATAGTAGTAGCACTCTGCCTTCGAGAAACGCTTTCTATTTAACTGTTAGTATCTGCCGGCTACGAACGCCGGCTATATATGCCGAGTATAGAATAATTACCTGTACCCCTTCCTCCTATAGTAACACTTCTGCCGTCCCTAGATACCTAGCCCCGATCGCATTAATCGCAAGCTACTTTGCCTTTATAGACGTAAAGGCTTCGCTCTAATACTAATAAAGAAACTTCTACTCTATATCGAGGATATAAAGACGACTAGTCTCGATTCTAATCCTTGCTAGCTTTTCGTAGTAGCTTTAACTATGATTTTCTAGATTAATAGGACTTATACCTTAGCCCTTTACTAGTATCTCGTCTCTTTAACTGTGCTCGATCTACTCCTAGCGCTTATCGTCTATAGCGTTAGGCCCTAAGACTGCACCTATTACTAGATCGACGTATAGTATCTCCTCGCTTTTTTCAGTTCCTTTATTCGTAGTATTAAGCTCTATCGCGGCATCCTAAACTCTAGTATTATTGTTCTCGGCTATCTAAACATCTCCGTTACTATCGGTCGTATCGATAGAGATAGCGGCTATAGGTCTAAATGCTATTAGTTAACGTATTAAAGAAAAATATGCCGGCTATAGCTGCCGGCTACGGCTGCCGGCTATAGCTACTAGCTACGGCCGCTAGCTAGATTAACTTACGCTACTAGAACTTTACGCTCGAAAACTAGCCGCAATTCTTTCCTCCTCTTAGCCTTCTCTTAGGTTGTCTTCTTATTCTAACCTTCACTTTTTTCTATAGGCGCTAGCTATCGATAGAATGCCTTATTCCGCGCCTTTCTTCTCTTATCCTTAGCTCTTTTATCCTTATCTATCTTATCCTTTCTCTCGCGGTCTCGTACGAAATTCTTCTTCGTAGAGTACTCCTCTTTAGTCTTGCGCTTTTTAGTTAGACGCTTAGGTAAAACAAACTCGCGGTCTTTAGTTCTATCTTCTATTTAGCGCGCGGCGCGCTTCTCTCTTACTATTGTAAGGGAAAGGGGCGGGGGCGCAGCGTATAGTAGTTATTATCGGTATAGATGTAGAGGAAGAAGTTAAAAGTATAAGAATATCGCGAAGCCCTAATTGTTGCCGCCTACGTAACGTTATATAGGTAAGCTTTCGCAACTACGGCAACTACGCCCCGGCAATAGCAACTACGCCCTAGTAACGGCAACTACGCCCTAGCAACGGCAACTACGCCCTAGCAACGGTAATAAAGCGTAGTAAATACAACCTAGTAACTATTATAGCCGGCAATCGTAGCCGGCAGTCGAATAAGAGTGTCCTTATAGCAAAACTACGCCCTAGCAACGGCAACTACGCCCTAGTAACGGCAACTACGCCCTAGCAATAGCAAAAGAGCGTAGTAAATGTAATAGAGTTACTATTATAGCCGGCAATCGTAGCCGGCAGTCGAATAAGAGTGTCCTTATAGTAAAACTAATACAGTCTCTAGTTCAAACTAGGAATCTATATAGTTCGAAAAAACCAAACCGGAACTAGGGAGCTAGTTCGCCGCTAAGAAACCAAACTATATACGTTTAGTAGTTCGGAAACCGAACTACTACGGGGTCTATATCTTAGTATGCGGATTATTCGTAACCGCGATTAGCGTACTATTTACGTCGTTTAAGATACCTATTTGAATAGGCTTAGTAAGAAGTATAGTATATAGGGCCGAGTAGCTCCTACTATACTAATAGCACCTCGATACGTTAAGACATCGATTTAGCGTGCATATAAGGGCTATACTGCTAGCGCTGCCTTTAAGACTTAGTATTAAGAAGGTGTTAGTAAGGCGCTGTAGCTAGCTATAATTATACGACCTAATGCTTGCTATACTATAGGCCTATTATTACGATTTATCTCTAACCCGACCGAGGAATACTATGCCGCGCTTCTTTAGCTAATTGAGTACCTAGTTAGTACTCTAAGCCGTAGCATGCGCTTCTAAGGCACACAGAACGATAAGCTAAACTTTGCTAGTTACTGTAACGCCTTATAGGCTAACGATCTAGTTACCCGCCGCTCTATAGGTAGCTTCTACTTTACTATTGTAGGCGGACCTCTGTTATATAAGTCCGGCCGCTAGACGCTTGTTATACTATCGTTAATAGAAGCTGAGTATGTTTAACTTACTATAGGGGCTAAGGAAGTAGTTGCCTTAGCTCGTTTATTAAAGGAAATTAGCTATAAGGGCTATATTCTTCTAGTTACGCTCTACGAGGACAATTAGTCCGCTATTGCTATTACTAAGTCGACTAGCATTAATAGCCGCATAAAGCATATAGATGCTCGTATCTACTATATTCGAGAGAAGATTGCTAATAGTACTATTGTCGTCTAATAGGTTAGCATATATAATTAGATAGCCGATAGCTTTACTAAGCCGCTTAACAAGGTTAAGCACGGCCGCTTTATTAAACAACTGAACCTAGTAGATTGTAAGGCCGCTATTAAGAATGCTGCAAAGCCAGCTATTAAGTACTAAAGGGCCCTTGTTTGCTTTATATAGATATGAGAATAGTCTAGTTTATTTACCTGTTTTGTTTGATTACCTAATACCCTCCTATTTGCTTTGCTAACTAAATGGCTAATAGGTTTGTTTTATTCTATAGCGATATGCACGTGCTAAGGGGGTAACTTAGAGTGTGTGTCTAGGTGTTAGGGTCTATTACGTGCCTAATGCCTAAGGCTGCAACTGCTACACTTTATCTTCGGACTTCTAGATAGATTAGTCCTTCTTCTAATACATTAGTTACATTAAGTCTTATTCTCGAATTGGACCGCCGCCGTGTATTTAAACAGGCTAACCTAATACGTATTCAATTTATAGTCGAGGTAGAAACAGCTAAACGAGCTGTCTAGCTTTAATAACGACTAGAATCGAGGATCCGGCTAGCTAGTACTAACCGCGGCAATCGTAGTAGCTACGGAGGAAACTAAGGTTCCTACTAAGATAATAATGCTAATAGTAGGAATAGTAACAACGACCGTAGAAGGGGCCGTAGCTAGCGACTATATAGAGGAGGCTATAATAGAGGCCGTAGAAGGGGCTCGTATCCCTATAATACTAACCGCTCTACTAATAATAACAACAGCTACGGTAGTCTACTAACCGGATTGAAGTACTTTAATTGTAATAGTACTAGCTATCTACTAGGCTAATGCGACAAACCTAAGGACTAGGCCTAAATTAACCGTACTTCCGCTAAGTATAGGAAACACCTTTTAGCCGCTAATGCTACCCTAGTCGGCTCTTTTAATTAGTCGAAAAAAGAGTAAGCGCCGTACTAACTATTAGCCTTGTACGGCGTAAGACTATCGATATTGTACTAGCTATTATATGCACCTATCTCGTATCGGACTCGTATAGCACTAGTTATAAAACTAAGGTTATGCTAGATCTAGGAAATTCAGTTAGTGCCCTTATTAGCTATCGCCTAGCTAAGCAATTAGACCTTCGACAACTGCCTAGGACTAACCTACTAACCCTTGCTTGGTTTAATAACGCTCGGCACTTGACCTATAGGGCCTACTATGTCCCTATAGTCCTAAAGGACGACCTCGGAAATGAACGCCTACTAGACTTTACTACCTACGTAGTAGATATAGACAACCTATATAGGGGAGCTACTATTGTTACTAGCAACCCTGTTCTTAAGCACTATGCTATAGTTATAGACTTAGGCAGTTAATAATAGCGATTTAGAATCGCTAAGAGAGAGGATATTAAACATATCGATATTAGCGAGTGTCCTAATAATATTAGGGTCCTGTTTATTAGCAACCTAATACCCGCCTTAGCTAATCCGATAGCTAATCTTCTCGGTAGAGATAACGATAAACCTATACCCCCTAATAGTATAGACCCTAATTAGCTCTCTCGTATACTAGTGCCTATTCGAGAAACCTATATTAATGTATTTAAATACTACTTAGCGTCGACATTGCCTATATTTAAAGAGACGGACTATAAGATTAACATTACAGAGGGCAAAGAGGTTCCTTTTAGCCCCCTCTACAACCTTAGTGAGCGAGAGCTTACTATATTACGTAAGTACCTAGAGGAAAACCTAGCTAATAGCCGCATTCGGTATAGTAACAGCCCTGCTAGTGCACTAATCCTATTTGTTCTAAAGAAGGATAGTAGCCTACGGTTATACGTTAATTACCGTAGACTTAATACTATTACTATTAAAGACCGCTGTCTACTTCCGCTTATTAATAAGACCCTCGATCGCCTTTCTAGGGCCTACTTCTATACTATACTAGACATTAAGGATGTATACTATTGTATCCGCATTCGTAAGGGCGACGAATAGAAGACGGCCTTCCGCACTCGCTATAGCTATTTCGAGTACTTAGTTATACTATTTAGGCTAGCTAATGCCCCTATAACATTCTAGTCCTATATTAATCGGGCCCTTTCGGGCCTATTAGACTATCTCTATATAGTTTACCTAGATAACATCCTAGTTTATATACATTTACCTAATATTGCAGAATATTAGGCCGTAGTACGTAAGGTCCTCGACCGCCTACGAGCCTATAGACTATATTATAAGCCTTCTAAATGCACCTTCGCTACTAAGGAGGTAGCCTTCCTTAGTTTTATCGTATTAACTAGTAGTATTAAGGCTAAACCTAATCGGATTAAAACAATTACTAAATAGCCTATTCCTACGTCTATTAAGGAGCTTTAATCGTTCCTCGGCTTCGCTAATTTCTACCGCCGTTTTATTAAGGGCTATTCGAGGCATATAATGCTATTAACTAAGCTCACTAAGACTAAGGCAAACCCTTCTAGAGAGTTTAGGTAGACTAGTAAAATATAAGCCGCTTTTAACGGTCTAAAGAAGCGATTTACTAAAGTCCCCTTATTGTACTATTTCGTACTAGGCAAGCAGATCCAAATTGAGACTAACGCTTTACAGTTCGCTATATTAGCTATTATATTACAACAGGCTAATAATACCTACTAGCACCTAATTGCCTTCTTTTTACGAAAAATAATCGATATAGAACGTCGACACGAGACCTACGAGTAAGAGCTCTTAGCAATCGTAGAAGCCTTTAAGCATTAGCGCTACTATCTCGATAGTGCTTAGCATACAATTTAGGTCTATACGGACTATAACAACCTCCGTAGCATTACTAAGGTTACTAGGGTTACAGGTCGATAGGCTAAATAGGCCGTCTACCTCGCCGGGTTCGATTTTAATATACTATATCGGCTAGGCGTAAGTAACCCTACTAATAGCCTATCGAGGCGACCTAATTACGACAGCGAGACTTAGTATATCAATTTATTGTTTCTAACCCTGCAGCATAAGATTGCTATAGCCCGTATTGTTAATAAGCAAGCGTAGGATAAGCGGACTTCCGGACTCCGCGGCGGCAACAAATACTATAGCGGAGTTGTCGTTCTTCTAGTATACGTTAAAAGAAAGGACGTAGATCGCTCGAGCTATAATAACTCGATTAAAGACATTGCTATCTATAGTAATAGCCTATATAGCAATAGTACTATAAAAGAGGTTGTAGTAGTTCTAGCTGCTAGTACTATTAGATATATATAATACGTACCTCGTTCGATAGCACGGGTACTATTAAATAACCTTGCAAATAGGGATAGTTAATCGTTTATAGATAAGCTATTACGTGCTTAGTAGAGGGACGCCTTTGCTGTCGAGCGTATTAATAGGCTTGTAAGTAGACGGGCGACTCGATCTAGCAAGAGTAATAACAATTAGTCGATCGACGATAAGGGTTACTTAAAGTTCAAGGGCAGATACTATATCCCCGCTAAACAATCGATTAGACAAGAGCTTTTAAAGAGGCACTATAATAGTAAACTCGCTAGTTACTATAGTATAGAGAGGTCGTACGAGTTACTATCGCGCATATACTACTAGCTAAATAGTAAGCGGCATATAAAGGAGTATATGCAGACCTATATAGTATACTAGCGAGTTAAAGCACCAAAGCACTTACTATTTAGCGAGTTGTCTTTACTTCCTATTCCTAGGAAGCCATTTGCTAAGCTTATAATAGACTTTATTATAGGCCTTCCGCCTACTAAGCGTAGGGGCAGTAAGGATGTGTATAATGCTATCCTAGTTGTCGTAGACCGGTTAACTAAGAGCGCTCGTTATATCCCTGCTCGAAAGGATTAGACTACTATTAATATAGCTAAAGCCCTATAGAACAATATCTTCTATAGCTATTAGGGGACCCCTAAGGGGATAGTCTCCGATAGGGGCTCGACATTTATATCGCACTACTAGAGCGAATTATGCCTATAGCTAAGACTAAAGCATCGGCTATTAACAGCCTTCTATCTATAGACTAACGGTCAAACAGAGAGGCAAAATGCTACGCTACAGCAGTACCTACGTAGCTACATTAATAAGGACCCTAATAGATAGGTTAACCTTCTATAACTAGCCGAATTCGTATATAACAATAGTATACATTTATTAACTAAGGTCTTACCCTATATAGCTATAATAGGCTAAAACGCTGCTATACTATAAGACCCCCTATCGCTCGAGGCCGAGCGTAAGGAAAGGGAAGCGCGTTAAGTACTAGAGACACTAGCGGTAATAGAACGTGTCTAGAAGATACGAGAAATCTATACTAAAATAGCTAAGAAGCTAATAAGGGCTTAAGAGTACTAAAAGACCTATTACGACAAGCATTATATGCTAATAACCTTTAGACAAGGCGATATAGTTATACTAAGCACTAAGAACCTCTATATCCGCAAACACCTATTACCTAACGGCAAAACACGCCCTAAACTAGCACTACGGTTTATTAGCCTATTTCGCATCCGAGAACCGAAGGGTAATAGCTAGGCCTACTAGTTATATCTTCTACCTTATTATACTATCTATAACACCTTCTATATCTCCCTCCTTAAACTATACTACTAGCGCGAAGGCGATAAAGCGCCTACTAAGTTAGAAGAAGTCTTAGCTAATAGTAAAGAACTGTAGTCTATAGAACGTATCCTAAAGTATCGGACTAGGAAAGGCAAGAAGGAGTACCTGTTAAGATAGTAAGGCTATTTACCTAAATAGGACTTGTAGGAAGCTAAAGGTTCCTTTAAGGACATAACCGAGTTGTTAGATAAGTATTGGACTAGCGTAAAGAACAAGAAGAAGGCTAAAAGCTTACAATGTTACTATTAAGGCCTAGGGTTAATGCTACCCCTAGGGTGCTATTAGCTAACTAATTAGAGACAAGCAATTGTTAGCAACAAAGGACAATAAGACTATACTACTATAGAATCTACCTCTTTACTAGCGCACCCTATAAGACCCTTCTCTTAGCGCCCCCTTTTATTTCTTTATTCTGTCGAGGCCCTAAGGCCTAAGCGATCGATAAGGGCGATATACGCGCGCGCGTACGAATAACGGTAATAAAGATAATAGCGTCGCGCTATAAGCTAGCGAAGGACGGCGCAGCCGGCGCGGCTATATTAGTAATAGTATTGCAGAGTATATTGCTATTTAAGAGAGGAAGGATATAGCTATATTAGTAACGGTGTTACCGAGTTATTGTTAGTTAAAGAAGGAAATTAGAAGAAGGTAAAGTTAGCGCTAAGACGACTAGCGCTACTATTATTAATATTACTTATTATTGTCGCTACGCCTATAGAGACAACCTTACCTATACTACGAGCCTAAGGCACTAAGGGGTTAATCAAAACTTTAAGGCTAAGTTAAAACTTTAAGCCGCTTAAAAGATTGAGCGACTAATAGACTAACTAAGGGCAAAAACTATAGAGCTAAGTTAGCTAGGGTCGATCTTGCGGACAATAGGTTACTCCTCGATCTTTCCGACTCTTTAAGCGAGGCAAACCTTAACTATTGCACTTATAGTAGCCTTTACCTATAGAAACTAGACAACTGTGTTTTTTAAAAAAATAAGATAAGATTAATAATTAAAGGCTGCTAAACCTAACTAATTAGGGCTAGCGAAACTACGAACAATAATAGTCCTCGTAATAATAAAAACAATTCCTCGGAAACGGACAAACCCTCGGAGCGGACATTTCTAGGTCTTTTAGAGTAGACGTAAAGAACTCGGACAACCTTACTTAGAACGGGGGCAGTACTACAATACCCTATATACCTACCTATTACAGTAGGGAAGATGCGCTCGTATTGTAATTAGTTGCTAGCCTTTAATTTATATAGCTATATAATACCTCATTATTACTATAGCAGTAGTAATAGCGCAGTTAGAAGTTAGACATTGTATTAGAAGGTAAGGTTTGACATAGTTACATAATTAGGTAGTTAAGTATTTAATTTAGCGCGGGCTAAGCAGCTTATTAAACTTGCTAAGTTAGCGGCAATAGAGGTCGTAGAACATAGATAGGCTACGAGGGCGCGGCCTTTAGAAAAGAAGCGTATATTAGGGCTAAAGAGGCTACACGTAATTAGCATATAACTAGGCTAAGTGAAGCTAGGGTCTTAGTGCCTTAGGCAGGGCTTAGCGCTTAGTAATAGGCTAACTTGCCTGCCTTCCTCCCTCTCCTCCTAGCTCCTTATCGAATACTACCTGTACCTACTACTACCCTATCTACCTACTAATATAACCCTTCTTATATAGGGGACCTCTAAGGGGATAGTATCTAATCGTAGATCGATACTAACATCGTACTATTAGAGCGAAATATGCCTATAGCTAAGACTAAAGCATCGGCTATTAATAGCCTTCTATCTATAGACTAACGGTCAAATAGAGAGGCAGAATGCTACCCTATAGCAGTACCTACGCAGTTATATTAACGAGAACCCTAACGACTAGGTCAACCTCCTATAGCCTATAGAATTCGTATATAACAATAGTATACACTTATCTACTAAGGTTTTACTATATATAGCTATAATAGGCTAGAACGCCGCCTTACTATAAGATCTATTTACCTCGCTCGAGGCCGAGCGTAAGGAAAGGGAAGCGCGTTAAGTACTAACACCTAAGACACTAGCGGCTATTAAGAGGGTTTAAAAGATGCGGGAAATTTACGCTAAGTTAGCTAACAAACTAGCAAAGGCCTAGGCATATTAGAAGGCCTACTATAACAAACACTATACGCTAATAACCTTTAAGCAAGGCGATATAGTTATACTAAGCACTAAGAACCTCCGTATCCGCAAACACCTATTACCTAATAGCAAAACAAGGCCTAAGCTCGCACTAAGATATATTAGCCTATTCCGCATTCGAGAAGTTAAGGGCTCTTCCGTATAGGCCTGTTAGTTATAGCTTCTACCTTATTATACTATCTATAATACCTTCTATATATCCCTCCTTAAACTATACTATTAGCGCGAAGGCGATAAAGCGCCTACTAAGTTAGAAGAAGTCTTAGCCGATAGTAAAGAGCTATAGTTTATAGAGCGTATGCTAGAGTATCGGACTAGGAAGGGCAAGAAGGAGTACCTATTAAGATAGTAGGGCTATTTACTAGAATAGGACTCGTAGGAAGCTAAAGATTCTTTTAAAGATATAACTAAGTTATTAGATAAGTATTAGACTAGTGTAAAGAATAAGAAGAAGGCTAAGGGCCTATAATATCGCCTAGGAATAATACTACCCCCGGGGTGCTATTAAGCTAACTAATTAGAGGCACGCAATTGTTAGTAAGGATAAAACTATACTACTATAGTAAACGCGTACCGAGTGTTAACGAGCGCGCTATAACTATTAACTAATCGCCTGCTCCTTTAAGGAATCTACCTCTTTACTAGCGTAACCTATAAAACCCTTCTCTTAGCGCCCTCTCTTATTCTATATCCTACTAGGGCCCTAAGGCCTAGTCGGTCGGCGATAGCGGCGCGCGCGCGTATAGATAGTAACGATAATAATAATAACGGCGTTGCGCCTATACTAAAGGGCGGCACGGCCGGCGCGGCTATATTAGTAATAGTATTATAGAGTGTGTTACTAGTTAAAGCGTTACTAGTCGAAGGAAATTAGAAGTAAGGTAAAGTTAGCGCTAAGACGACTAGCGCCGCTATTATTAATACTACTTGCTATTATCGCTACGCCTGCTAAGACAACCTTACTTATACTACGGCCTAAGGATAGGAGCGTACTATACTAGTTAGGTTAAAAGGATAGCTATATTAAAGGTTTAATTAAAACTTTAAGGCTAAGTTAAAACATTAAGGCTTAAAGGATAGAGTAGTTTAATAGACTAACTAACTAAGGGCAAAACTATAGAGCTAAGCTAGCTAGGGTCGATCTTGCGAATAATAGGTTACTCCTCGATCTTTCCGATCCTTTAAGCGAGGCGAACCTTAACTATTATACTTATAATAGC
The DNA here is from genome assembly GCF_000340215.1 of Pseudocercospora fijiensis CIRAD86. Lineage (NCBI taxonomy): Eukaryota > Fungi > Ascomycota > Dothideomycetes > Mycosphaerellales > Mycosphaerellaceae > Pseudocercospora > Pseudocercospora fijiensis. The sequence goes on from NW_006921532.1 coordinate 8,908,991, forward strand.
CTTTACTTATAGAAACTAGACGAGCTGTGTTTTTTCTAAAAAGATAAGATAAGATTAATAATTAAAGGCTGCTAAATCTAACTAATTAGGGCTAGCGAAACTACGAACAATAATAGCCCTCGTAATAATAAGAACAACTCTCGGAGCGGACATTTCTAGGTCTTTTAAGAGTAGACGCAAAGAACTTAGTACGATATTACTTAGAACGGAGGTAGTGCTGCAATACCTCGTACGTCTACCTATTATAGTAGGGAAGACGCGCTCGTATTATAATTAGTCGATAGTCCTTAATTCTCGTAGTTATATATTACTTTATCGTATATAAGGATAGCGCAGTTAGAGTTAAACATTGTATTATATTAGAGGTAAGGTTTGATATAGTTACATAATCGGTAGTTATACGTTTAATTTAGCGCGGACTAAGCGGCTTATTAGACCTACTAAGTTAGTAGTAATAGAGGTTAAGATTAGAATAAAGACTAGCTACGAGGGCGTAGCCTTTAGAAGGGAAGCGTATATTAGGACTAAAGAGGTTATACGTAATTGGCATATAACCGGGCTCGAGTAAAGCTAGGGTCTTAATACCTTAGGCAGGGCTTAGCGCTTAGTAGTAGGCTAACTTGCCTACTTTCCTCCCTCTTTTTCTAGCTTCTTATCGAATACTACTTATACCTACTACTACTCTATCTACCTGCTAACATAACCCTTCTTATATAGAAATAGCCTCTAGATAAGGTCTAGTTTAGCTTTATTATAACTCCTTATTTATAGGCCTATACTATATAATTATAAGGCTTTAAATTACTAGTAGCTCGAAATTAGACCTCTTAGCGGTCTATATATAGCCTGTAAACAACTATAGAAACTACTATAGAAGTGGTCAAGCGGCCTTACAAACCTAGCCGCCGTGGCGGCGCGATCGACACCCTGTTTAGGTTGATATACTTATATCTCGCCGCCTCACACGGTCACACCATTCGACATCAGCAAAAACAGAACCAAAAGTTGTGTAGTCAAATGCCACACATGACATGCCCTGCCCTGCCCTTTCCTCCACCATCTCCCACCTTCTGGAAGCACAGGTCCTATGCTTCCGGAACATTGTACACTGTATCCTCTGACTGGCACATCGCTGTATGCCATCCATGCAGCTCGCTTAGCCCGCAGCCGCAGCCGCAGCCACCATCGTCCGGCGATCTCTAGATTGCAGTAGTGTTCTACTGTCGAGCGGCTGGCCGCCTGTGTAAACTTTGTAGTGAGCGCGGCGGCATCGACTTCACCTCCCTTTCCAAGTGCCAGTGGGCATCACATGCGATACGCCCGACGGGAACATGATCTGGACACTAGAAGACGAACGAGAACGATATGTCCAAGCGAGATGTCAGCCTTCACAGTCATGACAGCAAACATGACAGGCCTGAGCCAAGGCTACTCCGCGCAGTCGAAGCGAACGACATTCTCAAGATCAGACATGTCATCGAAGAAGCTCAAGGCCAGCGTCAGCTGAGTCGCAATCTGCTATCCATCGGCTTAATCAGGGCCTGCGACAAGGACTTCGCCGATGTGGCCTCATTCCTCCTCTCCAAGGGCGCCGATCCAAATTATGCGAGTGGCAATAAACCTCCCGCTCTTCTCAGGGCCGCGGAGTACGGTCTCGCTCGAATCACTGAGACGCTCCTTGATCATGGTGCCGACATTGAAGCAAGAGAGAAGAAACGGCGAACGTCTCTGATGACCGCGGCCTGGAAAGGTCATTTAGACATAGTCAAGCTTCTCCTTGCTCGCGGAGCATCCTTAGAGACCGTCGACATCAGAGGTCGCAATGTGCTTCATAATCTTGCCGCTGACAAAGGCGACAAGAAGACCTCTGGGAAGCCTACGAACAGGCCAAGACGGAAGTGGAGTATCGACATCGTACATTACATTCTTGGAGCAGGGATCAATCCGGATGAAGTGGACGCCCTGGGGAGGACAGCACTTCATTGGGCCGCAGTGACAGACAATGAGGAAATGATGAAGCTTCTCCTGACGGTCCGATTTCGAGGAGAATCGCCCCAAGCTCGTTGCAACGCTAGGGATAGCAGGATGAAGACTGCACTTCATTTGGCTGCGTCGCACAATCGTTGTCACTTGCTACAGGTACTTCTTGCTCATAAGGCGGATGTGCATGCTCGGTCGGATGGAGGCTGGACAGCTCTTCATAATGCTTGTCAGTCTGGCCCCTGGTCTATGGTCAAAGCTCTTATCGATGCTGCGTGCGATGAGGAGGAAAGGGCAAGCTTGATCAATTGCGAGCTGCTCAATGGCAGAACGCCGCTTCATGTCGCAGCAGAGTTTGGTAACCAAGAAGCTGCCGAATGCCTTCTGGAGCAACCATTGCTGAAACGTGGTGTCAAGGATCGCTTCGGAACCACACCTTTACTTATGGCTGCACAACACGGGAAGACTCATATTGCTGAGATGCTCGCTCCATGGAACCACATCATTGATCTATCCGAGGACGAAAAGGACGCCGCAAAGCAGTTTATGGCCACCATTGTCGATTTTGGTGATTTTCGAAACGAAAACCGAGTCACGCGGCGTTCAGTGTACGAGCTTCTGTATGCGAGAGACGTCAAGGATGCCACGAAGCATTTGATTTCGACTGTCCCCAAGAACGTGAAGTCGACCAAGTTCCGCTGGATCCACCTACCTGCGAACAACATTGCATGGAGTGAGACCTTACTCACGAAACGCTTTCTAGAGGAGGGTGCTACTGATATTGAAGGCTACAAAGCGCTGGAGTCATCGTTTAGCCATCAGCACCGTGGTCAAAAGCATCACAGCCGCTTCATGAGACCTATGTGTCAAGTTGTGCAGCGCACAACACCGGAAGGCGACGAATCTGGAACGCCTGCTGTTATTGTCGAAGAAGCAGACAAGTTGTCTGCTTTACCAGGGAATTCGACCAAAGGCAAGCAGAACGAGAAACATACGAAGGCTCCGGCACAGACGAGTGATGCTCAGGCGAGCGCTGGAGCGGACACTACCGCGGCCAAGAAGCATAAGTCGGGCAGACCACCAGCTCGACAAGATACCACAGAGACTAACTCGACACTGGCGACCTCAGAAGCTTCTATGGAGCCCAAGCAGATCAAACGCCAGGAGACGTCGTCTACATTGGGCTCGAGTGGTGCTAAGCGTGGTAGTAAGAACTCAGCAAATCGGTCGAAGAAAGATCCCTCACGCCAGCAGTCACGCGGCCTTAGTCTTGAGAAAAGTCCGTCTCGGAAAGGAGTAAACAGCGCGTGTAACGTCTTCATGTTCATGCCTTACCTGCATTTCGAGACAGATCGTCGTCGCCAGGAGATGCAGCGAGCTGTTGAGAATGCCGAAAGGCTCCTTGCGCGCCAAGCTGTCTCCGTGTTCGCTGATGAGGTACTTATTCGAGCACATCTTACGAAAAGCAGCTCGTTTCTCCACGTACGTCGCACTCTGGATCAATTCTTCTATCACAACATCGACACCCACAGCAGAGACTGCGATCAAGTGGTGTACAGATTCCAGAAGAAGAATAAGAAAGACGAGGATGTAGATCCCAAAATCTTCATGGTCGACCAGCTATGGATGTGGATCCTAGGCAAGGATCTAGTAGTCACCAGCTTCCCTCAACGATGGCGTCAGCCTCGAAACGATCCTCTCAATGTGCTGGAAGGCATTATCGAAGACATCAATTCGAAGACAAGAGAGCCTGTGCAAAATGTGTATGAGCTGGCCATTTCCATCGCTGGCCGCTGCTACGGAACCTTTGACCGACATCGCAAAGGTGACGATGACTTCCAATTCCTCGACATGTTCGAAGCTTCCATTGGTGCTGCCATGGATAACGAAGCGAGCCTTTTTCAAGACTTTAGCAAAGCGTCTCGACAAGCCTCCGAATGGCTTCACAGCCACAAGAAGCCCAACAAGTTCGCCCAGCACCTTGAACGAGAATCCAAAGCGTGCGAGCACGCTGCCAAAAAGCACCCAGGAAAGGGAGGAGATCTCGAACTGCACCTTGATGAGAGCGATCGGGAACCACAATTCGTCGACAAGCTGCTCGACGTAGGATCCGAGACCGACCTTCTCGCAGAAATCAAAGACATCCGCGACGAACTCGACATCATCCGGATGGTTCTCAACCACCAACAACACCTCCTCCCCGACCTTCAACGCGCAATCACCAACATCTACAAAGACGAGCGCTCCTACGCACAAGAGAAAAAAGTGCACAAAATCTTCGGCGAACAAGAAAAAATCATCGCAAACCCCCTCAAAGACATCGACCGCATGGACAAACAAGCAGAACGCATCTACGGCAGCATCCGCGACCTCCTCGATCTCAAACAAAAACACGCCAACGCCTTCGAAGCGCGCTTCGCCCGCGACCAAGCCGCCGGAACCCAACGCCAAGGCCAAACAATCATGGTCTTCACCATCGTCACCATAATCTTCCTCCCCCTATCCTTCATCTCCTCCTTCTTCGCCATCAACGTCGACGAATTCCCCCACCCCTACGGTCCGAACACGTCGCAATCCCTGCATTTATCTTATGCATCCGCCTACATTTTCGGCATAGGTTTGGCCATCAGTCTACCCTGTGTCGCTGCGGCGTTGAGTGTCGATCAAATCAATCGTTTCGCTGCTGCGATTAAGCATCGGGTTCATGCGAGATGGTTGAAGATGAAAGCCAAGTGGTATCCGGAGGCAGTGCAGCATGAACTGGAGGCTTTGAGTATTGAGAATTCGTTGAGTGTGGCGAGGAGTTTGAGGAGGAGTATGGATGTGAATGGGAACGAGAATTCTGGGAATTTGAATCTGAATGGAAATGGACATGCGAAGAAGTTTGTGAGTCCTGTGAGGAGGAGTGTGGATTCGACACGGGATGATAGGGAGAATGGGCTGGGGTACAGAGGTTATGCGTATCGCAGACCTTCGAGGGTTCAAGAATTGGACCTGGAGCGCGGAAGAAGGAATGCGAGGACGGATACACTATAGCCCTCCATCTCTTTGATTGAAGAGAAGATGTCGTATTTGGATGTGAATCGTCTTGATCAGAGTGTCTTCTTCGTTGCGCTGTCTAACCGACTGCGGCATTGCTGTATCTGTCGCGCTCAGTAGTGAGAACCCATGTCCTCGACATAATAGTACACTCAACCGGATCGCGCCATGCTCAGATCTGGCGTCCCAAACTCCTTACTCCTTCCATGGGTATGCTGTTCGTTACTCCTCCAAAATCATTATGCTCGTAATTAATCGCTTCTCAACATGCTCTCTACCAACTCGCCAAGCGGGCCGTACCATTCGCCCTTCTTGTTGCCCTTCTCATCAGCCAGACCAAACTCTTCCACGAACAAGACGTAGTGCTTGAAGCCGGTGTTGAGATGTGCTTCTAGGCCGAGACCACGGACCACACCGTAGTGGTGACAGTAGATGTGTGCGTATATCCGGTACAGTCTCTTGAAGATGGTGCGAATGGTGGACTGGAAGTTGGCGGGGAATGCGACGCCCGGGTGTGTTGGAAACACCGAGGGATTGGAGAGATGATTCGAGGTCCAGCTCAGGAGGTGAGAGATGTAGGAGGGAGCCGGAAGGCGTGTTGGCTTTGGAAACGCTGGAGGGTCGTGCCAGAGGTACTCGAATTCATCGGTAGCTTTCATCTCTGGGCATGACTGTGGTGAGCAGAATTCGGTGATGGCGCCGTAGAGTAAGTTGATCTGGTTGTAGAAGTCGACCACTGTGAAGGTCAGCTACAACTCTCGTTCCGCCTGACTTGTTCTCACATACCGTTCACAGCAAGCCACTCATCTCTGTCCTCGCCCTCTGGCAGCTGGACTACTTTGCGTAGACTACCGCTGCCCAGCGTAGCTTCGGCGAACTGCTTCAGCTGCCAGCTATTGGTGCCTTTGGCGCGCTTCGTAGGCTGAAATGCCTGGGTCTGCCGCGATCGAGCATTGCTGTTGCTGCGAGTCAGAAGATCAGCCTTGTTCAAGATGTCCTGGATGCCGAAGCCCAGTCCTCGCTGTTGCTGTCGCCCGCGATGCGTCTCATGGTGTCTGTATTCGTGCCTGACTGGGACAGGGATCTGCGACTTGGATGGTGGACTCGCGCCCTCAAACACGTTCTGGATATGTCTCTGGAGTGGCGATTGATATGTCGCCTTGGGACTTTCCGGATACGGCAGATGCGTGTAGGACTCCGAGTTGGCGAGGACGTTGCATTGCAGGGCCGGCAGTGGCTTGGGCGATTGCATGTAGGGCTGCGGTGGGGAGTGCGAGGGCTGCTTGTGGTGGTGGGGCTGGGGCTGGTGGACGAACATTGTGTTGATGAACGAGGTCATCTTGGCCGTGTCGCGCGATCTCGACTTGTCGGTCCCGCGATTGCTCAGGTAATGAGTGTAGTGCCGTCCACTACATTCCACGCGGTCAGCGGGGTGAGTGGTGTATGTTCGGGATTGTCACCACGAACCAGACTACCTCCTAGATCGCGTAATAGTGCCCTTAGCTGGAGACCGTCGACGGCGGTACTTTTTGAAAGTTGTCCTGCTAGTACTGAACGAGCGCAGATGATATTCTAGCCTCACAGCGCGAGAGGAAAGAAGTGCTATCTTTTGGGAGTCTCGAATCTGGACTTGCTCAGGGATGTGAAACGTCACTGACCATCCTCCTTGCCAAGACTCAACACAAGCGTCTCACAGGGCAACCACTTGCAGCACATTCGATACACAACAATAATAATTCAAGACATCTAACATACTGCATGATGGCCATGTGCACATGCTTGCAGACCAGACCATGCTATCCGTCATCGCGAGCAAAGGGTGGCACCTCTCCTTGTAACAAAGTGAGCTGGAGATCTACCGAAAGTCAAACGTGAAATGTGGCAGAGGTGGATATGAGACTATGATGAGACTGGTAGCCTCTATTTTCGACTTTTGTGCCGCCAGCCAAAAGGCGGCATTCGCTGACAAGTATCATTGATCTAAATATCAAAGGTACGATGGCGACCATGTCGTTGCTCTGCGCCATTTTCGGCTCTTAGGATGTAGTCGTACAGCTCCAGAACTGTGCCGTTCTCGTGATGATCTTTTTAAGAAACAAGTGCTCGCCGCCCAATGCATACATAATGAAAGGCTTCCAGTCCGAGGGTGCCGATGTTTAGAATCAGTCGTCCGATATTCATAGGTCGTTGGCCTCGCTCATATCGAGTGTCGGTGCGACAGGGTCGATTTGGTACATCCGGTGTGCGCTGCGTTGGCTCAAGATGGCAGTTTCGCAGTACTACCGCTTGATACTGCTTCGCTCCAGCGCCTCCAGGAGCTCCGGACGATCTTGTAGCAGGTCTCTGGCTGTGCGGAAGGTCATCCACTGCCGATCTCGCTTGTGTGCCTCGGGCCAGTTCTCGCGTGTGACGGTTACAATGACCTCGTAGAATTTGTACAATGCCTTTGGCGCTAGAGCGCCATACTTGGCAATTGATGCTGCGCTTCTCTTCTCCTCGATATTGCCAAGATCTTTTTGAATGCGACACTCGATACCTGCTTCCTCCCAGGCTTCGCGACAGGCGGCTTCTTGAGCGGTGGCCTCGTCGGTCTCCCAGCCGCCTTTGGGGAGCACCCAACCTTTACGGCTGGAGCTCTGGATGAGCATGACATAGGTACGGTCAGCGTTGAGTGGCACGACGCCGGCTACGAGACGCTCGCCATTGGGACCATATCTGCAAGCACGTGACTCAGTAAAAGTTCGACTTCACATGAAAGAGCAATTTTTGTGAATCGCAATTGGTCTTGAGCCGACTCACCGCTGCTTGTCCCGGCCTTGTCTGGAGGTCATTGACCTCTCTCCGGCCTGCTGTTGCGCCATTGCGGACGACAGCGAAAGGTCTAGTCCACGAAAGATGGTAAAAGTGGGACGGAGGGACGGAGCAAAGGGTATGCTATCGACGCGTGGCGAGCTTGGGGCGGTGATTTGAGGCGGTCACACGACGCTCGTATGCGGTATACCAGCAAGGCTGGTCGAAGGGAGTGGATGGGCCGCCAAGCGCACAGCGAGAGTAATCAAAGAAGGCGATGGACAGAATCCTCATACCCGCTTGCGCCGGGTCTGCGGACGGGAGATGGGCCTTGGTAGGCGTGAAGAGCCTCGCGTGGTCGTCTGCATCGTGAATGTAGGAGGGTGAAGAATGAGGGTCGGGCAGTTATTATAGTGGTTCGCAGCACGTGCCCTGCCCGTCGCAAGGCAAGGCGATTTCCGCCGTGTGCACTACTACCGTATTTGAGCGCGAGCGCCGGACGAGAACGATGGGCGTGGGCGTGGGCATTATTGTCTAGCTCGGAACTAGATGGAATGGCTAGTTCCTTGCGAAGCCTATATGCGGCGGCGGCACAGCGAACGAGCGTGCGGTGAGCCTGTCATCTTTGGTTGAGAAGAGGATGAGGGCGCACGCAAAAGGTGGACGGCCGCGCTATCCGGGGTTGCGTCAGCCCACTTCACCCCTCGCCTGCGCTCGGGGGATTAAGCTATACGCAAAATCGGGATTTGTTAGTAGGCTACACGCAAAACTCGATTAAACGTACATTATAACGCACATATAATAGGAAGCTAAGTATAAGTGCGATTATAGTTAAGAAGCAGTAGATTTCCGGCATATTAACGACTAAATTGCGACGGTATATAGTTACGTATATAGTCAAAATGGACCTATACTCGGCCTCCGCGCATACCTCGTATTAACTATATAGTTAATTACCTTATAAGTCGGCCTATATGTCTATTATATAATTGCTATCTCTTCTTGTTAGCTAAATAGCTAACTACTATATCTACTATCTACCTCTTTAAGCTTAATAGGGTTGCTCTTACTACTAGCAATTACAATAGCGCCTCTATAACGGTTAGACTTCTTCGGAGCTTCGTAGAAATAGCGCTTACTTTATATAGACTCGTAGCGGTAGCGAGGAGGTACTAAATAAGGCTAAATTACAGTATATACTATATCTTCGTTAAGTAGCGCCTCGTCTTGTTATAGCTAGTCCAATCGTATATTAGGCTCTTACGCGAATAGGCTATTCAGTCGTCGCCTTAGCTTAACGGTCTATACTAGAATATCGCCTTCTTCGTAGTTATAAGTGCGAGTCGGTAGTTCTAGTGTCCTTATCGGACTCTACGTATATACTATATCGCCGCTCTCGGTAGAGTAAGTAGAGCGCCTATAGAAGTAGATGTCCTTAGTATATAGATCGCTAGTCTTCTTTAATATAAGGTTGTTATTTAAAGCGAGAAGTCGCTTATCGAAGACTCGTCGTAGCGGCTTATCGATAGCCTACAATTTAACGTCTATCTACTTAGTCTTGCTATTGTTATTAAATACGACTCGGAATACCTTACTATACTTAAGTCGATAGGTACGTACCTTGTTATATACACTCTATGCCTCTTAGAGCATCTTCCGGCGGTCGTTATTAGCTAGGTCCTTATCTTATTATATAAGTTATAACCGCAATTTATCTGCCTCGATAGCACCTGCTCTTATAAGCCGATTAGGTTGCTCCTTCTAGCGCTTCTTTATACGCTTAACTAGACTCGTAGACTAGTATTTGCGCTTGTATTCCTCGCCTTTGCAAATAGCGGCGCTAACTAATATCTCGTAGGCTCTTTTAGCGTCCTTTATAGGCGACGAGGAAAAGGGGTTAAATGTTAATAATAGGTCGATACCTTCCGGAGCTAGTTTTAGATAATAACGTCGGAAGCTCTTGCGAGCTTGTATAGCCTTACGAGACGCTCTAATCTTCCGAGGGCTCGTTATCGTAGTAAGAAGCTAGTCTAGCAACTCGGGAGTAGGTGTCCGCCGCGGTAGTAGTAGTAACGATAGCATGCCCTAAGCAATTACGTTTTCAAGGTCCTATAAATAAGAGCGATTATTAGCGAGATGCTAGCTATTAGGATCGACAATAGTAGGCTCTGCTAAACGCTCTTGCTTAACCGACGCTAAGTGCTCCTGCTAAGCGGCCTCCGCTATTACTAGAGATTCCTCGTATTAAGCTTCTTCCTATTAGAGCTTACTCTCGATTGCTTGCTAGTTCTAGTTATAGTTAGTAGCCCTATACTAATCTCGAATATACTTGCAAGGGACCTCCCTATCTACTAGGAATATACCTGTCTTGCGAAACGCCGCCCTTATATTATACCTTATAAAAGTCTTTACCCGGATAGCTAAGAGCGCCTATATAAACTTAGATATACTAAATTCACTAACACTACGATATATAGCTTCTAAGACCGCTTGCCTATGCCTCAACTTGTATACCTAGAATAGTATAACGTTAAGAGGTTGTATAAAGTGCGAAGTGTATAGTTATAGGCTCTATAATTGAATCTTATAGCGCTTTATAAAGGCAGCGAATTCTTTAAAGCAGTAGGAGCCGTAATTGTCGCATAATAGCACCCTCTACTTATTCGGATTATTAGGTCTCGTCTTCCGTTTAAACTAGCGGATATAGTATATAGCAGTATCGTCTGTTATATAGCTAGAGTCGTTAATAGTAATTAGGAAGTTATCTTTGCCTATTATTGTTAGTAGGTAACGTTGTTCTTGCCTAAGGTAATAGCAATAGACTAACCTTCTTTAGGGACCTAACGCTTTTGAACTATTACTACTTTAATAATTAACTAATAGTCTATTGCCTTACTATAGGTATTAACGCTCTCGACGATAGTAATATATATCCGGTTGCTATTATACTCGGTCTACGCGCGCCGCTTCGTATCTATTATAACGACGTACTCGTTGCTACTAATACCGACTCGAAATCCGGTCTCGTCGAAATTCTATATATTCCGCGGCTTTACATTTAGTCGCTTTAGCATTGCCTTAAACCTATTAAACTAGCTCCTTATAGTAGAAGGGTCGTACGCCTCCTTACGCTGCACTTTAATAGATTTAGACTTAACCTTGCTAAGTCTATAGCGACTAAGAAAGCGGTCCGCCTAATCTACGCTAAATAGTACGATTGTATCCTTCGGCACCCCTTCTAGTAGTATACTAACTATTATTTCTATCGCTATAATAGCGACTAACGCTACTAGTAAGAATATACCTATCTCGTCCCTTTTTCGACAATAATCCGCTAGCGCTAGTTCCTAAGATCTATCTAGCTTAGTATTTATTACGTTACGCGATATTAGCGATCTACGACCTCTTAACCGCTAGTAAATACGATAATATAGGTCCGCTGCCTTCTTACTCTTATAAAGCGCTCGAAGGCTAACTTTTAACAATTTGGCCTCTAATTCGCGGTACTTCGAAACCACTCGATTTACTACCCTCTCCGCCCTCTCTGTCTCTATTAATCGCTCGGCGCGCACCCTCTTAACAACCTTTCCGACCTTCTTACGCCCTATACCGATAAACAGATACTATATATATACTAGAAGAAAGAGAATACGAAGAATACGCGTTTAGAATAAGGTGGACGCGCCTGCTAAGGAGGCTAAGGAGATTATATAAGAAATAGCGGTAGCGAGGTCTATAGTTACTATATACTTAGATAACCTCGCTAATATAATATTTAGACTAGCGGTTCGATACTTCATATACCTAGATATCTATATAGGACTAGAAGGTGCGACTATATCGAGTTTTACGTATAGCCTACTAACAAATCGCGATTTTGCGTATAGCTCAAACCCCCGCGACCGCGGGGTGAAGTGTGACTGACGAAACCCCGGATATCACCAGCCCAGCAGATCGCCCGGCGAGCTCTCGTGCGTTTTGCTACAGTATTCTAGACCTCACTGCATGTACAACGGCACCGCTGACCCATGCCACCTGGGCCACCCTGAGCGCGACCCTGAGCGCGACCCTGAGCTCACCGCGCTTGCGCGCCACGCTGCCGACATAAAATAATCCCACTCTCCCGCTCGACATCTGCGCCGGCGGCAGCTCCATCCAACCTAGCGCCTGCAACTCCTGTGTGTCCTGCAGAGGGCAGCATGAGCTCCCCAGGCCCAGCGCGGTCTCTTTTGACACCAATAGGTAAGCTGTTCTCGGCCTCGTGTTCGCGCGCACGCCTTGGATATGTCAGTCTGCGCACTGCACATCCCAGAGCTCTCCAGCTGAGCTCCAATGCTACCGCTGTGCACCATACCACCAACACTGTCCACGTCACAGTCGACTTCCACAGTATCGAGGCTAAGGATCGTGTTGGCTAGGATACCAGAGTGGTGATTGCGGATACTGCAAAGCAGAGCATTCAAGTCAGCGAACTCCCGACTCTCGTGCGTTTCCGATCGCCCTTGACGCAGACCGCCCCTTCCCACGTCTCTCTTTCGTAATACATCTCATCATACACCTGCATTCTGTCGGATCTTTTGCAAGTCATGGCTCAAGGAACGACGAATCGTCGGGCTAGCACCCTTCTGACCTGCAGCTCGCAGGCGCATCGTACTATGCCCGAACGAAGAGACTGAGTCCTGAGCACTACCAGCAGCTGATGGACCGAGGATGGAGACGATCTGGCAGCCTCCTCTACATTCCGGACGCATCGCGCTCCTGCTGTCCGCACTACACGATCAGGTATGACCAGTATTGTGATACTGCATCTGCCTTGCCCTACTGACTGACTAGATTGCTGGCGTCAGAATTTAAGCCTTCTCGTGACCAGCGGCAGGCATTAAATCGATGGAATCGCTATGTGACTGGCGAAAAGTACCTCGAGGAATCAAGCAAGAATTTCCCGAAGACCAAAGAGTATGTATCCCAAGAAGTCTAGGAAACGCGTGGACTGAATGATACCAGGGAGAAGAAGCGGCAGAATGAGGGATTTGATCTTATCTCATCAGTCCATGAAGCCGAGTCGCCCAACCTCAAACCGGGCATTGATCCAGATCATCAATTAGAGGTATCGCTCGAGCCTGACAAGTTCACGGAAGAAAAGTTCGAACTGTTTGACAACTATCAACGGCACGTGCATCACGACGGTGACGACGACATCAGCCGTTCTGGCTTCAAGCGCTTTCTTTGTGACTCGCCCATTGTCCGGCGCGTAGATGCCGATGGCAAGAGACTGGGCAGCTATCACCAGTGCTATAGACTAAATGGTCGGCTGGTAGCAATGGCTGTGCTTGATCTCTTGCCTCATGCCGTAAGTGGCGTGTACTTCCTCTATCACAGCGACTTCGCAAAATGGTCGTTCGGAAAACTTTCTGCGCTGAGAGAAGCAGCTCTTGCGCTTGAAGACGGCTACAATTACTACTACATGGGCTACTACATTCACTGCTGTAGGAAGATGCGGTACAAAGGAGATTACAAGCCACAGCACGTACTCGATCTCAACAACATGCAATGGCAGCCATTAAACGACGAGCTTCGGCATCTGATGGAGACAAGAAAGTGGGCTAGCGTGTCCAAGGAGCGGGAAAGACAATCACTGTTGCGAGCTGCAGATTCTGGCAACTCGGATGCAGATGTTCAGGAACAGATGCCGAATCGAGCATTAGCTGAAGCCATGGACGACGTGCTTTACCCGACACCACTAGAAGCGATGCACTCTGGTCTCTCGCTCCTTCAATTAGGTATGCCAGGTGTGATGACCTTGGAAACTTTACAGCAGGCCGTAGATCTTGATAATATGAAGATCTTTCTCAAGAATGCCGGAGTTCACCCAACACAGGTACGTCGTCTTCTAGCTGAGCATCCTGCTGCCAGCCGCATGAATGTTCTCGCTGACTATCGGCTCACAGAACATCGTCTCCTGGGACACGGGATCACCGCTGGACAAGACCACGCTCAAAGGCCTGTTCGCAGAATTTGCCGCTGCTGTGGGGCCAGTCATCGCCCGGGATGCTATTGTCGACTTCAGCTGACGAAGGATGATGCTGAGCGTGGGTGTCCAAAGCCTGGTTGCGGCGTTCGTTGGTTGCCGACTCGCCACACGGAACTTCGTCATGCATCTGCAGGGCTTATGGAAATAGTTACCTGTCGCGCGCCTGCTGGGCGTCCGATGCTACCCACAATCAGCCATATTCCGGAGAGGCCGTTGACATTATCCCGCCCACGCTGCAGGGAGACAGCGGCCTCACACGGCTAGCCTGAGCGTCTTGGTCATTCTATTCAATATCGACTCACAGAATGAAGAATGTTACGGGATCCAGGTGGTCGCCGTCTTTCATGGTTCACCTCCGCGGACGCGTGCGCGGGAAGTCGCGATGCCAAGACTCAGCAGGAAGTGCAACCGCACCACCTACCCAACCAATCCTCTTCTGTCAAGACAGCAGGCATCTCTCGCCTGTCAATCTCCTTATTTCCTGTCATGATGTCCAGCGCATGAGACCATATACGTACTCTGAAAACCTTATGGCATTAAAAGGACACACGCTTCATGAGAACGAAGGGCACGCGCAAGTGAGCAAAAGGGACAAATCAATCTCTCCAAGGCCGACCGAGACATCACTGGCTTAATTGCAGCACCAAATTACTCTCTGGTAGAGACCCAAGGTGCAGAACACGAAAGCATCGCACCAGCTCCCAGCTGAGACATACCCGTGGACGCCGTCATGCTGTAGTACACGCACGTTCGAAATGCTGGTGGAAATTGCTATGCATCATTATGAACTCTCCCAACAATCCCGCCTATTATGCCCGGCAATTAACTCCGATCGCTATGTTCAACAAATATATTCACGCTACCGATGCTGCCATTGCGATCGAACAGGGTCGTAGTAGCGGCCGACAGTCTCCCTTTCTGAGCTGGCCTCTGATTGCTCCCCTGGGCTGTTCTCAGTGTCCGTTGGTGTCGCACTGCCTTCCCCCGATGGCACGCCTCTCGATGCTGCGCCCTGGGGCGCTTTCCGATTTCTGTTGTTTCTCGTATCTCTGTATCGAAAAGCATGCCACAAAAGCCATCTTACAATCCAGTTTTCTTCTTCCAGACCATCTGTGTCTCGGCCTAGATCATACACTGCCTTCGTGTTTGGACTGGCCTGCCGATAAATGTTCAGGATCTCACTGTGCATAGCTGTTTCCTTTATCGATCCACTAATCCTTGTCAGTATGGACGCAGCGTGCTTGTGGCAAAAGCCAGACGCACGAATCACTTGCATCTTGCTCAATCAAACGCTTCCTTCCCTCGACCGCTTCCCTCTAAGGTCCCGTCAAAAGGTATCTCAACCAGTTCAGAGTGGAGACGCACCTTCATAGCAGCATACAGATCCCTATGCTCGGCGTCATCTTCGCTGAAATTAAGCCGTTGGAAGAATCTAGCTTTGCTTTCCGATTGTGCTAATGGGCAAAGCGTGGGAGGAGCCATTATGATGATTGCAGCATGACTCGGTGATTACGTTCATGAGATATGAGACATATAGATATATCCTGCTCAGCACTGGCACTGATGCAACTTGCAGCGTGGAAATACCACTTGACAACAACCAGGCCGGTCGTCATTGCCGTCATGGCTCCTGTATGAGACCCGGCTTCCCTTGCATTTGGGCTTGATGAATGGCCTTCGAAGCTGACACCGAGATCGCAATTCATCAAAAAGCACCGGAGAGCGGCCATCATGGGCGATCAATGCTCAATCGACGATGCACTCCGAGCGGATGTTTCTCTGAAGCTCAACCCTATCCTGGGAACCGAACCTTGCACACACCATGCGGCTTAGCTCTGGCGCCAACAGGCAATGGGCAGGTCTCCACACTGTCCACAGAACACGAGCTCTTGCAGGCCATGACGAAGGACGAGGTCGCCGTCTCTGCAAGCACTTCAAATGAGGAGTGAAGAGGAACATAAAGAGTCTAGATCGCGTCACCAACCTTGCGACTTTCGCCCACGTTTCACAACAGCTGCACGCGTGCAGAGGTGGAGGAGGAATCGATCAACTCAATCACACGACCCAGATCCAGATCCAGATCCAGAGCAGCCTCCGCGATGTGCGCCGTCATCAGCGCCGTCAGACATGTGGAGAGAAGAGAAGAGCCGAAAGGCGTGTCCACACGCGTTGCGCCAGTGGTTGTGAGAGTGTGGGCGGGCACAGCTCCTGTCTCTAACTTCACGACTCTAAGCGACATAAGGGACCTTCAGAAGCCACCAATTTCGCGCAGTCGGGGAACAAGGTGGATGCGAAGGTTAGTACCGCATCCTTCGACCGCCGGTTTGAACAGGGGTGAATTATCAACTCGTAGACCTTGGACCGTGCTTTTGAACGCGCGCGTTCAAAAGCATATAAGACACTATATTTACGACTCGTAGGGGTAGTAATCCTGCCTTAGCTAGGAGAAGTTAGGTGTTAGAAGAATATAGAAGGTAGCTTAAACCCTATCCGGCTTAGCTTATTAAAGGCAAATTAGCTCCTACGATAGCGAGGTAGAAAGTAGCTATTAGATCTTCGAGATAGTAGTGCGAGAGGGCACTAACTTATATATATAAAGGTCTAGGTGTGTAGCCGTTATTGTAATTAGCAATAGGGGCTACTAGGGGGCCGCTAAAGGGCTACTAGATAGAACCTAAATTCGAGGATTAATTGCAGAATTTATAGTATGTCGTCTATAGGATAAGAGCTACCTATAGAAGCAGGAGAGGTCTTTAATTGTTAGTATAACTACCCTTGTTCTCGATTATAGCTACTATAGACCCTCCCTCTTATCCCTCTTATATTATCGACCTAGGCTCCGGCTCTTCTATACTAGCCTTTGCTACTCTAGTCTATCTACTACTATAGGCACCGCCTATACCTATTCGAGCGGCTCTTTAAAGTAACCCTCTTTATATAGATGTCTCTTTAATATAGCTATATTTAGTTAGAAGTCTATTATCTCTAATCTAGTCGGTTGTTAAGCGGCTACTATATAGTCGCTCTATATCTATAGCAAGCTTATTAACTAATTCAAGCTATAATAGCGATAGCGAGAGCAGTATAGCTACTAACTAGATACCAAATTTAACTCTACCGAGGCCGGTTATTTAAAGAGATATAGACACCTCTTTAACGGCTTACCTCGAGCGGCAGCGGCAATAATAGGAACAACAATAGGCTATAGTCTAATAGCCTATACTAGATTTAAGCGACTCTTAGCCTTCTACTGCTACTAAAGACTCTTAGTACAACTTTAACCTACTAGAAGGCGTAGAAGACGACTATAATCGAGTTAATAGCGATAGCCGTATATCGGACGATTTTACCTTACTAATTATTAAGCACTTCGAGGCTAATGCTAGCTATTATATAGAAGGTCGGATCCGAGATATAGTTAAGCGCTGTTAGAAGTAGTATAACGACTATAAGCCTACTAGACAGCGTACTATTAAGGGTATAGATACACTTATTCGTAGGTAGATTGCAAAGCGAGTTATCGAGTGTAGAGCGCTATTAACGGCCTCCGGTATAGTTGCTAAGGACTCCGAGTTCAAACAGATACTTAATCGCTTTAAGGACACTATATTGCTAAATAATAAGAAGCTCCGCGAGAAGCTTCTTACGCCTAATAAACTACGTAGTTATAAGACACTAGCTTAGCAAGTCTAAGACAATATGCTCCGTATTATATCGTAGCGAGTCTAAGAACTAGTAGCGTTTATAAGTCTATCGATACCGAGTCTAGTTATAGCTCTATTAACGCTAGCACCAAATCCGGCTCTTTCTAATCCCCCTTCGACGCTATATATAACGCGCCGCCGCTTAGATATCGATAGTAAGAAGCAGCTAAATAAGGAGCAGTTATTAAGTCGAGTATTAGAGCCATTTCGAGAAGCTATTACTACGTTAGCAAATCAACTAAGAGCTAACTATTATTCCGAGGCAACAAATAACTACTATCTAATCCGCCGAATAGACGATATCGACAGCCGCTCTAAGAAGCGTATAAAGCTAATGTACGCGTCTACGGTACGTTAATTTAATAAGCTAAGAGCCCTTCTTATTAGACGTGTTAGACACGTTCCTCTTATTCCTTCGCAGTTATCGTAGGTTACCGACTTTAGCCTTAACGAGAACCTCGTTACTAACGTTATAACGCCGATAGGACATAGTAACGACGGCTACGATAGCGATGGAACTGTCTCGTAGTTGTTAGAAGCGTTAGATATTGGAAATTAATAGCCGCTAGTATATAGATATTCGCGTAATCGAGGTATTAGACTTAAGCGAAGAGGACTAAATCGGGTATATCGTATATAGTATTCCGAGTGCTCGTTAGTTCCGGAATTAGTAAGAAACTTAGTAAGAGGCGAATTCTCTAGTATAGTTGTTACTACCTTCGATACTATTAGTTATAATACTATAGTTCTATTAGTTACTAATAGTGAATTTCGAAGACTTCTAGAAATTTCTATATCCCTTACTATTCTCTGCCTTTGTATCTTGCTAAGATACTAAGAAGCAAGGTATATAGCTCTCGCTATAGTAAAACAGCTATCCGAAGCTCTTCCGTATCTAATCCGAGTATTAATAAGAGGATAGGGAAGAGTTAGATATTATCTCCTTACTAATCTATCGCTATTCTTTACTATTCTTTATTACTATTATTAATAACTACTTCCCCTATGTCTTCTATATTACTTCCAACCTCTAATCTATTACTAGAAGGGTTTGCACGCATTAGATCCGGCATTTCTATACCTACTAGCGGCATAGGTAGCAGCTTAGCACCTAAGTAATCTCTAATGTCCGGACACCTTAAACCGTAGTGCGTAGCGACCTTGTTTCTACGATAGCAAGACAGGCAATTAGTGAGTAATACTGCTACTAAATAGTAGGACCCTATCGGTATTAAACTAGTCCGCAGCCCCTTCTTATACTCGAAGAATAGCTAGTTGTTAGTTACCTTACTAAACCCCTATTCGACCGACTGTCGTAGAGCCGACTATTCCTTCGCAACCTGCGCCTATATAGGGTTACGATAGCCGCCTCTCTTCGACTTCTACGATTTAATAATGCTATTAACCTGTCTATATACCGAGTTACTAAAGAGAAAGAGCTTGTCTTCGATAGGGTCGTTATTAAACAACTTATGCTATACCTAGTTAATATTAGACTCGCGGACTAGTCGACTATCGCCGTAAGAGCTAGAATAAGGGCTATTAATAAGCAGTATTCTATCTAGCAGCTATATACCTTAGAATTTAAGGCTATAGAAGTGCTTATAGCTATTATAGAATACCCTCTAGTTGCGACTAGGTCTCGCAATCTTCCTTATAGTACTATCTATATATCCGAAGACACTAGACACTCTAACTAATAGATACAGCGACTCCGCTAGGCTCCGGAGATATTGCTTACTAAGCCGCCTCTTATTAAAGAATAAGAACGACTTCTACCTTAGCGCTAGGCTATATACTACCGTATTAAATATATAACTTAATATAGTAGCTAAATAGCTAAACTTCTTATCTATATCCTTCTAGAAGCCTAGACTAGATAGCCGCTTATAGACAATACAAAGCACCGTTATAGGTAGCAATTTAAGGCTAACTAGTAACACGATTGAACTAATATCTAATAGGTCTACTAACTCTATTAATTTAGGCCTTATAAAGCGGAAGTTACCCTTAATATTAGCCTCCGGATAACTAAGAAGGTCGAAGCGCTGTTTATTATATATTCTTGCTAGTTTAAATAGTCGGTTACGCCTTAACTAGCGGTGCTACTATTTACGTATAGATTTACCCTTCCTCTACGCCTACTAGTTCTTATTACTACTGTCTTCCTCGAGGTATTTACTCGTAATAGTAACGACCGTTGCAGTAGCTGTAGTAACTATAATCGCTCTAGTTTCTATAGTTTAGTATACTACACTGTCTATAGGTCTATAGCTGAGGTTTATACCCCTAGAAGGTCTAGAACAGGGGCTCCTTACTACACTAAACCGCTTTCAATCACATGCCAATTAGCCTCTTCTAAAGGTCCGTAAAAAGCGCCACATTAATCCTTCACCTAACGGTCACGAGCTAGCGCTTATTTGGAAGCCGGTGGCCAGGTTGACCATTTCTGAAGGTCCCTATAGAGCCAAACGTCGCTTCACGATGCAAAGTCCGCCGGTATTTTTCGTGGCGGTTTCCGGAATGGTAGATGCTGCGTCCCCGGCGACCACCTATGACGCATTTGCTGTGCTCTGAAAGCACCTGCAGCAAGCACAACGGTGCCTTGAGATCTGCATAATGAGGCATTTCCTCTCCTGGCTTTGCCGCTGGATGAGGCTGTCGCATCATTGAGAAGGCATCCATCGATGATGGAGGGAGCAGACAACATGGATGCGCTGGCTAAGTCAGGATCACTACAGTGCAAGCCCAAGGCCCACACACACGGCGATGCATCGCCCTGACGTCTTCCATCCATTGCCAGGACTCCCACCACCCGGATTGATCGTCTGCGAATCGCAGCGACATGGACGGATCGCGCTCCGAGAATATGCCAATCGACGCGACCAGCCACAACGAAAGAGCATCTGGACCATCTCTTGCTAAACGTTTAATCAGGCCATATAATACTTGTCGCAAGTGACTGTTTCTGTCTTGCGAGGACTTACTCCTTCAATGGCGCCATTACTTTGAGAAAACCCAAGCCTGTTTCCTATTCTTATTCTATACTGCTGCCAACAGTATTCACCATAGCTTCAGGCTGACGTGACAAGCGTGTCTCAGACAGCAACGAGATGAAATGGTCCGCATCATACATGGTGCAGATTAGTAAGGACTTCGATTCAATTTCCATCTCGAGAGGTTTAAAAAGCATTCATCACAACACTTGCATTGCTGATTGCTCTGTGACTCTGTCGGAAGGTCATCGGCAGTTGCTCCCCAGCTCAACTGCCGTGGCTGAGCCTCACGTGACCGTTTGGACCTTCGGCACTTGGAAAGATGCAGATCCCATCGCGAAGTGCTATTCTAGATGTCGTCACGCACGAAGATCGCATGTCAATGCGGTTGGATTGGCGACCGGAATCTACGGCAGCAGTGTTGGCCCTAGAAATAATTCGCATAACTTAGCCAGCGTGTCCATCTGCCGTTCAGCGAAGGCATGATGCCGTCTGTCGCGAACGTGGCTGCTCACGCTGCAGAGCGGCAATTGGTGCGCACTATGTCTTTGACGCTGCTATATAGGTAAGTGCCCATTGCGTCTCCCTCTAGGAAACTGGCTCCCCTTTTCCCAGCAGCAGATCCCCTACACGTTATCATGCTCGCAGGTGAACTGTTGAAGGCTCTCATTAACTACTGGCATATCGTACTGGTGGCCCTTCTTGCCGCCCATCTTGCCAGCAACAAGTACTACAAAGGACTCAATAAGTACCCGGGCCCTCGATTAGCAGCTTTCACCAACTGGTGGCGATACTTCGATGTACTGTCCAGGAAGGCGGAACGGACCCATCTCGATCTGCATCGAAAACACGGTGACATAGTGCGACTTGGCCCGAATGTTCTGTCCTTTGCGGATCCACGAGCGATCAAGATCATCTATGGACTGAATAAAGGCTTCACAAAAAGTGACTTCTGTAAGCTCGACCTCATCCTCAGCAATCCGCGTTCGTCGCCATACTGACCCCTACATGCAGACATTGTACAACAAGCAGTTGCCAAAGGCGAACGATTGCAATCACTTTTCAGCACGAAAGACGAAGACTACCATGCGAAATATCGGAGATGTGTCAGCAACGCTTTCTCCATGTCTTCCCTCGTTGGTTACGAACCTTTGGTCGACAGCGCTCTGAACGCTTTCATCGAGCAGACACGCCGGCGTTACTGTGACACGGGACGAAGCTGCAAATTCTCAAGGTGGCTTCAATTCTTCGCTTTCGACGTCATCGGAGAGCTCACCTGGAGCAAGCAACTGGGATTCGTGCAGCGTGACGAAGACGTCGAAGGCATTGTGAAATTTGTGGCAGACTTCCTCAAATATGCTGCGCCGGTCGGACAGATGCCCTTTTTGGACCTCATATGGGAGAAGAATCCGCTGAGGCTGAAGCTGCAGCAGCTGGGATTCATCAAGACCGAATTTCCAGTATCCCGCTTCGCACTCGCTCAGAATGCAACTCGAGCCGCAGAGATCGAGAAGATCAAACAAGGAGCAGCTCTCGATGATCGCTCAGGCAAAGGCATCGATTTCTTGATGAGGTTCACCCAAGCCCAACACGACCATCCCGAGTTCATGACAGACAAGCAAGTCCTCGCATCTTGCAACAGCATGATCTTCGCCGGCTCCGAAACAACATCCATCAGTCTCAGCAGTGTCTTCTACCACCTCATCAAACACCCTCGCGTCTACCAGAAGCTCATGTCGGAACTGGACGACGCCGCCGTCAACGGCACCATCACAGAGAAAAACTACGGCAAAGTCTCCTGGTCCGAAGCCCAAAAACTCCCCTATCTCGACGCCGTCATCCAAGAATCTTTCCGCATGCATCCCGCCCCAGGCCTCATCCTCGAACGCGTCGTCCCACCCCAAGGCATGGACATTCTCGGAGAGCGAATCCCCGGTGGTACCATTGTCGGCTGCAACGCGTGGGTGCTCCATCGGCGACCCGAAATTTTTGGACCCGACGTCGATGTCTTCAGGCCGGAACGCTGGTTGGAGGCCAGGCCGGAGCAATTGAGGGAAATGAAGGCCACCATGTTCCAATTCGGCGCGGGCGCGAGGACTTGTATTGGGAAAAATATCAGTTTGTTGGAGATTTATAAGCTGGTTCCGACGTTTTTGAGGAATTTCGAGGTCGAGATGGCGGGAGAGGAGGATGCGGAGTGGAAGACTTGTAATGCTTGGTTCATTACGCAGGACTTTGATACGAAGTTCCGACCGAGGAGGATTGCGCAGAGTGCGTAGGGGAGGGGGGGTGGGGGGGTTGGCGCTATGTACATTCGAAGTGTTTATATACAGATAGATGGAGAAGATATTTCATAACAGGCTGTGCCTGGAAGAACTGGATGAAGCGTATCCACGAACCCTCCTCTACAACGCACGCGTCAAGTATGTTCCGGAGGCGTCAGCAGCTGTTTCGCACGACGTCGATATCGACATTTCGCGCTATCACACAAGCACTCCTTGTCGAGATTTTTCCAATATGTGTCGGAATAATCCACCGTGATCTCCTCGCCGGCTTCGATGCCTTTGCTCACCAGCACGATCCTCTGCGTACCCAGCCAAATGAACCTCTCGAACTGGC
This sequence comes from Pseudocercospora fijiensis CIRAD86, assembly GCF_000340215.1. Taxonomy (NCBI): domain Eukaryota; kingdom Fungi; phylum Ascomycota; class Dothideomycetes; order Mycosphaerellales; family Mycosphaerellaceae; genus Pseudocercospora; species Pseudocercospora fijiensis. Next base: position 8,932,150 of record NW_006921532.1, read on the forward strand.
TGTTGGGCTGGCAAGAATGGTTGACAAAGCGGGTGTAGTTGCCTTGCTTTCCTTGCCAAATCTGGTATGCTGCTCGATCGGTCTGCCCGACCATGACGTCGAGGTTGGCAACGCCGCTTGTGATTTGACCGACGAACTCGCCTATCGCCGTCCCTCTTTCGAAGGAACAGCAGGCGAGAAGTCCATTGTTCTTGCCGGTGGGTGTTCGATACACTTGTACTGGCATGAAGCCGGCTTTTGCGCTTCCGTAGAGATTGGAGAAGCAAGCGCATACATTATGTCTGGGATCGTCTGACTGGCGTTCCGAACAGATTGTGCATTGATACGCCGCTGGATCGTTCAAAGGGGTGACTGTTCTTGGATCGAAGAGACCCCATGCTTCCTCATCAATGGCCGATTCGTCCAGGTGAGTATAGCTGAAGTTTCGATCCCATTGATGGTACGTCGTTGCCAAGGGTAATGCTTCGTCTCCAGGGCCGCACACAACCCAATCGTGAGGATGGCCGGTGTATCTGCGCTCGGTCGGGGCGCCGACTATGGCCAGCAGACTCCTCCATCGCGGGTGTAAGCAATCAGCAGCGACCTCGAATCTATGTCGCAGCGCCCTCAATTGCTGAAAGGTATCTTCTGTGAACGAGACTCGGTATTTGCAGAATCGATACAAACCCATCCCGGCGAAGACAAGTGCAGCCCAGCCGCCAGCGCTTCTGATGTCATGATAGCCTCTCCAGATGGCCATTTTGTTCCTCAGCTCCTTTTCGGTCCAGCTGAAGTCTACACATGCTTCGGAAATTGCCGTCTTCTTGGCTTTTTCCTTGGTCATGCTCAGGCCTAGCTCTGCTGCGCGTTCATCGAAGGCTTGCACCCAGTGTGCCTGTACAATGACTTCTAGTGAGCGACAGGTGCGGCTCGTCTGACTGATTTTTCGAGCCAACACGTTCATGCGCCCAAATTTGCTCTGTGCGACCGAGTCATGACGACTGGTCAGCTCCGTATTGCTCGCGTGTTCCATGAGGAGCTTCGGCTGGCCACTCGACTCTATCGCTTGCCATTGCTCAATGACTTCGGCCGGATCCAACCTGACACCTGAGAATATGCTCTCCCAGACGCCTCCAACAAATTTATCCAGACTTGAAGGCTGGAGATTCGGGTTGTCAGGAAGACGTTTCTTTCGCTGAGGGAACACTCGCACGTTCTCGCTTTCAAGTCTTCTTGACACGGCAGTAGAAGGATCATGAACATGTTCTCCCGCGGATCCTGGGCGTCCAATGCGGAGACCTCCAGTCGCGCGTCGCTTGGCTGGTCTCTCGTCGTCGTCAGAGAACGCTGGAGAGGTCGAAGGAGGAAGCCTCGGCCTGAAATGTCGTGCGGGTGAAGCAGGCGCACTCTGCCCGGTCCGAGCGTGCACGGAGAGAGGCGGGAGCTGGACGGGATCACTTGTGTCGTCGTGCAGATGCGGCGATGGAATGCTCAGCGGCGTTGCAACATCCGAGATATCGAGGGAGGCGATCTTCAGTGGCCTATTGGCGCATCCAGGCTGACCGCTCAAGAGGCTGCATTCCAGTTGCAGCGGTCCAGCGCCAAACTCGTGATCGGCCAACAGTTGTCGGAGAACAGCAGGTAATTCCTCGCTGATACGAGAAGACAGGTCCCGGGCCAAGTCATGGACATCCGGTGTTGTGGTCACGTTGCCAGCCATTCTGATCACGTACGAAGGCCGAAAGGCGAGTGAAGAGGCATTGTCTGGTCGTTGCGTTGGAAAGGCCCGGCGCTGCTGTGATGGCTGGGCGCGCGCGTTCCTCCGTGAGGAGAGATGGAGGTGCACTGCTCGAGGTGGTCGAGCTTACGCCATAGAACAAACCTAGAACTAATAGTCTAGTTCTAGGCCTTGGCGCTGCCGAGGAAACGCCGGTTCCCGTGCGGAACACCTGGCAGCATCACTGTTGCCAACTCCGATTACAACAACAACAACAACTCCTTCTCACGCACGGCATGGCATGGCATGGCGTGTTCCAGATCAACCACATTATCATATGCGAAAGGCCCATCAGCGCAACTCCCGGTCTTCGACGCGCAGTCTATGACTTATTGTGCTCCTATCTGCCAAAAAAAGAAAAATACAAGTCTAGGGCCTGGTTTGGAGCCAATTCACACCCGCGCTGTGTCAACTGTGACGCTCCAGGCCAGTCGACGATACCGCAATCGCAGCCTCAGTCGAGACGATCGAGCGCTGACTCTCCCTCAAGCAATAGTAGCATTGACTTTCAGCCCATTTGGTCCCATTGCACACTGGATACACGCCACCTGGGCGTCTGTATAGAAGAGCTTCGTCACACCAGCGCTCCAATGTTCTGCTGCGGGCACACGTAGAATGGAGTGGAAGGCCAAGTTTTACCGACATTTTGACATGTGCCTAGACCGGGACGTAGCGCACGCATGAGCGTGCTCGAGCACACCGGCCGAGAAGAATGTTCATTTGAGCGCCCTGCATCGTGCCGTAACGCCGACGACACCCGCCCACAGATAAAACCACCCCGAAGATGCTAGGCCCACCGAGCTGCTGCCGAAAAAGTTGTTCTACTGTTTGGATTAAGACTCCCTGTAGAGTCCAGACTCCAGAACAGTCGTTGATTTCCGCATGCAAGCGTACGACAAGACCGCGTCTTAGCACGATTCATGAGCCATAAATGCTGTGTTCGCTGGCCGACGCAATTTGACGAAATAGGATCCGACTCTGACCATTGACGGGCACTGCAATTACACCCTCTCGTCCACCTGCTCTACCAATGACAGCTGTTCGACCATCCCTTGCTTCCAAATCGGGCCTTGCCGCAGGCTCGGACCGCCACTGAATATGCTCTAGGCCACCAAGTTGGGAACGCTGCTGGTCGTACTCAGACTAATAATACCAAGCCTCGAAGCGCGTGCCTGAAAGCTGCGAATGCTCTCAGAGCCGAATGCCTTATCGAATGACTCTCGCTCGATCTAGCCTGCTGCAGCGGCACAGTCGTGTACAAGGAATCCAAGACGTGCGTGTGGTCGCATTTTCAGCTTGCGCAACATGGCGAGATTGTTTTATTGCCAGTGCTTTGCCGTAATATTCAGCTCCAATCTGACCAGTCATTTCCTGCCCTACCAAACATTTTCAACTCGTCTGCATCAGTCAGAACAAGTTCCGATGAGCTATACCTCCCCAAGTTTCGAACCGTTCGAGGATTGGCAGGCTTGGACCTCGTCCCAGGGAATCTGCACGAACAACGAATATCCGCGAATGAGCTTGGACTCCAGCATGTCAGGGCATGTCTCCGAGACCTTTGGCGACTTTGCTCGGCCCATGAACATCGCAATTCCGCAAGAATACAACATGAACGTATTGGAATACCATCGAGATTCGATGTGCTATAGTAGCGACATTTATGGTGGACCTTCTCCGCCGGCTTCGCGGCACTCCACCAGCTCTTCTGGATGTTCGTCCTCGGATCATTATGGCTACGATGTCCATTACTCATATCCTGCTCAGAATGCCCCGACTTTCGACGCGAGATTCACTTCGCGGTCGCCTCAAGACACCACCTCAGTGAGCAATCCGGGACACGCTGCCTGGCCCGGATTCGTAGAGGCTCCCACGGATCAGAGTGAGATCTCAAATCCGTACCCGTCTCGAATACCAAACATTTCGTCGTCCAATGCATCGTTCTCAAGCTCTGCCCCAGCAACCATCAGTAGCTTGGACTTCAGCAGCCTCCGATCAGATCCACCAATGAGCACATCTCAAGAACAGCAGCAGCCGAGAAGGCAAAGTCCGAGATTCTCTGGCGACCAGTACACAGCAACTTGGGTGCGTGGTGAAGGTTCCGATCGTGCTGGTTGGTGTGGCGTGTGCTCGTCCTGGTGAGTTCTCGGCGCCTCAAGCAGTCGTATATCCTTCTAATACCTTGCAGGCACAAGCTGAAGGACTCTGCTTACTGGTATCACATGCATTACTCGCATGGTATCAGGTAAACCAGGATCACCCAAGGCATCATAATGTATAAGATCTTGCTGACCTTGCATTGACAGTTGTGCCACCGGCAAACCTTTCAACGACCCGGACGACTGGCGGCGCGCTCATGGCGCTATCGGCTACGAAGCACTTTGCGGCGGATGCTCTCAGTGGGTATACGTCGGTCGTAGCGAGCGCTGGCATACGCCATACTACCGGCATGCCTACAAATGTTTGATGAGAAACAAGCCTCTCATCGATCGATCCCGCTCCATTGGCAAAAGCACCTCGCCACGAAAGCCGCAGATCAAGCACCTCAAATCGCTTTGATTGAGCGGATCGATGCGCCCGTCCGCCATTGCACCTCACATTCTCCAAGCATATTCAGCTCCTCCTGAGCCCTTCTGTAAGCGTTCATCATTGCGATCGGCGGCTGTCTCAATACTGTTGATGTTATCTGATTTATTGACGACGATTGACGAAGAATTCTAGTTAGCGAAAGCAGATAATCGAACAACAAATTTTAAGCATTTTCTTTACGCACTTTCCTCGCTTCACCTGGCCTCTCCTCGTCTCACCTGCTTCCCTTCTCGCAATACTTACCCAAGGATTTCGCGGCTCGTGGTTGGAACAAGGATTGTGAGGCACACATTTGCGGATGAATTCAACCGGGCCCATGGGGAAATCGTCGGCTTCTCCAGATTCGCTCTCCCGCAGAGCTTGACAAGACCGATTGTGGATTCTCGCGTTACCACGATGTGGCGAGTCGATCTGGTTTGGCGTATGACTTGCACGTGAAGAGGGAGTATTTCTTTTTCGCTTGGTGCCGTCTTCACTTCGTGTTTCTCATTGCATTCCTTGACCTTCCCATAGCTGTCAGTCGTCATGGGTCGTCGATATCTGGGAGGCAGTGGAGATACTCTCACCGTTTGGATCTCAATGTAAGAAAAAAAAAAGAAAGACTCCTACGTGAGCAACAGTACTAAAGCAACGATCCCTACAGTGCTGCAAGCACAGTCCTCATCTTCTACGGTAAGCCAAATCAACACAACCTCCATCATAACGACCAACAAAGAACTCACTGACTTTTTTTTGTTTTTTTCGCAGGCTACGATCAAGGCGTCTTCGGCAATGTCATCATATCCGAGAATTTCCTCGAAACCTTTGGACACCCTTCGGCAGATACTCAAGCTACAATGACCAGTATCTATAATATCGGGTGTTTCGTCGGAGCCATGTCCACCATCTTCACCGGAGACTGGTTGGGTCGACCAAAACAGATTCTGGTGGGGAGTACGGTGATTGCTGTGGGAGCTGTGATTCAGACTGCGAGTTATGGTGTGCCTCAGATGATGGTAGGGAGAGTTGTGGCGGGCTTGGGAACGGGGATGAATACTGCTACGGCTGGCGTTTGGCAATCGGAGACTAGTAAGGTGAGAAGAGAGAGAGAGAGAGAGATCAGAAATCTTTCGATGCATGCAAAGGATTGTATGGCAATGCTGACGCGTTGGTAGATGAGGTCGAGGGGCAAGCTGGTAATCATCCAAATGGCCAACTGCATTACTGGCTTCAGCATCTCGAACTGGTTGACACTGGGCTTCTCCTTCGCTCCACGAGACGTGGCGTGGAGGTTTCCTCTCGCATTCCAAATCTTCTTCACGCTCTGTATCTGGGCCATGTGTCCATTCCTGCCAGACAGTCCGAGACTGCTGATCCGCAAGGGTCAGTACGAGGAAGCCAAAGAAGTTCTTGCGGCTTTGCAAGGCCATGGAGCTACGCCAGAGAGCCCAGATGTGCGAGCGCAATTCGATGTGATCAAGGATATTCTGGACCGCGAGCAAATGCAGTCGTACACCTGGTGGCAGCTTGTGAGTGGTCGTGGACCGGCTGGAGTGCTGAGGAGAATGATTCTCGGGGCTTGGATGCAGGCTATGAACCAGATTTCTGGAATCAACGTGAGCTTTCCAACCAACGTCCGTCCATCCTTCTTGTGGCCAGCTAACATGGGTGTAGGTGACGAGCTACTACATGAGCTACATTTTCATCAACGCTCTGGGTATCTCTGAGCTTCTGGCGAGAATTTTGGCAGCTTGCGGCTCAGTCGATTACCTGATCTTTGCTTGTCTTGCATACTTCGTCATCGAGCGATACGGTCGGCGCAAAGTGATGATGTGCAGTGCTTTGGCGTGCTCGATCTGCTGGATTGTCATTGCGATTGCTACAGGCTTGACTGAGAAGGGCGGAGACAGCTATGTCTTGGGCTCAGTGGCAGTAGCGTTCTTCTTCGTAAGTGCTGCAGTGAAGCGTCTATGGGGAATACCAGAAGCTCACAACGATAGGTCTTCTTTGCGTCGTTCGGTATGGGAGTACTAGGCGTGCCCTGGCTATATCCAACAGGTACGCCCATCACATCCTGTGCGAATGATTTTCTTGCTGATAATAAGGTGTCTTGCAGAGATCAATGCCCTCGAGATGCGAACGAAAGGCGCAAGTCTCGCGATGGCCACGAACTGGATATGCAACTACGCCGTTGTCCAAGCCACGCTTCCTGGGATAGCGAATCTTGGCTACAAATTCTGGATAGTTTGGGCAGTAATTTGCTTCGCTTTCATCCCCATCACGTACCTGTTCTATCCAGAGACCGCCAATAGGACGCTAGAAGGTATGATATTTACCATACTGTTCTTGAACCCGTCCCTTGACTGACATCAAACCCCAGACATTGATCGTTTCTTCGAGACCAAGCCTGGCATTATTGTCTGTAATAACACCCTCGCGACTCAACTGGCCAGGCCGCAAGTATACATAGAGCAGGATGACCGCATTGCACAGGCTGCTGAGACTGTTGATTGGCACCGTACAGAAGAAAAGGCGGAAGGCAATGTGGTCATCGAGCGCCTGGATTGAGCTCGAGATCGATGACTAGACTCGCGGCGAGGGGATTTCATGCAGCTGTCGCGATCGCTTTCCAAAAAGATGCGATTGAAGGACAATGATTCAGAATGTGATCTGCATGCAATGTAATCATCTATCAGTATTCGGGTCTATAGCAAACTTCTATCATGAGCCTTCACTTTGCTTGTCATTCTCTTTTAGCCAAGAAGATCTCCAAGCTGATCGACGTACGCGCTCGGCACGACTGGAGCGCCTTCAGCTAGGAAATCCTCTTTCTTGGTGACACCTGTAAGCACAGCAAGAGTGCCTCCCAGCCCGCCCTTGATGCCAAATTCAATGTCGGTGTTGAGACGGTCGCCAATCATGCAGGCCTTTTTGCGATCGAATTGGAACTTGCCCTCAACAGCATCCATCATGGCTTGACTTGGCTTGCCGAGTGACAGAGGGTCATTCCCTACTGCTGAAACAAGCGGAGCGCTCATAGAGCCCGCACCAGGGTACAATGATCCGGCGTTTGGAAGGGTAGAGTCGATGTTGGTTGCGAGGAACCTGGCGCCTTTGCGAACGTACGCAAATCCGAGGGAGTACTTGTAATAACTGGGGTGAAAGTCGAGGCCAGTGAGGACCACCGCGACGTCAGGGTCAAGCCCTGAGCCATCAGCGATGCCCTTGAAGTCGGCATCTGTCATGTCTCGTCGATATGCCGGGTCTGTGCCGCCGCAGTACGGGATATTCTCGCTCTTCAATTCTTGCTCTACGCCCGATTCACCAAGGACGAAGACCTTGTTCCTCGGTGCTTGCAGCTTCATGATGCGTGAAATGTAGATTGCTGCGCTGTAGCTCGACCCGAAGACTTCTTGCTAGCTCGTTGTCAACTTCACCGAGATAAGTGCCATGGATTCGTGCACAATCATACTTCACTTGCAGTGATTCCGACTTTGTCAAACTTCTTCTTGTAGTCGCTGCGTGATTTCGTGCTGTTGTTTGTCACGAACACGAGCTGCTTGCCTACAGTGGCTATGAGCATAATCACAAGCACGTCTCGCCGACAGCGATGTGCTTACCTTTCTTTCGCAGCATATCGATCGTCTGAGGCACATTGGGGAAGAGATGATCTCCAGACCAAAGCACGCCTATCCTTCACGCATCATCAGTCTCAATGTAGCCTTCTCAATCTCCACCGCTTCGTCTCTGTGCCAATCCAGCTCTTGCCTATGTCGCTCTCTCAGAGCAAAGGGTGAGATCGAGGCGTACCATCGCAGTCAAAGAGAAACGTCTACGCGATTCAGCCAGTGTCTACTTCTTATCTTTTCATCGCTGCTCTTACGTCGAATTTGTCTATGAAGGCATCGATACCAGCCTTGTCGCCGGTCAAGTACTGCGGCTTTGCCATTCTCGCTGCGGTCACCGAGTTCTGAATGTATGCAGCTAGAGGCACGGGCTGGGATAGAAGGGTTGAGGTTGGGAAGTGCGCATTCAGTAGAGGCCGAAGCCGAGTCAGTAGCATGGAGGAAGAAAAGTTGTCGGCGTATGGCTCGACATCGGCGGTTGAGCTTTGGCGTCAGCTCCGGTGCATCAAGTCGTGGGCGGAAAAGCCAGTATACATAACATTTGGGCGGTCAAAAAGTTTAGAGATATAGACAGACTTGGTTCTGTATAGCTTTCAGCCTGTACTTCCGATTGAGACGGCTACAATGCCAAGAGCTGTCTCCAAGTGCTCTGTGAGTCCACAAGTCCTCCAGCGCCCCTATGCTACCAGTCCATGCAGGTACAAAATGCGCTCAATGTCATAAAAGGTCGTAAAGTGCGGGCCAGGAAGTAAAAAGTTCCTCCAACCACGCGATGCTCTCATGCTCGTGCCGAGCTCTCCATCAACGAGCGCCAAAATCAATCTGGATCACTCATCGTATAACGCCCCATTCTCCAACGATACCACGCTTCGCCTCCTTGTTTGGCTTGTTGAACACGTCCCAAAATCTCAAAGTCTCGTCTCCCGCTCCCGTCACAATGATGGCACCATCCGGGCTCATACTCAAGTAGAGAACACGATAAGTGTGTCCCGTGAGGCTCACAACCTGAGTCATGCTCGGATACTTCCAAATGTTGATGGCATGCTGGGAATATCCATGTGTGCTCACAAGTTCTGATGTGCGCTGAGAGAATAGCAAGTTACAGACCTGGCTTCCTGTATCGTGCGAGCTCAGAAGATGCGGGTTCGGCATAATCGGCGAAACCGAGGGCTCAGGTAAGGGTGAAGTCGACAAGCCAAGACCGAGATTTGTCTGCTCGACCGGTATTGATCTCGACGCTGAAGTTTGGGCGGTAGACACGGTGTTCCAGAATTTGATGCACCTATCAGCAGTTCCGCCACCAGACGCCAGCACGCCACGTTGATGCGGATTCCATGCAATGGCTTTGACAGCAGCCTTATGGCCGCCTTCTTGTTCGCCCCATCGATGCTGCCATCGCTCGTCCATCTTATCCCAGATGAATATCTTGTTATCGTTGCCACCTGAGGCTAGCTGCTCGGTTTCTGAATTCCACTTAAGACCACACACTTCCTGCTTGTGTCCGGTGAGTCGACGAAGATATTGAGCCGGTAATCGTACATCTCGGTGTAGTATTGATCGATCGCGGGATCCAGTAGACAGAATATGGGCATTCCACGCCAGACTGCTGATTCGCGCGCTATGCCCAGTCATTGTCCTCAGGCGCTTCTGAGCGACAGTGTCCCAGATATGGAGCAAGCCTTTCGAAGTGCCGATCGCCAAATGCGTCCCGCGCTGTATCCAGCTGACGCTCGTCACGCTATCGCCGTCTAAAGAACACAAAGTAGTGACTTTACCGGTCTCCCGACTCCACAGGTAGACCGAAGGACCCAGCCCAACTGCCAGAACATCGTTGGAACCCCAGTCGACGAGATTCAGGTAGAAATCATCTGCCAGGTCTGGCGCATCCAGAACTTTGTAGGGAACCTTGCTGACTGCGCGAGGAGTCTTGCGAGGTGAAAGCAGCATTGTCTGTGAAGAATGCTTGACCGGCGATAGACTGTAAATTTCAGATCTTGCGTTGACGTTTGGCCCTCTCTCGCTTCGTGATATGGATCTTGGGGTCAAGGAGACTTGCTGGGTTGGACCGTACGAGAACAAGTTTTTGTGTGGTGTAGATGGTGTGAGGGATGCTCCTGATATGTTGGCAGTCGCCGCGGAATTTCCATTGGTGACCGGTGGCGTTTGGGCTCTTGAGCCCGTCATGTCGTTGATAAGCTGTGGTATCTCGTTGTCGAACATCTCGGATCGGAGGATGGTGGAATATGTGCGGTTCGCATCCATCTTCTGGAATTGGATGTCGCCCGGTGTCTTCCTTCTCAGCTTCGAGGGCGTCGCAGGCGATCCATCGTCATGGTGTAGACTGTAGCTGGCGGAGAGGTCCTGGCCTGAGCGGTTTGGAATGAAACGGTCGCTGGCTTGCAGCTTTTGGCGTTTCCGGCTAGGGCTTGCCGTAGGAGAACTGACTCGCCGCTGTTCATCTCTCTTGATATTTTGGAGTGCCTTGTTTAGTTCGACGGGATTGACTGGCTCGCTGTCGCTACGATATGTGCCTGGTCTTTGCACATTGACCTGCGCTTCGCTGTGTGACCTCTTGCCAGTGACCGTAGGCGGAGTCTTACTTCGAGGAGGCGATAGCGGGTGCGTAGGGCCTGCATCGGCGGCAGGTATGTGAGCTGCGGCGGACGCTGAGGAGTCCATGGTGCAAGTGAGGTCGATCAGAGTGAAGTGTAATGAGTGAGGCCGGGTGGTAGAGAGCGAGCCAGCGCGGCGGCGGCGCAGTGGTCGCAAGAGCTATAAGTCGCTATAGTGATCGCGTAATGGTGATCGAGGGTTGCACGGCGTGTAATTGCGTAGTGAGGGCCTTACGGTGTGATCGAGGCCGGTTTGCGTCGGTTGCTATGCAGGTGTTTGACTCCTTTGCCCCTGTGCTCGGGCGCTGAGACGTCGCCAGCTCCAGTCACGGCCAGGCGCACTTCATCGCATATGTACAATTGCTGCGTCGATAGCGAATGTCGGCGGGATGAATGATGTCGGCGACGATGCCGAAGGTGTAAAGTGGGCGTGGTTCGTGCTCTGTCGGCAAGGTATCGATGTCGCTGGTAACGATTACGAGGATGGATGGATGGCAGGTACCTTATTAGGCGCGGCTCCCCCAGAGTTTACTTGGCTCAGTTTAGCGTAGAGCCTCTGCCACCTGCTACCTGCCACTTCGACTTCTTCATCACTATTGTTGATTGTCCAATGCATTCCATTGTCGAATATACCATTCAATACCCACGATGATACTCCAACGCCTTTCGCTTGCGCTGCTTGCGATGATCACAACAAGGCGAACTATACCGGCACTCGGCCAACTCCAGTGGCAGCAAGAAGTGGTGGCCTCCCCGACGCGACCGCGACGCGTCTCGCGGCTCAAGCCTCAATCACAACAAACTTCAACGCCTCCCGGAACAGTTGATGAGCTCCGAAGTGATGACTGATGACCCTGACCACACGGCTGGACCCCTATGCAAGAGCAGCACGAGGCACTTCCCGCCAGTTTAGTCCTGTCCCGCTGCTCTCCTTCTCGACAGTCGACACCTCCATTAACAGCGCGTCAAAATTGAGATCCAAGCAGCCGGCTGCAACCTGAAACGTCAGCATTCGTATGCGCTTCTGCCCTTCCTCCGCAAGCCTCCTTCCGCCATTGATGGTGAAAACTCCATGTCTCATTGACATCGCCCCGCGCATGCTTTCGCTCGCTTACATATGTTCTCCTTGACACACTGCAGACACATCACACGTGACAAGCATAAAAGCTCTCAGGATGGACCAAATACCTCGCGCGCATTTCGAGTGTTCTGCTTGCTATGGACCTCACGCTTCGTCTTCTGCGAACATGCTCGGATTGTTTGAGCCAGCGTCGATGGCCCCCCTGGGCTCCGAACCGACCGCAAAAGTTCAATCATATCCAATGCATGATGCATCGTCGCACCCCCCAGCGCATGACGCTACACACCACCCACCCTTCTTACATTGTCAAAGTACGCCAAGGCTGGAGAGATCTTCAGAGGCCACGATGGAGCCCGGCCACGACGTCAGTGAGAACATTGTACGGCGGCACATGTTCCTGCAGCTCTGCTATTGGATCAGAAGCTATCCTGGGAGGTCACCTGAGGCTCGCTATCTTGCATAGACCCCGAACAAGCTCCGGACGGTCGGTACACAGCATTACCATGGCTCTCTCCATTGCGAGGCTGTCGACACGCAACATGACACGGCGCAATAGATTAGATTCAGAATGGTCGGGCTATCATCTTGTCACCCCGTCACGCAGCCCTTGGAGAGGCTTACACGGCATTGAGGGCTCCAGCGACAGTGCATATCAATGCCAATGAGCGCAGTGGCATTGTCCCGAACACAGCGGTCGCAAGAGCTGTGCTCGCGAAGCTCGGTTCAATTCCATGTACAGGCTGCCATGGGGATATAGTGGCCAGTTGCATGGAAATGACAACAGCGGTGTGTAATGCTGTGCCGTATGACTAGAATCGAAGCTTGAAGAGGCGGCCGCTCTTATTATTGGCTGGACACGCGCGTCTGCCGCAGCACACATCCCTCCTCCAAGATATGGGCTTGCTCGGGAGATCTGCCCTTTCCAACTGATCGACCACGAGTCTGCGGTATACGAGAGGCTCTCATGCAACTCGTTCGCTTCCCGAGGAGCGTCCGTTAGTTGTTTCCTGTAATTCCTTTGCATGTGAAACCACCACACGGACGGGTATCGCATTGCTCATGTACGGAGGGGTAACCATTGATAGAAGTATCCGTGCGGCGTACCTCGAGTCGAATGCATATGATGTCGTACTGCATGATTTTGGATCTAAGCGCTGGGATCTCCCTCATGAAGTTTTGTACTAACAGACACGAGCTCTGCAGCGCCGTCAATCCCCGGTACTTGTCCACTCGGCATTGGGTACTGTATATTTTGCGTGCGCGAGCAGGCAGCTCGATGCACCAGATAACGCGATCTGCTGCTTGCAAGCCCCGCTAGAATATTGTTGAGCATCCATGAGAGATGCCCGCGAGGCTGTTTATTAGACTGTTGAGAATTCGATTGTGAGGCAAGGGTGTCGTGCTATCGCTCGGCAAGCTGCATTTCTTCGCAACGGCATTGTGGCAGACCTTCGGCCACGGTGCAGCAGCAGCAAGCATGTGTGTGTACGCATGTCGCGAGCTTACCCCGGTGGCCATGGCATGCGCGTAAAACGTTGTAGCGTCTTCTGCATGAATGAAGATGCTGGAAGTGGCTGGGTGATACGCTGCTCTGCAATGAAGCTGACGTCGCTACTGTATACCAATGGCACGACAAGCAGGCCATGGGCTTAGCGTTGAGATAGCGCCTGCAAAACGCAATAGCTAAAATTGCGATGCTGAGGACGGCCGTGCGCTGGCGGGGTGTTCGCTCGACTCGACGTCCACCTCGCTCACTGCATTCTTCTCATTCATTCACCTCTTCGGGCCTGTGAGTGCACACAGCTTCGCACAGGCGTCGCAGCACCACTCACGACGCGCCCCCCGCCGAGTGAGCGTGAGCGTGCCTGCGCCGCGCATTGCAGATTGCAGCTCCAGATTACCGCAAGAGGGTGAGGGTGGTGGTACAGAATCAGAATCAAGCGCAGCAGCAGGGTCACACATCCTTCAAGTACTCCACCCAACATTTTAGCAGACTAGCGCTGGCGCCTGCATTGCTCGCAGGACCCAGTGGGCAGCTCATTGGACAGGCGTGCAGCACATCCCGCCAGCAGAATCTGAACGACGATATTATCTCTTGCCTTCTCGGGGGCGGGCATCTCGGCGTGTCCACACTGCTTCGCTCGCAGAGCGTTGGAGTTGAACCGTGGCTGACTGTCAGATCGAAAGGGTCACAAGATCGTAGGGGTGGTAAGGTAAGATCCCTCTACCCTCCTTTACACGCATCCACGCACCACAATGGCCGCAGGCAGACTCCTCGGGCCCTGCTGTTATCAGGTGCACACCGGCACGCGGATCTGGTCGTTCGGTCGTTCTGACTCTGCGTAGATTCTGGCGTTGGCTGCGCGTCGGCCATCCACACATCTCGCAATACAACGCAGCGTCGCTGTGCCTCTGTGCGGGCCTGTGTGTTTCAATAGCCTTGTTGCAGGCACGCCGTCACGCCGTCACGCCGTCACACACGGCTGTCTGCGTCAAGAGTCCACCGGGGCCCTCGCCGCTCATATCATCACCGCCGACCCTCGCCGCTCCTGTTGCTCGATCCTTCCTGCCGCCCATGTATGGGTTTGAAGCATACGCTCTACCATGGACAGCGAGGATGGCAAGCTATTCGTAAAGGTCAGTAACATCACTCCTGGCGCAAGGATAAAACGATACTTCAATCAAAGGGAAGCGGCTGATTTGCTAAATTGGCTACAGAATCTAGCATACTTTGTTCGCACGCATGAACGAGCTCTCGCGAGCGCGCTGCAATCTCAGCGACAGAATACGAAGAATGGTAAAGACCAGACTACTGCTGGGGCCACGAGCAGCTCAGCTCCTTCAACGACAATATCCTTAGCCGAAGCGCTTTCTCGGCCGTACCTGTCGTTCTCGACATCGAATATCAGACCGTCGAAGCTGACTCTGACACCCCATCACCTCTACTACCTTCTCACCAGATTCGAACATGTCTTGTCAATGGATCCAGGAGCCATGGATGTGCGCTTTGAGAACCTCGACGCAGAGCCTATATACATGTCTTTCCTCAACGCACCCAGATCGCGCGGCAAGCAATCAGATGCAGATTCTCTTCGGTCTGTATCGAGCGTGCGCAGTGTGATGTCGAGCATGTCTTCAGTCTGGTCTAGCCTGACCGGCTCAAACAGCGCTGCAAAAGCTGAGAAACAAAAGGTACAATACGGTGATGATCTCAAGTACTTGTACTCGTGCTTTACAAAGATCCCCGCCTTGCGATTGTCTCGCGATGACAGGGCACGCCGCATTGCTGGGTATGAGGAGTTCCCTTTCGATACCTGCGTGCCACTGTTCGTGTTCAAGAACGTAAGTTCGCTTGAGATCTGCGATCTTGATTTCAGGACGTTCCATGGTTGGGACAGGCTTGCAGAACAGCTTCGAAGCTTGATCATCAAGAATGCTTCGCTGGAAGATCCAATGGAGCTGCTACGAGATATCGTCTTAGATGATGCAGAGAAGCGCCGGAAGCGGTCGTCCAAGACGCAAGTGCCAACCACTCCATCCACACCAGGTCTGCCGTGGCCCCTGTCAGCAAGTCCGAAGCCGTCACCTTCGAATAATGCGACGCCCTTGCCGATGCGGCGTAGCTCGGCGGCCAGCCCAATGGCTCTGGCGAGGGGAGGGTCTTCAGACGGTATAACCGGAAGACAATCGAGCAATTCTCCTCCCCGGCCCTCCACCTCGAGACATACTTCTCTTCACAAGTCTCACGCAAATCGCGGAGTCATTCCAGCATATCGAAGGTCTTCCGGAAGCTCGGGCTCCAGTCAACATGAAATGTCGCCTCGACACAGTGCTTCTGACCTCTTGGCGATGGGTATACTGCCGTCGTCAAAATGGCGCTTCCTTCGGCACCTCAGCGTTGCAGAAAATGGATTGACTCACCTCTCGGTAAGCAGCTTGGCGCCAGTGGCAAGCACTTTGCAGTCTTTGGATCTTTCAGGCAACCTCTTTACTGAAATTCCGGACGCGCTCGCTAGCTTGACGCATCTACGAGCGTTGAATTTGAGCAACTGCATGATAAACAGCCTCTCGTCGCTGTCCCGGAGCCCGCTCCCAGCAATCACCACTCTCAACCTTCGATCCAATCGTCTCTTGTCATTGGCCGGGATTGAGCGTCTCTACTCGTTAGAGCGTCTTGATTTACGCGACAACAAGTTACACGATCCGACCGAGCTGGCACGTTTGACCGGCATTCCGGACATTACCGATCTATACGTGGTCAAGAACCCCTTCACACGAACTCACAGCAATTATCGGGTCGTTGTTTTCAATCTTTTTCGATCATCGCCCGGACACGTCCAAGACCCTACCATTGATACTATGGGGCCTCTCTACCACGAGAAGAAACATCTTGTAGACCGTGTTCCAGAGCCATCCAATAAGCCTGTTGTAAAGCCGCCACCCGAAGAAGAGGAGGCTCGTCTTGTTCGAGAGGTAGCGGACGCTGGACTGGAGCCTGTTCCCAAGCCTCCGACACAGCCCTCACGACACCGCCGATCTGCTTCTGACATGGGCCCACTGTCCACTGTGCGACGGAAAAAGACACCTCGGCGACGAGTCGTCGAGCTTGCCCAGGCGGATCAACGCGCCTCGAACTCAGCAGATCTTCCCTCTGAGCCGCCAGTGCCGGAACTGACCGAGCTACCTCCCATGCCGCACACCCCTACTACTGAGAGTGATCAGCCTACCACTCCAGAAGCCACACCATATCACACTGCGCCCTCTTCACAGCTGCCTCAGACCTCGCTCGCGGTTCGTCCAAGGTTGGACACTGCGTTCGCATCACCTACGCCACCTCCGAAGATCCGTGATTCAGATGACGATGACAACTCGCCAGTGCGGTCTCCGGATGGTCTAGGTCCAAATACGGATGTGTATCGGCAGAAGATCGAGGCATTGAAGAACGAATTGGGCCCAAATTGGCTTTCGGCCTTGAATGAGCAGCGTCTGGAAGAACCGCAGACGCGGAACAGGTCTTTTAGCCCGGCTTCTCGGACGTCTACCTTGAGGCCTGAACACGCTGGCCGCGGTGTGAGTGTTGGCGGACGAACGCTTGGTTGATTTTCGCTCGGAGCTTTGTGCCTTGTGAGACCTGGCGTTTCTCTCCTCGGGATCGAACGACGAAATTTACGTGAAAGACACGATGGACCTTGCTCCTCAAGTATCGAGGACTCATGTCCAACACCACTATGCGACTGCACTGGATTGCAAGTCGCCTTCTCTTGGACGCATCACGGCGGCGCGACTTGGATAGCGTTCCTGCATTTCTCCGCTTTGACTTTGGTTTCCTCACTTTTGCGGCATCTTGACGACTATTCTTCGGTGGCCAGGGATATCAAAACTTCCGGATGGCATTTGTATCGTTCTGTTCCATGTAGAAAATACCCTCATCTTTCTCGAAGCGTGGTTTGGGCAAATAATGCGGTTATGTGATTTGCGGCACATGGGAAGCCGGCGGCATTGGTGCTGTAGATGTTGCTTCTGAGCACATAGACCAGATGAGACGATTGTGGTGCATTACTGATAGCGAGGCGTTAGGCGGCGAAGAATTCTGGGAAATATCTAGCGATTGAGTGTCTTCGATGGACCACAGGTTGATCATGTCTCAAAGCCAACTCTTAACGTTCTTTGTTGTCGAGATCCCCATCAGAGGCGATCTCGAGTCGAACTGGGCAATAGCGGTGATGCATGACGACGATGTAGGCCCAACTTTGTGCCCTGCCAACCCGGCGCACGCTGAGTCTCGCAGCGCAGCGCAACCTATGTGAACAAAACATATGCATACATAGTATGGTGGATTAGGCAAGCACGGAGAAAATGCTGCCGCTAGCAATACGAGGTTGCGTGCCTCGTGTTTGATGTATAATTGCTGGATCAGCGTCAGCGTCCTCATTGGTAGCTCCATGAACATACCAGAGTCGAGCGCGCTGCGTCTCTCGCATGCTGTAGGCCATGCCGTAGCTGGCTGTCGTAAGGGTAGACGTGCTGCACCGTGAGGAGAAATGTGTACATCGAGTTGTGGCTGCACGCCGAGCAGAATCACGTTGAGAGAGCTCGCGCGCGCGGTCACTTGTTCTGGCAGCGAGTGACGACTGCTGCAGCAAGCGCAGTGCAGGCGAAGATCCTGCTCGCGACCTGCTACACACGGCCATCTGTCATTTCTCCTGCTGCCCATTTTATTCTCCGCCCGTGTCTGCCTTGGGCTCCTGTGTCGTGTCGCGCGCATTCAGAAGCACATTCGACTCGCCGTCGTGGTGGTGTAGAAAGGGATTGGGCAGCACGACTTGGCTCCTCGACTAGCGCCCTTCTCTTGCTTTGAAACCTACTCGCAAACACCACCTCCAACTCTCAGCTCAACAAGCACCAACATCGCGACCGCACCACCCCCACGCCGGCGCTGATTCCACTGAACCGCCTGCTGAGCATTCGACGCACTGTTCACGCCATCCACCACCTTTTTGCCGCTGACTGCGAGCCCCACCTCTGACCGGCGGTGAAAAACATCTCAACGCACGCCCGCTCGACGACCACGACGGCCCTCCGCGCATCGCAGCAATACCGTGACGCCCTGCTGCACCGTCCGCACTGGAATCGATCTGAACATCTTCATTGTCGCACAACTCGACAGCCGCGCCTGCGACCTACCTACCTCGAGCCCACTCAAGCTTCCCAGTCGCGTGATCCTGAGGCTACCCTGGGATCAAAGAACACGGAACCTCACCTGCGAAGAACACTGATAGCCTACATCTCTGATAGCGGCGGAGAGGAGAGAGAGCTCGTGCGTCTCCAGAGCCTTTGCGCTCATCTCGTACACTTTCGGTAGGTGCATTTCCCCTCTTTACATGGCGTGGCAGCGGCAGCAGTGAGTTGAAGAGGGACTTGGTATGGCATATGATTGAGTGGCACGTCTTTCTACCTTCACCTCAGCTTCGTGGCATTGGTGCCCCAAGGCTGGGGCATCACGGTCACGTGCTGGCGGCCGGCCTCCCATACCCTTTGACATCTTTAGAGCTTTTGTCAAGCAGCATCCATGAATACATCTGCCATGAAAATCCCTCGTGGCTGATTTATAACAGTTTCTAGAGCGCCTTCCGCTTCCTGCGGACCATCCTGCGCTTTTGGCTGAGAGCAGGCTCCGCCCAGACGTTCCTACCTACTTTTCCGACGACGACCGCCAAAGATGGCGGACCAAAACGACGTCGATCTTGACTCTATCATAGATAGACTGCTTGAGGTCCGCGGCAGCCGCCCCGGCAAGCAAGTCCAACTGCTCGAAACCGAGATCCGATACCTTTGCACGAAAGCCCGTGAGATTTTCATCTCCCAGCCGATATTGCTCGAGTTGGAAGCACCGATAAAGGTCAGTCATACCGAAAGAGTAGTCTACACATGACACTGACGTAAGAGCAGATCTGCGGTGATATTCACGGTCAATACTACGACCTCCTCCGGCTGTTCGAGTATGGAGGCTTTCCACCTGAGGCAAACTACCTTTTCCTCGGTGACTACGTCGATCGCGGCAAGCAATCTCTGGAGACCATCTGCTTGCTCCTGGCCTACAAGATCAAGTATCCGGAAAACTTCTTCATCCTGCGCGGTAACCACGAATGTGCCTCGATCAACCGCATCTACGGCTTCTACGATGAGTGCAAGAGAAGATACAACATCAAGCTTTGGAAGACTTTTACGGATTGCTTCAACTGCTTGCCCATCGCCGCTATCATTGATGAGAAGATCTTCACCATGCACGGAGGACTGAGCCCAGATCTGAACTCCATGGAGCAGATCCGCCGTGTCATGCGCCCAACAGATGTGCGTGTTGTCCAAACTGAAGATCCGCGATTGGCCAGAACTGACACTTCCCTAGATCCCCGACTGCGGTCTGCTTTGCGATTTGCTATGGTCTGACCCAGACAAGGACATCACTGGATGGTCTGAAAACGATCGCGGCGTCTCATTCACCTTCGGTCCCGATGTCGTCTCCCGTTTCCTGCAGAAACATGACATGGACCTGATCTGTCGTGCACATCAAGTCGTGGAAGATGGATACGAATTCTTCTCGAAACGTCAACTGGTGACTCTGTTCTCAGCACCAAATTACTGTGGTGAATTCGACAATGCCGGCGCCATGATGAGTGTGGACGAATCTCTGCTCTGTTCATTCCAGATCCTCAAGCCGGCTGAGAAGAAGCAGAAGTAAGTTTACTTGCCGCACGCTGTTCCCCGAGATTTCCAGCTAATATTTCCACAGCAGATTCGGCAGACGATAGATGCGACTACGTACGAGTGTTCTTGGTCTACAGTGGTGTTATACCAACTCAACTGCAATGCCGAGCTGCGAATGCTTCCCATCGAAAGATTTTCGACGAGCTCTACGGCAGCATGGCATCGAAGGATGGGAAGGTCCCATACACAAATGAATGCAGGTGGTGAAGGCGGAGATGTACGATTTGCATGGGTTAAAAGGGAAGAGAGCGGCAGCATGTAGCGCAAGAGTGCTCACCAGACGCACTTGTCGTGCCGCATATGGCCATTAAGATGAGGTTGGACGGACGTACTGACGAGTCGCGATGAGCCTGGACTGTCTACATACTTCAAACATGATGCTTTTGCTTACAACCCATGGTCCCTCGCCTCGTGCCTTGCAGACGTTTCGCCAAGTTCCAATAATACTTTTATGCTTTGCCGTTTGGTCAGGTCCTATCTCGGAGATATCTTGGCTTTGCGGAGCTGTCCAACGTCATCTGAATCTGTCAAGTCAAGCTTCCACAGCTGCGATCGCATTGTGCTTCAATTGTATTGACAAGAACGATTGACACCATGAGTTTCTTCAAGAATCTGTTCAAAGAGGTACGATGTCTCAATCTGATCGATGCTTGTTGAAGCTTCGTGAGCACGCTAACACCGATGATGCACGAATCAGGCCGGCGTCAAGGATGTCATTACACTCTTCCACAGCACGAAAAGCCCAGCATCGACGCGGGTTCACACCTTGCTAAAGCAGCTCAATGCCACCGCGGTAGCGCACGCGACCGAAGATCAGGCGAGTGACCATAGCAAGCAGAGCAAATTGGAGAGCAGGGAGTTTGAGCTGGGTACGTCAGGAAAGAGGCGCACAAAGAAGGAGATATGATAGGCTTCAAAAAAAGCTAGCTGGGAACGGCTCAAGGCTCTGAGTACATCATTGCTGACGATCGGACAAACAGACATTCAGGAGGGTGCTCCAACCACCGACCAGCTGAGCAGCATTTTGGAATACCTTGGCCCATCGCAGGCTGGCAGCGTCATCAAGGATGCCACGGGCACCAGTGATGCTCTGCGCAAGTTTAAGCAGAATGAGACTCTCTTTCAGAGACCTGTGACTGTGGACTGGAATAACGGACGTGCTGGTGAGCTTTATGGAAGCAAAGTAAGAGAGGATGCAGCTAACGTTGGAATCACTAGTTGTGGGTGAGAAGGAGAGCGAGATTCTCAAGCTTGTGAAGAGCTTGCCCAAGGAGGAGAAATCATAGGTTGAGGCGCGAATGAGGCACACTGGCGCGAGACTGGCTGTGGAGGATTGGAATGAGACCATACACGCTCGGCAGAGTGAAGGGTGCTGAATGGGCCGCCGCGTAGCTTTAGACAGAACAGGTTCTTCGGCTTGGATGAACAGCAGCTCGCGGACTAAGGACCAATGGCAAAAACATTGTGGGAGCCCGAGCGCAGAAGGGTGCGATGATCAGAACAATGGCATTGTGAAGACGCTGGTTTCGGGAGCGTGCAGCTCACCATGACCATGGCCCTACTCGATTCTGGTCCCGTTGGAGATGTTTCATCTGGCACCCGAAGCGACAGCTGGCACCGCACCGCACTTCATCGCTGTCATGGCACCTCTGCATGAGTTTTCCTGTCTCTTTCCCTGCGAAAGCACACGCCCGCTGCACATGCAGCATGCACAAACGCCGGCGTTTCCATAGCATTCACCGCTCGTGCAAAAGTCAAAAGTTGCCCACCGCGTGCTTTCCTTGTTGGTTGCAAGTGGCGTTTGCACACGCATACGGAAAGTGCGCTCTTTCCGCAGCTGCTTCACTCGAGCCGATTCACGATCTTCATCTTGCCAGATCCGAGACCTTTTGACTTCATCCAAATACAGCGCACGCACACACTCGACACCACCTCATCAACACATCAGCACAGCAAGCATTTTAAGCTTTCTGCTGCTTGTACAACATCTCATCCTCACCTCCTAGCAGCCATCGTCCAATCGCGCCTACAACATAGCGCATCCACGAGCGTTTCCGCCTGCTGATCGCTGACCTGCGCTTGGATCAAAGCCAGCTTGGACAGCATCGCCAGGATGGCGGATAACAGCATCGGTGGTGGTGGTGGTGGCGGCGGCGGCGGCGGCGGCGGCGAGGACGACAAATATGTGCTGCCAAACTGTGTCATCGCCTCGAGCAATCGCGAGAGTGACATTCGCCCGTACTGCGACATTCTGTATGCGACCGATGGACACAAATGGGGCGGCATAATGCCACAAGACTACCCGACCCTCCCGACTCGAGAGCAGGAAGAAGCCTTTCTCCGCCAGCACTTCAGCGAAGATGAGATCCACATGCAAGGCGGTGCGAGTGGCGACGGCAATGGCTTCCGCTTCCTCAAGCAGGTCTGGTGGTCAATCGCTATCTACAATTTTCAAGTCCGCATTCCACTGATGGTTGACTGGTGGTTCAAGGACAATCAAGACGTCTTGACTGACCAGCTGAGCCATCTGCTGAAGCCAGATGCCACATCAAGCACCTTCTTCCAGCAGCCAGAGATTGAGTCGTGCGGCACGAAGTTTCTCGACGTGGTAAGTAAGGCTATCCAGTGGACTCTCCGTCATGGTGATGAGAACCATCCATCTGCGATCACCCCTGCTTCCGTATCTGCGATCTCAACCCAGACTGAGCCGCAGCCGGCCACCCAAGAGTCATCGGCGACAACAACGACCGAATTGCCAACACCCAGGTCTGCTCCATTGCCATTGAAGCCCACTGCACAGAACTTCGATACGCAAAGCCCATGGTCAGCCAACCCGACAGGTCAGATTCGCAACTTCAGCGGCCACACTCCATCCATGCCGCCACAGTCTTACCAACAGCCACAGCGTGGTCAGCAGCAGCGGAAGCGTGGTTCGTATAACAAGCGTGGCAGCTTCCATGACCCGGCCACCTTTCGACCTGACTTTCGCAGTATCAACCCACAGGCCAATGCGCCAGGCTATGGACCTCCGCCTCAGCCCTTCATGCATGGGGCTCCCTATGTGCCGCCAAATCAAGCTCGTGGGCCGTCTTTTGGCGGACCACCACCTGTTCAGGAATTTGTGCATGCTGGAGTGCCTGGTCAGCCCATGCCAGGTCACTATCCGCCTGGCAACTTTGACCCTTCAGTCCACGCCATGACATACCCACCACCAGATCAGACATTTATGTCCGGTCCTCCAGGTTTTGGCAATTACCCAGATGCTGCCTATCCTCAGCTCTACCAGCAAGCGCAGCCGTTCGGAGAGCGCAGTAATGGGCAGTACTTTGGACGCGGTGATCATGAAGGCCAGAAGACCCGCCGTGAGAGTGTCTCCTCACGAGCTGGCAAGCGTTCGGGTTATGGCACACATAACGGTCGTGGCAGCAAGTCGAGCCGGGGTAGAAACAGCATTGGCTATGGAGACGCCCGACTGTCGCTACGCAAGTCCTCCAATGACTTCAACGCGCCTTCAGAGGACATGCATCCTCGAGACCGGCACTCGAGTGTCCCCAACAAGTATCGACAAGATTTCTGGAGAAACTCAAAGCAAGACGAGAATACCATGCCAGGACCAGGTCCGCTTCCCGAGACTCAGCGCCCGTTTGTGCCCCGATCTCGCGACCTTCCAGCCATATCTCCCAGTGACGATTGGCTGTTGCACAACTGTACCAAGAACCAGATCGGTGAGAAGTGTGTATACGTCAACAAGCTCATTGTTTTCGACGTTCCGAGAGACGTCCCTGAGCAGGTGCTCGTCTCCTTCTTTGCGAACTTCGGACCTGTTTACAACGTTGCTCGTCAAAGCACACCAGCCACCGTCAAAGGCCACAAATACGAGAAGCCTCTGGTCTACGTCAATTTTGATCAAGTCGACAAGTCACAAGGAGCGCGGGCGTGTTTGCAGCCACGGCAAGCTCCTTGGGGTTCATTGAGAGCAGAAGTGCCGCGTGAGTATTGGGATATTCAGCACGAGCGCTACTCCCAGCGTGACGCCGCAGGCAACGAGATCAATCCACGACAAGCGCTGAACCGGTTCCACCATGGTAGAATGCTGTCCACCACCGACCAGTCTCACTATCCAGGCTATTTTCCTTCGCCTTCGCATGCCGAGCGCACCTTTCCAACCGTCTCACGGCCTGATGTGGCCACTGTAGAGATGGCGCCGCAGCCACTACAGTCGCACAAGATCACGAATGGCTCAGATGATGCGTCTGAAGACACAAGGTCTACAGCATCTGGTGCTGCTACGCCGAACCGTAAGAAGGGCAAGAAGAACAAGAACAAGAAGGTTGGGCTTTACCAGGAGAGCCTTAACCAGGCTTTCGAGGCTAATGCTCTGAAGAGCGGTTCTCTGCCTGATGTCACTCAAGATAACAATATCTCCGATGGTTGTGACAAGGATGCTGCTGTTGACGGCAAGTACAACGACACTCCTATGCAGCCAACGCCGACGGAGTCTGGATCACCACACTCGAAGAGCGCACAGCCGGAGAGCAATGCACAGATTGTGACAGACGCACTACCTAGGTCGAACGAAATTGTGGACTCACAGACAGAGCCGGCTCAGATTACTGTCGAAACTTCTGTGCAGTTCGTCCCTCCAAGCACCACGGTTGATCATGACTTTGAATTATCTTCTGAGCAGGCCGATGTTGCTTCCAAGGATGTGAAGGCAGAAGATGAACAAGGTGATGACAGCTTCCACACAGCCAGTGGCACGCCCGAGGAGGTCAAGGAGGAGTCGGCTGAGACTGTCTCTCCTGTCGACATTCCTGCATCGATCATCAAGCCCGTCTCGATTCCCGAGCACAGCTTTGCACGCAAGATCGCTGAGCCTCCGGTAGCTGTCGCTTCAACTCCTGATGTTCCGGCATTGTCGCAGAAGGACGTCAAGAAGGCCCCGATACCTCAACCTCTACCGAAGTCCAAATCACAGCCAGCCGTTGCCATTCCTGGGCCCAGCTCGAGCAAGGCTGGATCGGAAGAGTCCGAGACAACTAATAGCGGAGCTGTTCAGACAGAGCTGCAAGCTACTCCGGACGCTCCCTCCGCACTCTCGACCAGCTTCACCACGGCGCCCAACGTTCAAGTTGTGAAGGACACAGAGCCGCAGCCAAGCCAGGCAAAGAAGATTCCAAAGGCCAAGGGTGCTGCTGAGACCGAGTCTCTCAGCATCTTTGGCAAGAAGGCCAAGGCCAAGGCGAAGAAGCCAGTCAAGACCTCAAAGAGTCAAACGTCAAAGCCTACGGCGGAAGAGAAGACGCGTAAGGTATCAAACACTGCGCCCACACCTGTGCAGCCAGTCAATACTACGGAACCATTGGAGGAGACACCTGATGAACCAAAGCCTCAGACCACAGAAGACTCTGAAGTGGCGCTGCCACAGAAGCCAGAAGGATCTTTCTTGACGAATGATGATGCTCCGAAAGGGAGAAACATTTTCGGCAGAGTGACTGATTTTTTATCTTTGGGCTCGCAGTCGGGATCGTCTTTTCAGGAATCGTCACCAAAGCAGGATGGGTCTGAAGATCAGCAGCTCAGCGTCAAGGCCGCTTCCACCACTGACCAACAGGCTACAGAGCTTGGTCAAACCACTGATCCTGCTGGTCATGGCCATGCCCATCAGAACGAGCCGGCGTCGGCCAGTAAGGATACAGCAGTCGACGGATCTCAGCTCAAGCCAGAGCCAAGCAAGACCGCAAAGAGCAAGAAGAGCAAGAGCAATAAGAAGAAGAAAGGCAAGGTCACGATTGATTCGAACGACACAGTTCCAACGAAGACCAAAGCAACCGAAGCAGGATTGGTGCCAAAGAAGGAGGCTGACAAGGCCGAAATTGTCGAGATGTGCCACCCAGCTTCATGCACTGAGACTAAGAGCCCGATCTACCAGTTTCGGGGCAGTCAGGCCTTGAACGGAGAGCATGAGCAGGCATCGCAATCATCGGAGCAGTCGTCATCATCGCCTTTGCACTCGCCAGCGAGAAAGAGCCAACACTTGTTGACTACAGAGTCAAAGCCTCCCATTCGGCAGCATAAGCGCATTCGCAGCGGCAGGAGCTCTGATGGTTCAAACAGTAGTGATGAGAAGGCTTTGGTGACGCGGAAGGCGAGCGGTTCAGAACAGAACAAGGTAAGTCCATTTGCGTCTCAGAAGCGATTTCTTGCGATGTCGAGCGTTTCGAATAACCATGAATTTAGGTGCCCAATCAACCTTTGCTCTTGTTACTGCTCAACAATACTGACTCGGGTGAACAGGATCGAGACGCTGTGCAACAGTCTCTCGGTGCGCGTTTCCCGACTGATCAGGAGTCGCTGGGTCTTGGAATCACGGACCAGAGTAAAGCCTTAGAGTGGAATCAGGAGATGCCATACGTGTCTGCGCCTCAGAAGCGCATGGTCTCGAACCATGCTACGAATGATGAGCCGTCGATTTCCGATGAGGTGAAGCGTGCGATTGAGCGGGGGAAGGAGATGGCTGCCAAGGAGCAGCGCATCAAGAAGGAGAAGCCAGAAGGTGGCAAGGCAAACGTGAAGTAGTATTACGGCGGCGCTTGGCGTATACCGGCGTTTGGGAGAAGTTGCAAACGGGTCATCAGTTCGGGTGACCACGTTTGAAGGCGGGCGAACGTGAGTTGCCCTGGCCATCTGCCCTGACTCCAAGAAATCGAATAGAATGGCGCATAGCATGGGTCAAGTGGAATGTGGATTTTCATGCGATGGAAAACTCTCAATTGCATTGCACAAAAGCTAACAACAGCTATCCACGGCGCCTGGTAGAAGGCGAGTTTCTGGGCTTTTCTGATCCACTGGCCTTGATTGCACCTGTAGCTTGAGAAATGGCAGCTTTGCCTTTTGGCTCCAGCTTGGTCTGGGTTGTGGCCTTGCTACTTGATGAGTTCCAGTAGTAGACCATCTGAAGAGCCAGCACAAGATTGAGCGAGAAACCGGCTAAGAAACCGTACAAAATGAGTTTATCGTCCACCTCTTGGAGAGTCGTGAATACACGAGCGAGCGAGCCTGCGAGGTAATTGAAGACCTGGACCCAAAAATTCGCGTCAGTAAACGTACACACAAACAAAAATCTCCTTGCTCGTACGCATGTATATGGTAAACAAACTCACCGCAAAAGCACTCAACTGTCCCGTCCCGCCCTCCATCGCAATCGTCACAATCTGAGGCAATTTACTCGCAACCCCCAAAATTCCCGCCCCAGCCTGAAAATACGCCAACATCTTCCCATCCACCACCTGTTCATTCAACAATCCATATCCCGCCGCGACTAATCCTGCAACAAACACGCCTGCCCCAGCTCCTTTCCCAGAGTACTGCAACACCAGCACAGAAATCGCAACATTCTGAATCGCGATCAATGCGATTTCTCCGTACGTGCTGAACGGGAATTCGTTGCGGATGTTGTAGACCAGCGTGATGAGGTAGGACGACGTCTCTAACAAGTAGGAAAGGAAAGAGATCCCTTCGGCGGATTGCGAGTTGAGGAGTTTGAGGAGTTGGGGGATTTTCACGATGGATGAGGCGGCGATTATTGCGATTCCGAGGGCTTTGGAGATGGCGAGTTTGAGGCAGACTGTGTCGGTGATTGTGAGGTTGTGGATTAGAGAGCGGGAGCAGGAGTCGCCGAGGAGTTGGGTTGCGAGGTTTGTTATGGGCGTGGGCAGGTTTTGGGTTATGGGGGTGAGGAATTGGCGGAGGGTGCTTTCGAGGGATTCCATTTTCGGTGAGGACGGGAGGATGAGGGAGAGGTCTGTGGAGTGGTGGTGTTGTTGTGGTTGTGGTTGTGACTTGGTAACGCGAGAGGAGTCTATGTAAGACTCGAGAGAGCTGGAATAGAGCTCGGGACAGGGGTTGATCCGAGACCGAAAGCTTCGTGGCTGCCCCCATTTCCTCTCAAAATTCACGTGAGTCTTGCATTCCTTCTCTGACAGAGATTGATATATGCTGCTCACTCACACAAGATTTGCGAAGCCACTTTGCAGCACCTTGCGCCCAGCAAGCTTGTTTGCACAAGCAAGAGCCCCTGCAACATCCGCCTTCTCAGAAGTTGTGAGCTGGAACAGCATTCCAGCGATGAAGGTATCGCCCGCCCCTACCGTATCCACCACCTGCTTCTCCTTGTCCACGAAAGCAGGTTCATGGTGATACATTCCATCACTGGGTCTGATAATTGCCGCACCATCACCTCCCCATGTACAGCATAGAAGCCGTGCTTCCTTGAACCGCTCTGCTTGGGCCTGGAGAAAGGACGCAACGTCGGTATATCCGCCTGCCTGGGCCCAGGTTTTCGAGAAAAACACCACATCAGCCTCAGATGCCATCGCATCCAATCCGGGCCGAGCTGGCTTTTCCGCCTCGGCACTGGTGAGCACATCTGGGTAGGTCTCCTTGAGCCAACGCATGCAACTCACTGAAGTCTCTGGTATCCTGCCTTCGAAATGATACCATGACCTCTCGTTCTTAGCCTTCGTCCGCTGCTTGACCAGATCCTGGAACTCTCCAAGGCTCATCTCGGCCAGGTCGTTATAATTCACGATTGTCCGAGAGCCGCTTTCGATGCTCCTAATGATGAAGCTGCTTGCTGCTTCAGAGCTAGTTTCTCTACACAGTGACAAGGAAAGATCCACGTTTGGTGCGAAAGATTCTCTGATGAATTTGGTTGCTGCCGAGTCTGTTTTCGGCAGGGGACAGATGAGGCTGAGGTCTATGGATCGGCCATTGGGTATAGAGAGCTGCTGCAGTACTTCGAGGCTATTCGCAGCATTACCGCCCCTTCGTTTCTCCAGCGAGTTTGCACGAAGCTTGTCGTCCTCCGCGGGGTATTTGGAGACACTGATCATCTAGGTCAGTCGCATATCTGTATGCTTTCATCAATACCGTGCGGTACCTTAGTATTGTGTCAATGTAGCAGGCTCCAACCAGATTCAGACTTGTCACGGGTGGAGAGATATCCATGTCTGTCTGTCTCTTGCGGGGCACTGCCCGTCATCAGGAACCCAACTGTATTGCCACCTCTTTGATCAACAACATGAGGGCCGTCTTCGCGATGACGTCAGGGGAAATCGATGCTCAGATTGCCTGCAGAAAGCTTTGAGATTTTTTACCTTGTGAGCAAAAGTAGTGGTCCGGAAACTTGGATTGGGAACTTGACTCTCCACAACGATGTGATAAGCTACACAGAGATGCATGCATGCAAGCGAGACAAAACGAGGAAACCGGTGAAGGAGTCTAGACTATATAGCGCGGGATGACATGGGCTGGATTGTCATTGTTACTTGTGCGAATTCTCTCCAACTACGCCGAGAATCTTGGTTATATGGAAAGCATACTACTTCACAGTTTATACAATCTGGAGCATCTGGAATCCTCCTTCCCTGCTTCAGCTATCAGAATTATGAATACAGAGAAAGAGCACTCTCCTTCACAACTAGTATATTCGCGAATCAAGGCACTGTACATTGCTCGCTTCATGCTTTTTTTGAGATAAAGCTCTTGTATCTTCATATCACTCGGCACGGGGCGGGAAAAGCAAGTCTTGGTATCGCTGGGGTTCTCGTGTAGTGTAGCATTCGCTGAAAACTTCAGATACTACAAACAATCACACTAAGCGTATTGTTTCCAGCTTCGTTGCTCTCTGTTTGAAGGCATCCGCGGACATTCTAGGATCGTAATTGATTATCTCTCCCGTTTCGCTGTTCTCGAAATAGTCGACATGTATGGGGTCGTCGGCAGTAATCTGGATTTCTGAGCGGCGCCAGACACGGGGCAGAGGTCCTAGTCGGGGATCGTCCAGATATTCGTTGCCAGCAGCGTCAACGAAGCGTGCGCTCCATCTCCCTTCTTTCTGCCTGTAATGTACTGTCCAGCCTTCCGGTAAAGGGCCGAGGAGAGCCTCGCCGTCCATCACACCGTGAACGAAGGCCCAATCGAGAACGCGAAATTGCCGATCGCCACCTTCTGTCTTTCGAATCAAGAGCGGTGTGAAGAACCCGAGGAGCAGGCATATCTGATCTCCAGCTTGCATGTCGATCGGCCCGAATCCAATGTGTCCTGTATCTGTGGTGAAGAACTTTGTTCGCGTTATGGTGCCCTTCAATTTGGCGTCTTTGACCAGTAATTTCAATGACTCTTCATCATCAGGCGTCTGCGTGTTTTCAAGCAATGGCCGTGCAAGGTCTTTAAGCTGTGCCAGAGTCGGCCGATTGATGCGTTCTGGATGACGCTCTTGGGACAGATCTCTTGTCAAGCTCCTCAGCCAAGCATCCCACATTGGCTCTCCAGTCACGTACGTTCCCTCTGACAAATTATCTGGCCTGATCTGTCGCAACGTTGCAACAATGCTCTCGTCGTCACTTCCAGCCTTGTTGCTCACCGATTCCACAGTCATAATGATACGGCCTACAACGTCAAGGATGTTTGGGGGAGTGTGTTTGATGTATGCGCAGGACATTCCAGCCGCCAGGTAATAGTAGCCTGGAGTAGAGGCACCAGTTGGAAATGACCTCCAGTCAGTCACCCACGAGGGCCGTTCAATCTTGTCCAAAGATGAGATCAGAGTCAGCAGATCAAGTCGTCCGGTGAGCTGCATGTATTTGACACTAATATCCGTGAAGATTTCCAGTAGAGACAGTCCATAATCCGGACGCATCTGCTCCAGTAATTTTGGTCCCAAAAAGGACGAAACGCCATATACTTTATCCTGAGGATCACTGCAAGTATGTCGACGGGACAGTGCCACTACCTCTCTCAAGAACCACCCTAGTTTACCGTATGCAATGATTCTCTTCATGTATACCGACTCCTTGACGGAAGCAGGAACGCCTGGTCTGCCATCGAGGGCAACTATAGCACGTCGAAGACAATACCACGAGATCGAGTCAACTCCGCAGTACAACATTGCACTTTGATTTGCCAACCCAATTTCTTGGAGGACCCACAGTCGTCTGAACCAGCTCCGAGAGAAAAGGTCTTCAATGGCAGTCCACTGCAATTGGCTATAGGGCAGCGCTTTCGAGCGATCCCACCAATGTGGCTCCTGTGCTTCAGTAGATCGGTAGATCCATCCGTCTTCTGAACTTTCTACTTGCTGGCCTAGGTATTGCAAGGTTCCCAATGCAAGATTACTGTTCTCGGTGGAAAGTCCAAGCCATGAAATTACCCTCCATGCCAATGCATAGATATGTCGCATGCGCAGAACCTGTCGACTTCGCTCCTCAATATTGCCCTGATCGATGCAAATCCCATCGACCCAGAGGGTTCGGCTCTCAGAATAATGCCTTAGATGTCGTAAAGCAGTATCAAGATTTGCAGTAATTTCCAGCCGGTATCGCGTCAAACCCGTCGGAGTGGCATGGAATACTTCAGCGGTTTGTCGTCTTGACTTGTCCCCCCATGCATAGGAAAGCGCTTCAAATGCTGGTTCGGTTCCGACAAAATGTGAGATCTCATGGTCTTGCGGCTCGCAGTACTTGATGACCTCTTCATCTTGTTCCAAAGCGGTATACCACCAACGGCCTTCAGGCGATTTAAAAGGTCCTCTGTGGCATTGGAAGCCTTCACGAAGCGCTGCGTGGACGTCTTTGTTGGTGTGTGACTTGGGAGGATCCCAGTCTTCTGTGATGACCAGGGGTACGTGTTCGATCTGGAATCGAACGACATCGTAATAGTTACCGGGTAAGAGGTATATCAGTCGGATCTCATTGGCTCGCAGAGCTTTGTAGGTGTACTCCGGAAGCTCATTTGACGAAGCAGACGAGCTTCGGGCCGGACGGTTATCTGCTGAAAACAAACGGCCGAAGCTTTGTCGCAGTCGATTCATCCTTCTTGCGAACTTTCGACCCTTTTTCCGGCTCGAATTGGGCGGAGAGACTGGTTGATGTGTAGCATGTGAAGACGAGCGCGACAAATTGCGTGCAGCTGTGCCAAGTTAGCGATGAGAGAACGACGGAGGTGCGATGAGTAGCAGGACGCGAGGCTGATGGGAAGTAGATGTATAGCACTGCCTTGGAGCCTGACGAAGGCAACTACAGAGCTGCACACCTCCGTCATATGGGTGTGGCTCAAGATGAGGGTGGAATGGCGGCCAGGACATACATGTACCGTCGAGGCTGCGCAAGCCATGCTGTGAAGAAGGATGCATCGCCCTGGTTTAGCGCGCTCTACTGTACCATCGACAGACCCGTCACCCGCGTGTCTTCCTGCTGTGATGCGCCTTCCGACCCGACCATTCCAGGTCTGCGAGAGATGCCTCGAGGGGAAGGCTGAGCTCAGTGAAGCAGTCTAGATTCCAGCCCTCAAACCTTATGCATGCTATGCGTTGAGGCACGGCCACCAAGCACGAAGCGCGCGCGCGCGTAAAGCCGTGCAGACAACTGGTGGCGCAGGTACATGCAATGTTCAAATCGCATCTGACGGCGACGGCGACGGCGCGGCGGCGTACTGTGCTGTCGAAGTGGGAGGAAGTGAAGTTCGATGAAGGTGGCATGGGCGGGTGTTGCAACAGGAGTGCCAAGCCCCGCGCCAAGAGATTCCGGCCAGTATTTATGGCACCGAGCCTGCGCCATCTTTGCGTGCCCTGCCCTATCTCCACTTAGACCAGTAACAAAGGGTTGTTAGTATAGCTACGTATCTATAACAACTCCGCCACTATAAGCTACTATAGCTAAAATAAGCTCCCGCACATACTATATAATACCCTTTGTTACTAGTCTAATCCGTTTATATCGGGATTTAGTAAGCGTATATAAATAAAGCGTCCTAAATTTTTTTTTCGAAGAAAGAATACGTAGTACCTAGACCGAAATTTGAAAATCCGCTACGGTAGCGACCTAGATAAATACTTTATATATACTAATTACTGTTTTTTATTCCTTAAACGATAGCCCTAGTTTAGGAAAATCGAATATAATCTAAAAACTAAATACGCTCGGCTATATAGAAGGCTACTCCGTACCGCAACGATAAGAATACATACTATTTAGACTATAATTCGAAAAAGTACTACTAGTTAGGCCTAGATAATTATATTATCTAGGACTACTACTATATATTATATATTAATTTGTATTCCTCGACGAGTACTTCCTTAGGAGGGGAAATCTATATAGATAGCCAAAATGCGATAGAAACGGCCTAGACTAGCGATAGGATCTCTGTATCTAAAGGCTAATAAGCTTACTCTACCACACCTTAGCTATATACTATACCACACACCGTGACACATATACCAAAATACTACCTACCTATACACCCTCAAATAATCCTATCTTTGGTCTGGTCTCGAGATAGTGCACTGCCTGGCAGCGACTCAACCGTGCACATGTACCACGCTTGAGAATGGCGCCAACATCACGCATTTTTCTCACCCGCCATGCTCAGGCCGAGAGCAACGTCGACCTCGACTACAGCAGTATGTCTGCTGAGCACCTCCAATCCATCCGCATACAACACTAATCGACACCAGTCCCCGATGCCCCTTTGACGGCCTTAGGCAAGAAGCAGGCCGCTTCTCTCGCCCTTCAGATCCCCAAGCTTCAAGAAGAAATCGACCTTGTGCTTTCCTCGCCTCTCAAACGTACATTGCAAACCACAAAATTAGCCTGGGCCCCGGCGATCCAGCGTCTAGGTGGGCTATCCAAAGTCCTCTGCCTGCCCCAAGCGCAAGAATGCAACGGATGGCCCTGCGACACTGGCTCTTCCAAAGACACTTTACTAGCAGATCCAGAATTCGCAGAATTCGACCTCTCCCTCCTGACGCCGGACTGGACCTCCAAGCAAGGCTTCTATGCGATCGACATCGTGAGTCTTCATAAACGTGCACAATGGGTCCGGCAGTTCTTGAGAGATCGACCAGAGAA
Organism: Pseudocercospora fijiensis CIRAD86; assembly: GCF_000340215.1. NCBI lineage: Eukaryota > Fungi > Ascomycota > Dothideomycetes > Mycosphaerellales > Mycosphaerellaceae > Pseudocercospora > Pseudocercospora fijiensis. Next base: position 8,965,965 of record NW_006921532.1, read on the forward strand.
GAATATCGTTCTGGTCGCGCACGGTGATTTTCTGAGAACCATCACGAGAGAAGCAGACCGTTTCTCGACTTATCCTTGGAAGAATGCCGAGTGCAAGGTCTTCTCTTTTGACCCTGGATGGGTGGAGGAAGATGAATGCTATCTTCGCGAAGAGAAGACAGTAGCCGCTTCCGGCGGTTATGCGCCGACCAGCACTGAGGCAGATCTGTGGCCAGTCGCTCAATAGGCATGTCTGCTCAGAACATGTCTGTGCTAGATGCGCAAAGCAAACGCCAATTGTCGTGAAAGTGGCATGAAAGCCGCTTCGAGCCAAACGTCCATGCATCGAGCGACTTAGAAGATAGAAGAGTCTATAAAAGAGATAGATATGCGTAGAGGGCCGTGACAGGATTAATGCATTGTCACGAAAGGCCTTTCATGGTCATGCTTCGTGGAGACCAGTATTAAACACCATGTCCTACAGTTTGAAACCTGACATGCTCTCCTACCACGATCGATCCAGTGATCATTCAATGCTTCCAACAAGCGGAAAAATTGCGTCAATCATCAGTCGTCAGGTCCACGAATATTTGCGCTTGATCCGCGTTCAACTTGTCCTTCTTGCTGCCTCTGATACGCCTGGTAGGCTTTTTGACGCCTTTCCCACATTTGACCGGGCTTCTTGAGTTTCCTGAGGTTGACTGCAGAGGTTTTCGAGAGATCTGCGATCGGCTTGGCGAGTATGCGATCTTCTTCATGGGACTGCCTCCTTGCTTCGAAGGACTTCCTCGTTTTGCCGGGCTGGCCTGGCTGGGCGAAGTCTTGATAGTCTTCCTTGGGCTCGGACTCTGCTTCTCAGCAATGTGCTCTGCATCTTGTGTGCTGAAGTTAAAACGGTGGGTACCGTCGGCGTTTGTTGGCAGGTCAAAAGTCCAGTGTCTGTCGTCCATCATACTTAGCATCTTCTCCAGCAGCTCATTGTGTTTCAAAGTCTCCCGATTTCCAAACACGACAAGCTTACTTCTCCCTCTCGTGAGTGCGACGTTGACGCGTCTCCAGTCTTTTAGCAAATCGCCTACAATGCGAACTGCATTGCTCCGCACCATGGATATAATAATGCATTCCTTGTCGCGTCCTTGGAAACGATCGGCGGAATCTATCTCGACGCTGTCCGGGATGTTTGCTCGGCGGAACAGTTGCCGCATGAGAGCTAGTTGTGAACGGTATAAGGTAATGACACCAATTTCAGATCCAGGAACGCCGCGTGCGATGAGAGCGAGGACGGACTGTGCCACAAGTGTCGCTTCGAGATTGTTTGTTATTTTGCCCCCGCCACTGAGAGTCTCAAGAGCGCTCGTCCCGAGCTGGCTTGTGTTGGCAAAGAGGACTCTCTGATTCGGCTCAGTAACGCGATTGAGCCAGCATGTAGACGGCATGGTATAGCACGGCGCATGCTCATCGTGGAGCCTGTTTAGTGCGCCTACGTCATCTGCTTGAAGTATGCGAGATGCCACAGCCTCGTTGCCACAGCGCAGCTTGCCATGATAGATGAGCTCATTTGACAAGGTCATGATGTCTTCGCACATCCTGTACTGACGCCCGAGATCTACCACGGCGTCTGGCTGTGCTTCGCTGAGCTGGCGAAACAAGCTGACGTCGAGCCCTCCCTCAAGAGCGGCTTTGTTCTGTACCAATGGCGGAAGCTGGTAGTGATCACCAACCAATACGAACTTTCTCGCATGCAGCAGTGGTCCGAGTATAGTCGGCAGTGTAATTTGCGATGCTTCGTCCACGATGCAGACATCGAAGGAGCGCCGGTTGAAGAGCGCATGGTTGGTACCCATGCACGTTGTGGCAACGATGCTCGTGCCCATAAAGGCGTCGTCAACCTCTTCGATTGTGCTTCTTGGCTTCGCTGCAAGCTGTACGAACTCCTGGACCTGAGTATTAATCTTGGCCGGAACTCCCAATCGCAGCACGCTGTTTTCTGGCACAAGATCCTTGATCTTGAGGAGAATGTTGTCGACTGCCGTGTGGGTGAAGGAGGTCAGGAGTATCGACTTGTTCTCAGCGAGAAGAGCACGGATAATATGTGCTATCGTTGTTGTCTTCCCGGTACCTGGCATTCCTAGGATCAGCGCATAGTCGTCAGCGGCAAGAACCTTTTCCACTGCATGCTGCTGATCGTCGTTCATGGTGCCGAGTTGGGTCGGGTTTGCTGACTCATTTCGGCATGCGGGCGATGGCGTGAAGGTGGGCCTCATGTCAAAGATGATCTGTTCACGGAGCTTTTCGTGGATTGGATGCGCACTCATCAATCGCACAAGATTGTTCCGCACCAGCGCCAATCCGTTGGAGAACTCGTCCTTGTCCAGACGATAGCGCATCTGCTGCTGGTTGTCGTCTCTGCGAGCCTGATCTTTGCTTAAGCCTCGGAAAGCTTGGTTGTTCTTGCCGTCAAAGTCAGCCTCTCGCATCCTGGCATTCCCGAGCTTGCGGTCGACGGCCACACTGATCTTGGCCGGAGAAACTTTCGTCACGTATCCGTTGGCGAGTGCCCACTGGCCCTCCTCGGATGAGACAACCACAGGCTCGCCAACAGTCAGCTGACTGCCTTCCGTGAAGCTCCCACCCGAGGAACCGGGCGCACGTTTGAAGGAGTAGGCGTAGCGGTTGATCTTGCCGCCTGAGCCTTCAATGTCGTCCACAGCAGCTTGACTGGCGACTTTGGAGTGTGGAAGGTCTTCTTTGATAATCAAATTGCCAAAGCAGCGACCAGCACTTTCCCGCTCGAAGGACGTCATAGTCCAGAGCTCTTTCCTCAGTCTGCTTTGGTCGCGTTCCTCGAAGGTCAGAAGCTTGTCCCACCTCGCGAACCATTTCTTGAGCGTCGTCGCTCTCTCAAGAGAATTACCGGTCTTGCTCTCGAGTTCAAGGTGTCCAGTCGCTTCTTTCCATATCATACTGTGCGTTTTCTTGTTGTCGTCGATCATCCCAGCAGATTCGAATGTGCCGTTCTCCACCAATGCATGGTATGAGAAGCAAGACTCTTGAGCATAGCATCTACCACATTTGAAGGGATTGCGTAGAAGAGCGGGCAATCCTGATTCTTCCATTGGCTGAGACGCCGCTGGAAGGCTGGTGAGATGTCCTGCGGCATTTGCTTCTGGCGGATTCCTCGCGCGGAAGATGTACGAAGCAAGTCGATTGCGCTGCTGCACCATTTGTTTGACCTCGTTGAACGGTGGTGCAATGCGTGACATCGACGAAGACTCAAGGTAGTACAGGATACCTGCCCCAACTTCAACATCGTACCGATCCGATAGGAGCAGCGTATACAAAGCTGTCTGAGCTCGATGTGATGCCGATTGTGTGGTCCGTCCAGTCTTGACCTCGAAAGGCACAATGAGATTCCTAAGATCCGGTGCTCCTGGACGACTGGTCGTAGTCGCTTGCACAGTCGCATCGATGTTGCCTTTAAGCCCATATCGAGGACTCCAGACGTGTTCTTCTATCGCGATGAGCTTGCTGATACTCATGAGTACCTTCCCACCCTGCCGATCGTCGACTGTGCTGTCTGCAGCTGGCTCGGATTTGACAAAAACTCTTGACCATGCTTCCAGTTCACCCATTTTGGCTTTGACTTCTTCAATTGCAAGAACATTGTCACGCATACCCAGTTCCCAAAGCCCTTCGACATGAGCTTGCACTGTCCTTTCGACCATTTCGTTCAGGAATTTCTGATCCCATCTGTCGGCAGAGAGACATTGCTGAAAAATCTCGTGAAGAATTTTGCCATATACCATGGACTTGTTAGTCTCACCCGTTGCCTTTATGCGGTCCTGAAGAACAGCCTTCCGCACGCAGTCAAAAGAATCGGCGACAGTGGTTGCAGATAGCATATGGTCGGGATGCACAATCAGGAAGTTGCTTTGCTCGGTGTCATCGATGAATGTCTCTCCAGAGGGCGGAGAGCTCGCGACCGGCGTGCTATTGCTGTGGCGTCTCAGTTTGGCGATGTTGACGATGTTCCCTTTTGAGACGGCAGTGTCAAGCCAGGAGTCGCGCAAAATAATCACTTCGCTCGCCCGAGTCCGTTCGTCTTCAATTCTAAGAACCTTTTGTTCACATTGACGGCCCTTGCTATTGGTGTATGATCCTGTTCGCACGTCTATAACCATATACCGCCGGATTCGAGAGGCTGCATTTGCGTTCTGATTTTCGAGGCTTGATTGCGTCGGTCGTGATTTGCGCAAACTCTTTCGAGGGCTATGCTTGCGCGGAGATCTCTACACATATGCATGAGCTATCTACTCCAATATATACTCATCTCTTGGGACGGTGACTGACCCTTAATGCTTGCGTTGCACTCAACTCTGCTTGCGCGAACGAATCTTCATCAATCTCGTCACCACCAAACTCATCGTCGTCGTCCTCGATAAGAATGGTAGGATGCTGTTCTGCCGATTTGCTTGGAGCGCCTGTGTCGATGAACTGAGACTGTGGCGGCGGGTTAGGATGCGAAGGAATGTCGTGCAATGACCTCTCATGAAGCGGGATCTGAGAGCATAATTCATCCAGATCATCAGCGGTCAGGTCAAATTCATCATCCTCGAACTCGTCTTGCCCGTTCTTGGCGGCTGCCGACACAGGTTCTTCCCGTACTTGCGGGACTTTGGGCTGACTTGGAGCCTTTGTCACTGATGGCCGCTTGTACGCTGGCAGGGGCGCTTTGCTCTGAAGTGTGTACGTTGGAGCTGCACCTGGGTTCAGAGGATCTCCGACCGCTTTCGAGGGCTCGTACCTGACGCCGCCAGATTGTGTTCGCTGCATCTGCGGCCTTTCTTTCGACTGCGTATGATCGAAGAGTATTGCGGGCGGCCTGGAGGCTTGTGCTGGCACAGCTGGTCGCCTTGTCTGCAACGGACTTGTGTTTGCAGTTCTCGGCCCTGAGTTTGCTCCAGAGTTAGGCAGAGGACTCGAGCTGGAAGGAGCTTCGGTACCAGACATTGCTGTTGGTGTATCTTTGTGCGTTTGCTCAAGCCTTTGAGATGCCAACGTCTCTTGCATCTTCTGCACCATAGTAGCGACCTTACTTTTGCCACCGGATCCAATGGCAGTCTGATCTTGCCAAATGGCAATGCTTGCTCGACTATTGGTACATCGCCGCTTGTTCTTGCTGGTCGGCCAGTCATTTCCAGTGCTTGCCCATCTTCTCAGCTTTCCGTCTTTGAGGGGCGTCTCTAGTGGTCTCGGCGAAGCCTGGAAGATGAGGCTGCTGATTTCCGGGAGCTTCAGAGTGTCCCCTGTCTGTCTGCCGTTTGCATACTTTTGCCACAAGTCTGCTGCGGGATCTGCAGCAGGGGTCTTGAAGGTCGAAGTAACGTCCTTTTGTGTAGAGTTCTGATTCGGTTGAGATGATGATCCTGGGCATGTAGGTGACGAGCTCTTAGCCCGTCGTCGCTTTCTTCTATTTGGTGTAAGGAGATCTGACGAGCTATTCGGTATCCAGCCAATCTGTTCTTGAGGCGACCGTTTCAAGGGTTCTTCTTCTTTGACCTCATCCACGTTTCCGATCAGCTCCTCGAGCGGCAGACGTGCACCCGGTGTGTATGTGAACGTGTTCGCGTGGGGTATCGATGGTATTTGACGAGTGCTTCCGCCCTCATGCTGTGCATTCTCTGCCGCTGTGTTGTCGCCCTTGCCATTCTCCGTGGCACTCGTCGTTTCCGAAGTCTTTGCAATTGCTTGCTCGCCTCCCGCTACGAAGTGGAAAGCCTGTAATTTCGACTTGGCCTCTGACGTTGCAGGAATTGCGGGCTTGACAGGTACATTGGTCGGAGTATCGTGCAATGGCTGTCGTCCATGGTGGTATCGATTCCATTGTCCTGGTCTGGGCTACTCCAACGTTAGCACGTAACTCGCCGCCGCAGCAAGTTCGGTGGCTTGCCTTCTTGGGTTCCTGGTCGAAGAAGCTCTTGGTGCGAGTCGCCATTGAGCCTCGCTATGGATGTGAGATGTGACCAGCACACTTTTTTATGGCATTTGACGCGTACGAGTACGAATATGCACCATTGCTGAGCTGTCGTTGAATGTTTTGGCGGGTCGAAGTGGGTGACGCGACAGGACGCGCGCTGTCGGAGCCGGCGAAACATTCGGCCGTTTCTTTCACAAGATAGCGTCAGACCTTAATAATCATCTACACAGGTACCTTCAGCCGCCTCTCGAACATGCACACATTCGAAGATTTCAACGAGCCATCATTGCACTGTTGGATATCACGTTCTGATTTGACATGGTCTTGTCTTCGCTACTTCCTCTCGAGGTTCGGATACACTAGCAGCGTAGAGATACATACAATGCTGCTAGTCAGCGCTGGCAAGTCCCTTCTCAAAGGGAATTGTGAAAAGTATGCATTTAGACACCCGCTTGAACGCTGCAATAACCAAAAAGCACACTTCCTCTCCTGCGTTGCATCAACAGCACGCATTTGTCTTTCCCTCGTCTCATTCGAGACCCATGCCGCTTCCCATAATTTCCCAGGCTGCAGACTTGGGCTGCAAGTCCTCGGACACTTGTCACTCGAATGCCCCCAAATCTAGCGGCACTGAACTGCCTCGTCCAGCTCTGTATCTCTTCGGTCCACCAATGAATTCTCGTGGCTTAGGCAATTGGTCGTCGCTCTGGAACTTGAACCTGCTATCCTGAATGGCCGCTCTCGGGCCTGCACTCCGAGCGCCGGAATCCGCTCGATCACGGGTACCATTTGTCAACGTGTAGGCTGAGGGGTCCATGGTGTTCATCCTTGGTGCGGCCCCAGGAGTTCCTATGCTAATGCCACCGGCTGTCGGAATTCCGCCTGGCGTGCTCGCTTTCGGTGGCGGAGGAGCTGGCGCGGGAGGAGGAGGTGCCGAAGGTACTGAATTGTTCCGCGCTCGCGTCGTAGGCGGAGGAGGGGGAGCATGCTGAGCAGGTCGACTGGGAGCGGGCGATGCTGTTCGATTCGCGCCAAAAGCATTGCGTGCTGCTTGTTCTGCTAAGCTCGTTTCTCTGTGTCCATTCGCTTGGGGAGGTGGTGGCGGAGGTGCAGGAGGCACAGATCGTCCGCTGTTGTAATTATATGGGTCGTACTCATTGTCATTCTCCACCACGCTCGCAATCCTTGATGCTGGAGCTGGAGGCGGTGGAGGCGCTGGCGGAGCACTGGGAGGCGAAGGCGTAGGTCTACTTATAGGTGCGGGCGGAGGTCTGGGAGCACTTCCTGGCATAGGTGGAGGAGGAGGAGGTGCTGTTGAAGGTGCTGGACTTGATGACGGCCGCGAAGAGTCTGTCGTCGGTAGATTCAACATCGATACGGACCCCATTGCCAGACCTGATGGTTTCCGCGAAGCAGGAGGTGGGATCGGGGGCTTTTTGCCTATTGGAGGTGGAGGCTTCGGTTTACTTTGCGCAATGTCTGGTAATGAATGTGTGCTCATCGGACGCAGATTATTCTTCAATGCAGCCACAGAGGGTATCGTGGGTGCTGCTCCTCGAGGCAAAGGAGGAGGCGCAGCACCAGGCCTAGGAGGCGGTTGTCCATTTGGTTTCGGTGTTGCTGGCGCTTGTGCTGCAGGAGGACTCTTTTTCGAATTCGTTTCTGGGTCCGAGTCGTATATGTTCACGCCACCACCTCTGCTCTTCAACTTGGGCATTCCTCCCGCGAACAACCCTCCTAATTGAGGTGCACTCTCCATAGCTGCTCCCGCTCCTGGATTTGATGTCTGGTCGCTATTGCTTCTCGCTCTGTTTGCGCCCGGAGGCGCAGGCGGTCGTAGGCCTCCAGGTATGGGCGGCGCACCGCCCACAGGTGGTCCGCCCGAGTCTTTGGGCTTGTCGATTATGGGTGCGGACCTGTCGTTAACAACTCCCACCTTCTTGAGTCGCGTGCCCTTTTCAATGTCTCCCAGTAGAGCTCCCTGCGCCAAGCCGCGTCAGCTAATCTCCAGCACGTCCACTTTCACACAGTTCTAGTCCTCGCTTTCACACGTACTCTGCCTTTCACTTCCGCTTTAGAAGGTCTTGCCGGGGTATTCGATGGAGCTGGGCCTGGTGGAGGGGGCGGCGGAGGAGGACCTTTGTGCCTGTTAGCAAACATTCTCAAGGACCACGAGAAAGCTGTGAAACGTACCTCCGGCCATGCCAGCAGGCATCGGGGGCGGCGGCGGAGGAGGCGGCGGTGGTGGTGCAGGCATGGTGAGAGGTTGTCGTTGCGCTGCTTGCTCTATGCGCTCAGCCTGCAGCTCGATTCTAGAGATTGCCGGGGAGAACAGTTTGCGAGCACATGTGAAGCGCTTGTGAACAAGTAAATGCCAGCAGGCGACAGAATAAAGAAAGGCTGCCGAGAGTGTGGTGGCAGAGATGCAGTCGGAGGCACTCACAGGTGCCTGACCTGAGGCGATCCAAATGTCTTGGCCCGGCGAGCGAGCGATGATGCAGCGCGCAAGAGTCAGCGCGAGTTCATTACTCCATCGCAGCGGACAAACACCAGGCAGACGAGATATAATGCATCCCAGGACGAGGCTCACAGTTTGCTCGGACTGCCTGTCTCTATTGCGAAGACCTCGAACGTCGCATATCAGACTCCCGGCTCAGTCGCCATGGAATTACTGTAGCTTTGGCACAGCTTCGTGCCAACCACGAGCCCATCGAAGCACGAGAGCGCAAAATGCTGGCATACGGCAAATCAGACATCTCGCCGCCCAGGCTGCACAGCAACAACAGCCGCCCGCGCCATATCAGGCGGCCGATCTGACTTCGATCCATAATCGCGTGCAGGAGCTGGCCAGGTCAGTGCTGAAGCCTGACGATGGAAAGATTCCAGCCGAAGAGCGAATCCTCTACGTACTGGAGCAGCTCGAATATCTGGCCAAGCTTATATTGGACGAACGAGTGGCATCGGAGCCAAGCACAAGCACTCGACAAAAGCCCATTTCCCGTACGCAACAGAAAGCGAGTGCGACTTCAGCACTGCTAGGTAGTGTCAACGCAAGGGCATACCCAGTCTCAATCACTCGCGCCTCTATCCTGAGCTCCATTTCTGAGAAGGCAGAAGAGATCGTTCGTCATCCAGACGTCTTTATCTCCCCGGGAGTGCTGAAAGCGTATGTCAGTCTTCAGAGCTTACTGCATCAGCCATCCTCATTTCCAGACGTCTTCGATCTCTATGCGCGAAAGGCAATACCGATTCAAAAAGGAAATACCATCACATATTCGTCAGCATCACCGGATCAGATCAAGTCTGCCGTGCCAGGCGAAACCGCAAAAGCGGCATTGCATGCTGCCATTGAAGCCCATGACTTGCCTCTGGCAGTGGACATCATCTCCACCACGTACTGTACGCCAGCTTTCAAAAAAGCCAAGACATTCAGACAAGCAGCATTTCCAATTGTCGGACTAGGAGTTGCTCCACTTGCTGCATTGACTTTGAGCACCACATTCGCAAATCTGCAGCAGACAATGGACACTAGCATGGCTACCGGGATCGCCTTTGCTGGAACTATGACCTACGTCGGAGCCGTTGCAATGGTCGGTTACGTCGCGGTGACCACGGCAAATGACCAGATGGACCGAGTCGTGTGGGCCTCCGGCGTGCCGCTATGGGAGCGTTGGGTTCGAGAAGACGAAAGAGCAGCTATCGACAGAGTAGCAGGAGCCTGGGGTTTCAAAGAGGTTGACAAGAGAGGCGAAGAGGAAGGTGAAGACTGGGAGGCTTTGCGTGAATGGATTGGCTCGAGAGGCATGGTTTTGGACAAGGTCAGCTTGATGGAAGGCATGGAATGAAGACATACCCAAACGTCGTTCCATTCTGGCTTCCAGAGACACGAGGCATCTCCCACTTGATCGCTGAATCGCAGGACTTCTGCACCGCGTCTTGTCGAGTGGTACAGAGACGAAATAGGACTATGAAACTCAGACCAGAAGTTTGCTACTGTGTGACACGAAGCATGGTCGTCGCAGTGTTGCATGATCATGCCTACGCGGCTGACATTTTCATGCTGTGCGCAGGAGAGCGCGGCGTGCGCTTCATCAAGCTGGTGGGATGAATTATAGTCTCCGTGACTTTCCGCTCGCGGTACTGCGGTCGATGACACTGGTCGAATCCCCTCTTATACCAGTGCCTGAGATGCTATGGCACGTGCACTCAGCAGCGAAATCCTCAGCCACGACGGCGACGCAGTCGATACAGAATCACCGAGGCAGAAGAAAAGGTGTATGCTATCAAAACTGGACGTCACTGTGTTGTTTGGCATGCCACTCCTTGGTGCAGCATTGGCTGGCATAGTCTCCTTTCCACTCAAGGCACCACACAAGACAAGTGAGGCCACTCGCGATCAGCTCTTCACCTGCGATGCGAATGGTAACGTCTACTGGACAACAAGGCCCCCTGGTTTATTCGACACTCGCTTCGCGTTCGCCATCAATCTGGGATTCGGAAGCTTCTCATACTCAATTGCCAAGTCCTTGGACTTGGCATGGGATCTTGTCATTGGCCGCGTTGGACAAGCTCTATTCATCAGCCTTACCTACATCACCTTCAAAAGAGCGCTTACCACATCTCGAAGAGCTTATGAAATGTCATACGAAAAGTTCCTGGCTCTCACGTACGCGCCAGGCAGTTTCATGGCATTCTTGGCATACCTCGATGACTCTGTACGGCACTGTGGCTCATTAAGACACTTTATGGTCGCTCTGGCAATTGTGTATTGCACTGTGTACGTGCTAATCTTTCCCACCTTTGTGTCGGCCATGACTGGATATCAAGCGGAGCTCAAGCCTTTTGAGAACGAGACCAAGATAGCGATGAACACTACCCCAATATGTGGCTATCTTGCTTACGACAGTCTTGACAATTTGGTCGACTGCGTGGAAGTGTCACAGAACAGGAGCGTCCTCACCGCAGTGGTTTGTAAGTACTCCGCTCTTATGCTCCCACCATCTCTGACTAACAACTTCACCGATAACATGTCCATATTCGGCCAACCACAAGAGGGTCCTGATGGCCAACAAATCAGACTTTCCAGCGCTTCTTTCAATCCTCCCAATGGCGAGATGTATTTCATTCTCGACGGCGCAAAACAGCCCACATCGCAGACCGAGATGTTAGATCATGGTCTCTGCCAACCAGCGGTCCAGGATCCAAACTATCAATGGGGCTTTTCTTCGCTACTGCTACTCATCTTCTTGGGCGTGACCTTCTTTATACTCTCAACGCTCTACTTTATCTGGATTGACACCTTGAGGCTTGGTTATGCAGACAACGTTGAAGATATTTTTGGTCCGTTACGAGCAGCTTTTAGTGTTTCGGAAGTCATTCGGCAAGAGGTCGGAGACAACGCTGCGCAAGCAACTGAGCATGACCTACAGCGAATTCTGAAGGAGAAGAGTGCCAGGCTTCGTATTGAGCCTCGGATGTTTGATGAGAACGCATTTCTTGGTGACCGAGCAATCACGATCCAGCTAAGCACTCCTGCACGATTGTTCGCAGGTCAAGGTTGGAAAATCAAAGCACGAGGCGCCTCAGCCCGTCATCGAATGTAACAACATCAGCGTGCGAAACCTGTTACAGGCACTGACTATAGAGGAAGGCTGCTTCACAAAGGACATAAGCTCTTTAACAAAAATTAAAATGCCATTCAGTCGATGATACGCTATTTCTGGCACAAAGACGATCCAGAGATCTGCTCTCCTTTCTTGCCCACCACCAATGCCAAGCCCTCCGTCCTCACAACATCTTCCTCCCAAAACCTCTCAGTAAACAACCTTTGCACCCACTCATCAGACACCCTCCACTGCTCCCTCCTCGGCAACTTCTCGGTAATAGCAAACGGTGTCCCCGCTTTCTCATACTTCTCCCAAACCTCGTGTGTCCCAACTCGCCTCACCACGAATCCAGGTGTCTCGGAAATCTGATAGCCGGCATCACCACCGAGCAAAAATTTCAACAGCGCGAACCCTAGCTCTGCGAAGGAGTCATCGTTGAAGAAGGGTTCTAAGTCGTTGGGATTGTGAATGAGGTGGAATGCGTGGGCGAATTCGTGAGTTAGTGTTAATGCCACGCGGAGGTAATGTTTTTGGAGTTCGCGGAGGGAATTTGTTGAGAGGGCTAGGGTTAGAGCTGAGAATGTTATTGCTATGATCACGAGAGTTGAACGAGTCCCGCGTAGAGTGAAAGTTACGCCGTCGCCGGTGAGTTCGATGTTGTTTTGAGAAGAGAGGATTGTGATGAAGTGTTGTGAGGTTTCTTTCAGGCGTTTGTGAATGCGTGTGGTTTGTTTGGAGGAGAGAGGATGGCTTTGAGGGAAAATCCGGAGCCGGGAGAGATTTTGGATGTCTTTGATCTTTTTTCGAGAATTGTATAGCAGGGTATACCAGAACTTTAGGGCTTGTGGACTGGTTATGAGCTTTTCGAAGAGGATGATGGCTGGCTTGAGGAGGTGGTATTCGGCATCTTCTAGGTTGATGAAGTGTGCGCGGGTAATAACGATGTTCTGGTGTGATGCAACCCATGCTTCGAGAAGTTCGGAGATCGATGTGCATGCATCAGGATTCAAGGCGTCAGGTCGATCGAATCTTCCAATCTCGCGAAGTGTGTTGATGGTCGCTTGCAGTCGCCTCTGATTCGGTTCCGGCACGCTTGGTCGTTCAGTAAGCTTCAGTCCGAATTTTGAGAGAAAAAAGTTGACCTTTGACATGGTGTATCACCCGATTCTAGAGAGCAGTGTTCCACTTGGCCGATGCTGGTCTTAGAAGTTAAAATTTCAGCAGGAATGCAAGATTGTCCATTAGAGAGATTAAGTAGATGACGAAGATGACATGGTGAATATGGAGTTCTGCTTCCGACGATGAGAAACACGTATTGTATACCTACTCGTAGCACGCCGAGCAAGATCAAGATCTGCTTTGCATCTGCCGGTCAGCTGAAGCATCAGCCATGATCATTCCACCGACTCTGGTCAAACATGCGCACCAGGGTTTCGCCCTCAATAACGGTGAGGACTTTGCTCCTCAGTTCCTCGATCACAGGCGTGTTGGTTGCAACAGCATGAAGTTCGTGAGTTGGTACAGTCCTTAGATTCAGACTTTCTCTGGATGTGCCCTTATGATCAAGCTGAAGCACGCCTCCGAGCACGAACTGTTCAAAGGCAAAGCCTAGTTCCTGAAATTCATCGTTTTCGAAGCGCAGCTCCAAGTCCGGCCCGATGACGGCATTCGAGAGGCAATGAGAACACTCGTGCACGACCGATACAGCGCCAATTGCCCATCGACGCAGCAAAGCTTCGGGGGGTAATTTTGCAAGGTCTATTTCAGTCAGCAAAGATGTTGGAAGTTCTATGATGCTTTTAGTTCCAGAGGAGTCTCGACGATACGATCCATTTGGTCTTGTTTGTGCGTCGTGACACGGCTTCTCCATGCGGGTGAAAATAATGGTCACCAACTCCGCCAGCTGAGTCAATATTCTTTCTACCCTAGCTTTCTCCTGAGGTGGAAGGGGTTGCGAGTGGTCGAGAAAGACTCTCTTGAACTGATCGCCGTTCATCTTGCCAAAAAGAAATGCATGGAAGAAATGCAATGCCAGTCTGCAGGTGAGGATTCGACTGGCGAGCCAAATGGTTGGTGCAAGATACACGTAGTCCACGTACGACATACCGAGCCAGCGGCATCGTGCGAATAGTGGATGTGGCAATGAGCTTGCTGTCTGATAGAGAATTCGACCGATTGCAGGCGATGAAGGTTTGATCAGCGCCAGCGCCGATTGAATGCCAATAATGCGCTCTTGCGTCTCTCCAGGAGACAGAGCGGGATCCATGACGGCTGCTGCTGGACGGGATCAAGAAGGCTTGAGCGGGCTTGATCAAATACTTATATTGCAGCTCGCCTGCAGGACCAACCCTTGATCGCCTCTGGACCCAAGACAATGTCATTGTGTACTTTCGCGAAGAGATAAAGTGAAATGTCAAAGAAGACTCAAATGTCATTGTTCTGGCGACGCAGTCTCGGGGAGTCGCAGCCCACAGCAGACTGACGAGGCTCGCTCCACCGAGCATGATGTGCTGCTGTGTGAAGTATGTGAAGAGCAGGCGCTGGTCTCTGGGGATCACAGAATGCACCGTGATCGTGTTGGCGACGTGGCATAATGGGGTGGAGGAGGTCGAGACGGATGTTTGTAGGCACATGCGTTCCAAGGCCGTCAGTGCCCGCGCGCGCCGGGAAGTGTATTCAATAGACGTACTAGTAGGTAGGCAGGAACCGTCAAGCAACTTTGAGCACGGTCCCTGTTCGCGCACGGGCGGCTTGCTTGTGCTCTCAGTTCGTAAGGTTCACAGGGGCCAAGCTCGAGACTGATTAAAAGGCAAGGCTAGTGATGGAGCCCACCATCCAGTATATGGTATACACATTGTATATTATACCGTGTATACAGCCTTTACGGCCGGAGACCTGGTATACACCCATAGAGGAGTTATGTAATACGCTGATAACAGCCTGGATACAGGCTTAGCAGCCGGACTTCCTAGGTTATCAAGGTATTCGCACGGGCCCTTACCTGTATACACCGGGTATATACTGGTATATTATACGGTGTATACAGGGCCAATTCCTAGTATACCGTATATCCACATCCCTAGGCAAGGCAAGCTCACGGGTGACGCACGAGCCACGCCAAGTCAAGTCGAACGTGCGTCGTGCGACTGACAGCGTTCGGTTCGCGCCTTGTCGCCTGGTCTTGTAACGCATCACTTTTCACTTTTCACATCCACCTCGACGTCGTGCTTCGCGCGCGCCCTCGCTACTTCTAGCCGACATCGACACTTGATCCACGATTGAGTGCAATTCGCCAGAGTCTGGTATAGCGCGTCGCCTGCACCGCGTGCCACATACTCCACACTCTCACCAGCAGCAAACGCCGACACGATCCATTTTCAAGGCCGCTGTTGCTGCTGCTGCTGCTGCTGCTGGAAGGCTTGACTGCCTGGTCTTGCCTTGCCTTGCCTTGCCTTGCCTCGCCTCGCCCTGCCCTCCGCCGCCGCCGTCCCTTTCGACATCGAGAACGAATCGCGTCCGTGACGTCAGGCTGTTCTGCTCGGACACTCCGACCTGCATCTTTGGCAAAGCCATCAACGTCCATCGAAATCCCCATCACCACTCCCGCAATCTCCACTCGCCCGTACACGCCTGAGCGCATTACCCACCGACTTCGATCCATCCCAGCCATTACTGGAAGACACCTGAATTCGGATCTGCTGAGAGAGGTGGCGGTATAATACGGCACACCACTCAGGTCCGCGCTGTTCGCGGCGCCTGGCGCTATGGGGAGGATTAAGAAAGTCGCCACGGAGCGGCACACGGCGACTCAATCGCCATATGTCAAGGAATTCGTGGTCAAGGCGACTGAGGTGCCGTTGCACCGATTACCTGCATGCCTGGACACTTTCCCGCAGCACTGGCCGCTGCCGCGAGGCGATCTGTATCACTGGATCCCACTCCTCGACCGCTTCGACCATGTGCTCGAGAATTTCAACAAGGAATATGCTCTGAACGAAGGACCGCAGATGCAGCCCTTTCAGCGGCGTCTGCTCGAGAAGGGCGATGCAGAGGAGGGTATGCCATATCCTGCTGCGAAAGCATCGTCGCAAGAGCTGGACGCAGCTGGCTATTCTGCAGAGGGTGACCGTGAGTTGGTCGAAGCTGTGCTGCACTTCACGCGGATACTGCTTGAAAATTGTGGCAACCGTAGCCTGTACGCCAGTAGCACACACATCAACGATCTACTGCATACCACATCACTCAGCCTTTTGCGCCTTTGCTTGAAGCTGGCACTACGTCTGGCACAACGCTATCAGGTGGCTCGATTTAAGAACCATCACCCAAGCGCCCAGCCGTTGCTTCTCGCCAATCACTACAATATCAACCTTGACAACCTGCACAAAATCGCCTTGCCTTTTCCGAAGCCATACAGCTCCGGCGCAAGCTTGGCTCAGACACCTGTAAAGGGACGCGAGAAGTCCTCACAACATTCGAGCTTCAATCCAGCTGATCTAGTCGCTATCGCCAAGGATCCCATTGCGGCCAGCCTGCGGAATGAGCTGTCTGGCGTATTCTTGACTTACTACGAGCCATCTGTATCAGCACCGAGGCCGACTACAGCTACGCCAGCTACCGAAGCCTCTCCTACGACACCTACGCCGACGCGGAGGACGTCGAATTTGGGACCATCGCGCGACCGACCATCTGTGGCAGATAGATCTTTCAGCGCCGATGATCTGTCCACGACGCCAATCAAATCCCGCGAGACGGACGGCTCTTCCGATAATGCCCCCAAGCTCTTCAACATCCCTGCCAGGAAGGTCGCCGACACACCTGCATGGTCTTTGGTAAAGGACGCCGCGTCAGATCTTCCTTCCGAGCTTCGATACGAACTGCTGAATCGCGTGCGAATCGCCAAAGCGTTCGCATCTGTGAAAGAGGATGCCCAATTGATACTTGAAATTCGACTCCTGGCTGTTGCAAACATGGCATTTGCGTTGAGCGAGTCAAAGTTCCAGGAGAGGCTTGGCACTGCAGACGGCGACGAGCCTCGTCGTTACCATCTTGCACAACAGCTATGCGACTTATTGCAGCCTGCAACGAATGGCCAAACTGGTCTCACGCTCCAGAGTGAGACCGCTGTAATTATGACCCTGGATGCGCTCACTAAGACTCGACATAAAGTCAATGAAGTAGCTGATGCACTTTCCATCGCTGTGAATCATGGTATGCTGTATTACGAGCTCCGGAAGGTTATCGCAACACTTGGGGAGAACGAGAACACGGACAAGCACTCCGAGCTTCGGGAGACCGAGTGGCGCATCGCGACATTCGAGCTGGTGAACAGCCTCTTGCAGTCCAATGGACAAGCTCGCTATGGTGAGAAGATGGTCAATGCTGGCATCATTGGCATCCTTGTGGAATGCTTGAAGCTGCGGACACTTCGTGCCGAGCGCTTTCATGAACGTATCCTGCAATTCTTCGACAGCTTCATCCACGGAATACCCACCGCATTTCAGACATTGGCCAATGTCAGAGGTCTAGATACTATTGCCGACCTGACAGCTTTCGAAGTCAAAGCCGCTTTGGAGAGCGCGCGTAATGGGAATGGGATTCCTGCAGAGCACAAATCCAAGGTCATCGACTACGACATCCCGTATCACCAGTCATCAGTTCTTCGTCAATTGTTCAAGAACACGGTGCACATGTTTGAGCATAACAGTGGAGGTCAAGATCGCCTTCTGCGAAATCTGATTGATACGCCGCAGATCTTGGGCGCGCTCAAGGACGTCATCGAGAACGCTCCGTTATTTGGCTCGAATGTATGGAGTGGAGCCGTCAACATCGTCAGCAGCTTCATCCACAACGAACCCACGAGTTATCAGGTCATTGGCGAGGCTGGTCTTAGCAAGAGCCTGCTGGAATCCATTACCGGAGAACACATCCCAGCTGACCTCCCGGAGATCGGAGAAATCATTCCTCCTTCTGAGACTGCGAAGATTGAGGCGGGTCAAGACGGCGAGCCATTGTATCCCTCTGTT
Source organism: Pseudocercospora fijiensis CIRAD86 (assembly GCF_000340215.1). Lineage (NCBI taxonomy): Eukaryota > Fungi > Ascomycota > Dothideomycetes > Mycosphaerellales > Mycosphaerellaceae > Pseudocercospora > Pseudocercospora fijiensis. The sequence continues at coordinate 8,983,550 of NW_006921532.1, forward strand.
TCTGGCATTCTTCCCGTCGGCGAAGTCATGAGCGATGTGCCCACCGCTTTTGGGGCCATCTGCTTGAACGAGTCGGGCATGCAGCTCTTCCAGGCATCTGGTGCCCTGGTCAAATACTTCGACATCTTTCTCTCGCCAGCTCACGTACGAGCCATGGAGGAAGAGTCGCAGACAGCCACTACTATTGGCCACGCATTTGACGAACTGAGCCGCCACCAACCACGACTCAAGAAGCAGATCATGGCTGCGGTGTTCAATATGCTCAAGCGCTTGCGAGACCTGACTCATATTTTGGCAGAGCGGAAGTCTGCTGGTGCGAAGCTTTGGGAGTTGCAAGACGACAAAGCAGTCATTTCAGGTGGGAGTGCTGCTTTGAGAGGAGCCTCCCCTGACGCGTACGCCGAAGCCCTTGCAGGCAAGAGCGACTTCCTCCCGTCGAAGGTGACGGAAGTACGGATTGATGACCACTTGGAGGATGAACACGAGCGGGCGCCTGCGGTGCCATTTTTGAGTGCGTGCTTCAAGTTCCTGGACGGCTTCTTTCACAACAATGGCATGTGCCAGCTCTTCTGCGATGATTCCGGTGCTGAGTTGTTGCTCGACCTGGCCATGACGCCAAGCAATCCTTACGACTTGGTGGCCTTTCCACTCTTCGCAAAGATCACCCACGTGTTGAAGACTATGTGCGAAGCTCGATATGCTTTGGTGCTGCCTAACATCGTCAGAAGAACGCAGCTGGCTGTTCTGGGTTTGAAGGATCTCGTTGGCAACGAAAGCCGAAACAGCTCTTTTGACAAGTTCAGCAATCTAAATGAGGCCGGACAGTCTCCATTCCCTGACGGACGAGACGGAACCACTGTTGTGAAGTCCTTGTTGAATACGCATCTGCTTACTCACATCCTTGGACGAACACTGGCGCCGCCGCCATATACCCTTCGACATGGGCACCAAAACAATCATCTGTTCACGAATATGATCCTCACAGATGTCTATATTGAGCTGGTCGATGAGTTGAGTAAGCTTCACGCTGCATGTCTTTGGGAGAATCTTCTCTTGCAACGCAACATGCCGGAGCAGCAGAAGATACGAACTGAGCCCAAAGCATTTGTCATGCGGCGTATTGACGCCAACGGCGTCGTGGAAGTGGCCAATGATCGGACAGAGTCTTCTCGCTCTCAAAGCTCCGCTTCGAATGGACTGAATGACTCGACTTCCAACGAGAGTCGCAGATCTATCCTCGCACTCAAGAACATTCGAGCGATCAGATATCTGCTCAGCCAGGTGCCTATGGGCATTGAGTCATTCTTCCAGTCGCTCGGTCAGGCCATAGTCACTAAGCGTAGCGATTCGACGCTCAAGCAGCATGCAATGGTGGTTGCGGAACATCTTGCGCAGACTATGATCTGGGGCCTCGACGTCCGTCGCAACAAGCCCGACGAGGAACTTCTAGAACTTAGATATGTCTCGCAGATGCTGACCATGATTGGTCGACTGCTGCTTCGGAACTCGTACTCGATGGAGAGTCTTGGCACAAAAGAAGCCTTGACCATGGTGATGATGAAGTTCTATGTGCTTGGAGGATTTCTGAAGCTGAATGACTATCTGTCTCGCTTCGTGAAATTGCTCGCAAAGGAGCAAGAGCAGAACAAAATTGAGCCTCCTGTCAAGGACGCCATCCAATCAATCTTGACTTTCTACGGCCAAGTGGTGCGCTCGAAATGCATCAATGAGGCTCCGCAATCTAGCGTCATCAACAACAGAGACCACAAATTGCCGGACTACTTCCAGCCAGGCCAGCTGTTGGTGGAGATTCGTGACGCGGTCTTGCCTGCGATCAATGACATTTGGCATTCTCAAGATCTTGAGAAATTCACAGACGCCAACATGCGATCAATTGTTGACATCTTACGTATGATCTTGAAAGCCGAGGGAGAAGATCGTGCTCTGAGACGCGAGGCTAATGCCTATCGCCGAGTGCCCGCACACAAGCTTGAATTCAAGCTCACGAATACGACCGGCCTTGAAGAGCTCGCAGCGAAATTCAATAAAACACTTGCAAAGGAAGCACTTTATCGATGCAATCATATTCACAATCAGGCTGAGCAATATTGCGAGTTGCGGGCCAAGGACCCAAGAGTTCCCCGATTCCCCATTCCCGATGGTGAGACACCAAGCAACGAGGTCACAACCTCAGAGAGCTTTGGTCAAGCGAGATCACGATCACAGCCCAGAGTCTCAACAACCTCTGCGGATGAGACTGCTTCTGTTGAGATGGGCAATGCCGGCGATGGCGAGAGCGGAGGTCTCCATAGAGAAGTCGTCAACCCGGATGACAACGGACAAGCACAAGTCTTGCCCTCTTCTGACAACGATACGATGTCTGATGACGACAACTACGGAACCCTTGGTCGCATTCCAAGCGATATGAGAGATGTGGCCTTGGTAAACGATCCTGCCGCCTTGGACGTACTCAACAGTATCGAAAATATACCGGGGAAGGAGACTCGCCAACTTTACGTTACAGTCGATGACCTTGACGAAAAGCGTCAGGCCTTGCGCGCAGATCTCATCGACCGCTGTCTCGACGTCCTGAGCAGTCAGCGAGATATCGCATTCGAGCTTGCTGATTTAATCCAGGCTGCAGTCATGAAATCGAGCGAAGAGCAGAGCACTCGTGCTGAAATTAGCACGACATTGGTGTCCTCACTGATATCACTGAAGGCTGAGGAACCCAGCCAGGAATCTGGTTCGAAGATTCACGCTTACGCACATCTTGTTGCACTCATCTTGCAAGACCGCGACTTCTTTGAGGCGTCACTCGACGAGTTGAAGGACAACTTTGAGAGTCTTGTTGAGTGGGTGGAGCTTGGTCCGGATCAAAAGGCAGCCGACGCGCCTTGGATCGAGACTGTGCTCCTTATCGTCGAGAGAGTTCTTGCAGAGGACGAGCAGCCTCCGGAAAATCCGTGGGAACCTCCTCCTGCCGACAACCCGCTGAAGCCGCTAAAGGAGCTCCCAGAACCACAAGCGATTGTGTCTCAGGATCTTCGCTCGCAGCTTTTTGGCTCTCTTGTCGGCCTCCTGCCCAAAGTTGGCAAGAATGCTTCATTGGCACTCTCCGTCTCTCGCGTACTGGTCATTCTCACTCGGAAGCGGGAGCTGGCGATGCGTCTTGCCGACAGGCTTACTCTCAATCGCCTCTTCACGATGATCCGACAACTCGCAGGATCGGTCGATGAGAAGCTTCAGGCATCTTTCATGCTTATTTTGCGTCATATGATTGAAGATGATGACACTTTGCGCCAAATAATGCGAGCCGAAATTCGTGTTGCGTTGGCGCATCACAAATCTTCCAGGGCGCTGGACACCACCACGTACACCCGCAATCTATCCCACTTGGCAATTCGCAACCCAAAGATCTTTGTCGAGATCACTGGTGAGATGGTCGAAATCACACGCTTTGATGGGAATCCAAATCGTGGCCAACAGATCGGTCTGAAGCGCTCGACTCCTCCAGAACCGAAGCCAAAGGCTGAGTCGTCATCTGCCAAGCCTACTATCGATGGTGACGCTTCAGAACAGCAAAAGATGCCCGAGCCCAAGGGGCCAGTGGTTGAAACTACCGACGGCGTTGTCCAGTTCTTGCTTCGTGAATTGTCCAATTACAGAGTTCTGGAGGACAACATTCCACCAGCATCGAAAGAAGACGAGGACAAATCGACCTCTGGCAGTGCATCTTCTGATGTTGAGATGTCCGAGTCCACGCCCACGCCCACGCCGCCTCCAGCAAACGCTTCGACCGCGGCGGCAGTATCGACTGCTGATCAATCCAAGAATAGTAAGCCTGTCTTCAAGCCTGAGGAGCACACCATCTACATCTATCGATGCTTCATCCTTCAGTGTCTTGCTGAGCTTCTTGCGTCCTACAATAAGACAAAAATGGAATTCATCAACTTTTCGCGCAAGTCGGAAGCTCAGCCTGCAACGCCTTCCAAGCCGCGTGCCGGCACGCTCAACTACTTGCTCAATGCACTCATGCCAGTGGGAACTCTGGAGCACCGAGATGACGTGTCACATCGCAAAAAGGCCGCAACATCGAATTGGGCCACTCAAGTCTTGGTCGCACTCTGCACGAAGACACCAGAGCGACAAAGCGAGCTCCAGGCAGCTGCACCTTCATTCGCCGACTTCTCGGAGCAAGAGCCGGAACTTACATTTGTGAGGAAATTCGTTCTGGAGCATGCACTTCGTACGTTCAAGGAAGCAGTCACATCCGCTGAGCCACTCGACCTCCGCTACTCACGCCTCCTGTCCCTTGGAGAACTCTTCAATCGTATGCTCAATAGCAAGGTTGACCAGCAGAGAGCGAATGTGGTCTCAGCCGGTGCGTTCAGCGCTCATCAGCAGATCGGCCGACTCATGTACGAGAAGAACTTTATTGGCACCCTGACTTCTGCCATCGCCGAGCTTGACTTGAACTTTCCGAACGCGAAGCGCGCAGTCAAGTATATACTTGGCCCACTCAAGCAACTTACAGACCTCGGAGTAACCTTGAGCCAGTCCGCAGAGTTGTCCTCCTCTACCGAGCCCGGAACGAGTACTGAGGAAGACGAAATCTCCTCTGCTACCTCGATTTCGGGAGATGAAGAAGACGATGATCGCGAACACACTCCTGATCTTCTTCGTGACACCTCGCTCGCTGATCAGCTCGCAGATGACGATGAAGATGACGATGAGGACGATGACGATGACGAGATGGGCTACGACGAATACGACGATGGTATGGACTATGAAGAGGAGCAAGTAGCCGACCACGGCGAGGTTGTTAGCGACGAGGACGAGGATGAGCTTGACGATATGGGCGATATCGAAGGTGTTCCAGGCGATGTCGAGATGGAGATCGATGTCATGATGGACGACGAAGACGATGAGGATGACGAGGATGACGACGACGACGATTCTGATGAGGATGATGAGGATGATGTAGATGACGACGACGACGAGCATGGCCATGATTTCCTTGACCACATGGACGAGATCACTGGTGACGACGAAAATGCCAGCCTTGGCGAACACGAAGGCGACTGGGAGGAAGAAGGTATGAACCTCCAGTTCCATGGTGCTGCTGGTGAGGATGGTTCTCCGGATGGGCTTGTCGGACACATTGGTGCAGAAGATGGCTCTGAAGCTGGTGATCGAGACCCTATTGTGCGCATCGACCTCGGGACTGCTGCTGGTGAAGAGGAATTTTTCTAACATGACATGCCGCCTGAGGATGACGAACACCAGGAAGACGAGCAAGACTACGGCTTTGAACCTGAGATCGAAGAGGACGATGACGACGATCAAGATGGCGGTTGGACCTGGGACGTGCAGCCGCCTCAGGCAATACTTCGAGGTGGACACCATCACCATCACCATCATCACAGAGGGCTTGGCGAGATCATGGGTATGATCGGCGGAGACCCATTGCGTCCAATGGGCGCATTCAGCAGATCACACCGAGCTACCCCCAACCCCCGAGATGAGGACGGCGTAAACCCTCTGCTGCAGCGTGGTGGGGCTGCTGGACAAAACAACCGCGACCGCGAGGCTCCTGAGCCTTTCCCAGGCACACGATTCGCTGGCGCACGACGAGCTTTCGTGCCACGCCAGGGCGATCATGTGCTACAGGATCTGGTCGCTGCTGTTGGACCGAATGGCCACACTGGTCCCATTGATGTTGTGGTTCACACCGGTGCGATGCCGGGCCTTGGTGCGCTCCCACCCATGTTTGTTCAGTCACGTCTCGGCGGACAGGCTATGATTGATATTGACCCAACACGCGGCTGGCGAGAAAACGCCGGACTTGGACGCTGGGCAGATCCATTGACTGGTCGAGTGCACGAGCGTGGCAGCGGCCATCACGTCGAAGCGCAAGCAGTCGAGTTCCGGACGAGCCAGACTTCAGCCCGTTGGCAAGAAGAAGCTCGCATGCTCTTCCCTGGGAGATTTCAAGAAAAGGCACTTCAGATTCTCAACATGATCTTCCGAACCTTGGTACCGGCTGCCATGCAGGCAAAGAAGATCCGCGAGGAGCAGGAAGCCGAGCGCCAGGCTGCTGCGGAGAAAGAAGCTGAGGAGAAGCGCAAGCAGATGGAAGCAGAGAAGGCGGAGCGCGAAGCCCAGGAGAAGAAGGAGCGCGAAGAACGTGAAGCGAAGGAACGCGAAGAAGCTGAAGCTCGTGCTCGAGAGCAGGCTGAGCAGGCACCAGAAGGCGACACCCAAGCAGAGGCAGATAACGACATGCAGGGCATAGAACAAGATGCTCCAGAGGGCACAGCCGATGAAGAACAACCAGAAGCGGAGCCAGAACAGCCACCAGCAGAGCGCATTACCATGACGATTAGGGGTCGTGAGCTCGATATCACGAGTCTGGGCATCGATCGGGAGTATATCGAAGCTCTGCCAGAAGAGTTGAGAGAGGAAGTGATCATGGCCCAATATGCTGAACAGCGAAGCCAACAAGCAGAATCCCAGGAAGCACCGAGCGAGATCGATAGATCATTCCTGGAGGCGCTTCCACGTGAGCTCCAGCAAGAGCTTCTGCGCACCGAGCAGCATGATCGACGCCGCCGCGAGCAAGCTGAAGAGAGAAGACGTCGACAGCAGGAAGGCAATGCCGCTCCTGCTCAGGCGGAAGACATGAACAACGCCGATTTCATGGCTATGCTTGATCCCGCTCTCCGACAAGCTGTGCTTCTTGATGCTGACGACACGGTCCTTGCTGCGCTGCCCGAAGATCTTCAAGCTGAGGCCAGAGCGCTTTTTGGAGACAGACGACCTCGCGCAGATGGCGGTCGCGCCGCACGCCATCTCGAAGTCGCCGGAGCTCGTGCGATCTTCGGCCAAGATGCTGGCCGTGAGGAGGAAGCCACTCGTGAGGTCAGACAGCGACGACCTGTTGCTCAGATGCTTGACAAGGCTGGCATTGCCACCCTTCTGCGACTGATGTTTGTGTCTCTCAACCACAAGGCCAAGGCCAACTTGCACGGCATCTTGTCCGACATCTGCAAGAACACCCAAAACCGCGCAGAGGTCATTAGCATCTTGCTTTCGATCCTGCAAGACGGGACTGCAGATGTCAACGCAGTAGAGCGTAGCTTTGCTCAGCTCTCACTTAGAGCCAAGCAACCGTCTGCACCGAAGACGCCACAGCCTCTCAAGCGCAGCTTCACAGACCAGCAAAATGTTCTACCTACCACTGAGCTGTCGCCATTGAACATTGTTCAGCAATGTCTCGGTACGCTCAATGCACTGGCCAACGACAATCCTCGCATTCCTTCATTCTTCCTCAGTGAGCACGAAACTGCCGCTAGCCAGAAAGCCAAGACAGTAAAGAAGGGCAAGGGCAAGGAGAGCAAGGCTGCGAAATTCCCTCTCAATGCTCTGCTGACTCTTCTTGACCGCAAGCTGATCACGGAAAACGCTGCTGTGATGGAGACTTTAGCATCTCTGCTCAAGGACGTCACTGGACCTCTTTCGATTCTCGCACGTCGCCAAAAGGAAGCACAAGAGGCTGCCAACAAGGCTTCTGAGAATCAAGAACAACAAGAATCTGCGAGCACAGATGTCGCCATGGCAGAGTCCAGTGGCACAAGCGGTGCCGCAGAGACTCCTGCTGCGACAAGTGCCAGCACTGAAGCGCCAAAGGAAGCAACCGAGGCACAGCCAGAAGTGCCAGCCACGAAGAAGAAGCATCAAGATCTCACGCCGCCTGAGGTGCCTGATGAGAATATCGGTCTTGTGGTCAATATCTTGGCTGCACGCGAGTGCCCAAGCAAGACTTTCACCGATACGCTGGATATTATCAAGAATCTCTCAGCAATTCCTGGTGCGAAGGAGGTCTTCGGTAAGGAGCTTACACGTCAAGCCCAAGAGCTTGGCCAGACGTTGCTTAGCGATCTCGAAGAGCTTGCTACACAGATACAAGCAGCTCAAACTGGGACCGACCTTCAAGGCATGGCGCTTGCGAGCTTCTCTGCTGCTGGATCCAAGCAGCGCAAGTTGCTCCGCGTCCTGGTTGCTTTAGATCACCTCTTCGATCCCAAGCGCATTCCGCAGAGCACAAACGTCACCGGCACTGTTGTGGAGCAGAAGTTGAAGGAAGACATCCTGGCCACGCTCTATGAGAGCCCGACCTTCGAAAAGCTGTGGCACAGCCTCAGTGCATGCCTCACTGCCATTCGTCAGCGTGGGAACATGGTCAACGTCGCAACGATTCTTCTTCCATTGATCGAGTCCCTCATGGTCGTCTGCCGCAATAGCGCCTTGAAGGAAGCTCCCGCTGTCATCACCTCACCAGCCGAGACGAAGGTCAGCACACCCCCACCAGTCGTACGTATGGATACGCTCTTCTTCAATTTCACCGAGGAGCACCGCAAAGTCCTCAACGAGCTCATTCGCAACAATCCCAAGCTCATGAACGGCAACCTGTCAGTCTTGGCCAAGAACTCGAAAGTGCTTGAATTCGACAACAAGCGCAACTACTTCAGCCGCAAGCTTCATGACCGCCGCGCGGAAGTCCGTGTTGCTCACCCCTCGCTCCAGCTCAACATTCGCCGCGATCAGGTCTTCCTCGACTCGTTCAAGTCCTTGTATTACAAGAGCCCCAGCGAAATCAAGTACGGCAAGCTCAACATCCGCTTTCACGGTGAAGAAGGCATTGATGCGGGCGGCGTCTCGCGTGAGTGGTTCGCAGCAATGGCTCGACAGATGTTCAATCCGGATTACGCTTTGTTCAACCCTGTCGCTGCCGACCGGACTACTTTCCATCCGAATTCTTTGAGCGAGATCAATCCTGAGCACTTGATGTTTTTCAAGTTCATTGGTCGCGTCATCGGCAAAGCGCTCTATGAGAATCGTGTTCTTGATTGTCACTTCAGCCGAGCAGTGTACCGGAAGATTCTCGGAAAGTCTGTGTCGCTCAAAGACATGGAATCGCTTGATTTGGACTACTACAAGTCGCTGGTGTGGATCTTGGAGAACGACATTACTGATGTCACTTTCGAGACATTCTCCGTGGACGTTGACAAGTTCGGCGTCACGGAGACCATCGACCTGATTCCCAATGGTCGTAATATTGCCGTCACCGAGGAGAACAAGCAGGAGTATGTTCGACTTGTTGTCGACTATCGCCTCATCAAATCCGTACAAGGCCAGTTGGACAACTTCTTGGAAGGCTTCCACGACATTATCCCGGCCGAGCTCGTCTCCATCTTCAACGAGCAAGAATTGGAACTCCTCATCTCAGGTCTACCAGACATCGACGTGGACGACTGGAAGAACAATACAGAGTACCACAACTATCAGCAAACTTCACCTCAGGTGCAGTGGTTCTGGCGCGCCGTTCGCAGCTTCGACAAGGAAGAGAAAGCCAAGCTTCTTCAATTCGTTACTGGTACCAGCAAAGTACCGCTCAACGGCTTCAAAGAGCTTGAGGGTATGAATGGGTTCTCCAAGTTCAACATTCACCGTGACTTCAGCAGCAAAGAGAAGCTGCCATCCAGTCACACTTGTTTCAATCGTAAGTCATGTCATCAAACTCCCTACGAGTACAGTTACAGTTCACTAACATGGCTTCCACAGAGCTTGATCTGCCCGAGTACGAAAGTTACGAACACCTTAGACACCAACTCTATACCGCCATCACTGCCGGTAGCGAGTATTTCGGTTTCGCATAAGTCGATGTAGCATAAGAGAGCATATGGGGAATGAAATTCATGCATGGCGTTCTTTCGGGCATAACGAAGGAAAGCATCTTAAATGGCGCTGAGAACGCATGAGGTAGTAGGCTGGGATCCCAGGCGTGTATCATAATCATTGGTCAGCTCTTCGATTCACGTTCGCTTCGTAGATGGAAGTGCAGGTCCATCTGCTTTGCTGCTGGGGTTTCGAAGCTGTTGCAGCTGCTGCTGTATTAAGAATAGGAAAGCAAGAGTAGCTCAGTAGATATTATGAAGGGCCGTAAGGCTTGTTTAGCGTTCAGATTCATCCGTCCGGCTTCAAGTTGGCTGTGAAGTAGTGTTGCCTCCTGAAATGGCTTATTATACCTGCAGGTGCAGGACCTTCGGCATTGCGCACAGCTACAATGAATGGCTTCCGATGGATGAACGTGACTTGAAGCGTGAGCGATTCTGAGCACTCTCAGTTGTTGGCAGAAGCCACAATGGACATCAACAGAAGCGAAGTGAAAATCCAAGTTACGAAACCAATTTGATACAATAATGCTGCGGCCCCGATTCGAACATTTTCTTCATGATTTCATCAGGAATTTCAGTATCTACAGCCTCTCCTCCTCCTATGGCATAATCAACCTTGTGCCCAGTTGTTCGACGTTGCTGTAAGTACAATTTTGGGGTTTCCTCCGAAATGGAAATTTGAAATGCTACCATCCCTCCATGCAAATGCCACTACTCCATGCTGCGCTTTTCAAATGCTTGACCAGATCAAGTCGTATCCATCGTTTCACATGCCGCTGGCACATTCTTCAAGTCATCACCTTCAAGTCATGCTTGAAGAAACAGCCCGCGGCCGTGCTGTGCACATATGCATTTGGCCAAGGCTTGTAGCGTTGTTGAGACGTGTCTGCAGATGCAGTCAGGAATACTGGCTCCTCTCATGGCTGATAGAATGGGCTGGTCATGAGGAATTCGGCGTCTGTGCAGGACAAGATGTTAGAACGGAGTCCAGCTTGGGGATGCGCTCGCATAGGATTCGGCAAAAGAGGGATCGTATGCTGGCATTACGGCTCAGCATGTATTCTCAGACGCCGCCGAAAGGTGCTGTTTGCTTCGACAAGGAGCCATATGGTCCATAAAGCATTTCGGGTACAGAAGTGTTTGGTGCTCGGAGATGATCAGACCAGCGAGTCTTGGGTGAAGGAAATGTTGCTGACTTACCAATATCATCTGTGATTGGGCCTCCTTCATTCAAGAGATCAACGACTTCCTGCCCATCGCGAGGGTCGATCCTGCCCATATCATGATCCTGCTCAGTATGCGGAATGCCGTAGTCCGGCGGTCTCGTGTCAAGTGGCACAGGCGTCGGCTGAGGCTTGCCATGATGGACACGCTCCGAAGGGTTTGTGGTGGTGCTAGAGGCGTTTAGTGTCGTGTCTGTGGCGATTGTGGAGGAGGACCTCTCCTACTCACAACGTTAGCAGTGCACATTTGCCTGGGCATTATCACGTGTATCCTGATTCCCAATGATCGAACTCGTGATCAGCAAGGCCACACGCGGGGACTTTGCAAGTCAGGGCGTGGTCGCTGTGATGGGAATGCGGCGTGCTTGGAGGCTGAGGAGAATGGGTAGGACTAACAGTCTCGACCATCTTGTCGCCTTCCACTCGCACTTCACGATCTCTCAGCTTCCGCATGAGACCTAAGAACTGGCTGTTCTTGAATTTTTCCGATTGATTATGCTTCACCTTCTCGAGAAGCTCTTCTGCTGTTGCAGCAAGCGCATCGTCGTCGTGCGCTTTTTTTTGTTCTTGCTGCTCTTCTTGCTGTGCGGTCTGCATTGGTTCGTACTCTACGTCGCCGCCACTGTGAGCCATGTGCAGCGGCGTGTACTCTTCCATGTCCAGATCATGGCCAGGCTCTCTTAGCATTTCCGTGGCTGCTTGCTCCACCAGAGCCTCGAACTTCTCAGCATTGACCTCATCAATCAGTTCCTGTGCTGTTGGCTCCTGCTCCTGTGCCACGTTCCTCGCCTCCACCTCCGCCTCTGCAGCCTCAGCCATCATGTCATCCCGCGCCTGATCAAATGCTGCAGCAAAAGCAGCTTCATCGAATTGCTCAGTCACAGGCTCTTTGCCTTTGGACTGCACAGCGGGAGCATAACTGGGCTGAAATGGGTGGGAGAATTGGCTTTGAAAGCCATTCAGTCCATATCTGGCTCTTTGCTGAAATGCTTGCGGCGAAGGCGAAGAGTTCTGTGCTCGTGGTGCTGCTTGTGCTACGTGGGCTCGAAAGTCTTGTGCCCAGTCCGCAGAGGTCGGTGCTGGCTGGGAGTGCTGCTGTGGGTTCGGTGGAGGCTGAGATATATGCATTCGCTGGAAATCGGCTGCCCATGATGGTGCTTGAGCCTGAGCTGGGCTGCCCAAGCCGGCGGGCCTCTGAAATTGGAGCCCATTGTCTTGCGGAAGGAAGTTGTGTGCAGCCTGGAATGCTTCAAACTCAGGATCCAAAGCGCCAGCATAGGGATTAGGGGAGCGAAAGGCTTGTGCTGGATGCTGACGAGAGGCGAGACGGTCTTGTTGGAGCGTTCGATCGACATCGGTCTGCTGCTTGAACTGCTGCAGGGCGTTCGATGGCCCGCACACTGCCTCTGCCATTTCGGGAGCAGGGAAAATATGCTATACAGAAAGGAGAGAAGGAAGGTGTCTACATATTACAGGACGGTCGTGTGAGAGCAGCATGAACACATGCACTGCGCCGGCGCCAGCCTTCGAGGCACATGAAAGATGAAAGCCGAGGCACTTCACTCCACTCGCCTCTTCTTTCCCGGCCGGGTGCGGCGACTAGCAAGGCGCGTGCCGTTCCGCGACTCTAGCTCAGCCCTACGCGGACAGGGTAAAGGCAACGTGGAGGTGAGACAAGTGCGCTTGACCACGCTAAACGCGGAGTTGACTATCGATGTAGGGATCCGTAGACGCTAAAGCGGGTGCGTCCCGCACGCGAAAGTTTCATTACGCTAGGATCTTCTATTACGCTAAGCGTTACGCGATATCTATACGCGTATCTTTGCGCGTATACTCTCTTCCTTTCTTTCTATAATATACTACTAGTACGTATCTACCCCTAGCCCCTACCCCTATTCCTTTATATATGCCTATATATATACGCGACGAGCTAATAAGGCGACTTCGATGTCGCAGCTAACCGAGTTCCCCTATACTACTATACCTAAGCCTATAGCTCTGTATATATCTCCTAATATACCGTAAGACATTAAGACCGTTGCCTAGAACAACACCCTACTAGAGCAATCTATAAGTATAGAGACTAGGGCATACATCTGCCTATACTTATACCTATATAGAGCTCCTACCGCAAATATAAGAAGCGCCTCTTATAGGGCGAGTTATTTAATATGCCTAAGATAGAAATCGTAGTATGTAATCTCTCTTCTACCTATGCAATAGGCTAAACTAATGCCTATAGATCTGCCTAAAGACTAACTAGGAGGCCGTACGCACCTATATAGGTAAGGTAACTTGTCGTATACCGGTAGGATCTAAGAACTTCGGTCGCTTCCTAGCTGCCTAGAAGAATCGCGATAGGTATATACAGTATTATACCTATATTACTAGTTATTGCTAATACTATAATAGAAAAGACGAAGACGAAGAGACACTAAAGGAGTTATACGAAGAGAAGAGCTTCTATAGTATATAACTCTGTCTTTGCCTATACGTATGCCTAAAGCTAATACCTTATAGACTATCTGCCGCGACACTTCGGCTCTCGCTATATACATTATCTATAGTATACGTAGCTCCCTGCCTAGAGCTTTGCCTATACTAACGTATATATAGTATAAGGGAAAAGTCGAGCAGCCTAAGGAGAAGGACCGTAGTAGTCGGTACACGCCTAAGACTAAGATAAAAAAGTGCATTAGTAGGTTTAGGCAGCTCTATAGGTAAAGCTTTTTACTAATGTATCCCTTAGATTTCTTCGATAATGCCTAGGATCTATACGAGGTCAAGTATAGCTATATCTTTACCCTTACCTTTGCCTATACTAATCCGTATATAGCCCCGACGCCCTAGGTACACCGAGCAAGGGCAAAGCTAAGGGTAAAGCACCGGCTAAATCTGCCGAGACAATCGAAGACTTAGAGACTGAGTCTAAGTCTAAGTCTAAGAGTAATAGCGAGGTATATATGCCGATCTATGCCTATGCCGCTAGTTATATACTAACTTAAATAGGCCCTTCGTCGTCCGGCGCGGCAAGCACGGTAAGGTATAAATAGTTACGTACATACCTTTGCCTATACTAACGCCTATATAGATTGATCTAACTAAGGCTAACCGCGAGTTCCGTACCGAGTTCCCTAAGGCTATAGTGCCTTGCCTAGGTTGCTAGGCTAAGAAGGCTAAGAAGAGTAAGTCTAGAGCTTTAGCTATAGCAATACCTATACTAACGCCTATAACAGACTGCAACCTTAGTGCCGATACCTATAACTACACTAAGAACTACAACGTCGTTATCCTTACAGGATAAGGGTATAGATATAGGTATAGGCACGGGTATAGGATAAACATAGGATAATCATTGCCTATATAGGCACGTATATAAGTATAGAACTAGCTACTAGTTGAAAGCCCCGGCTATAGTTAGACTTGAAATCTAACTATAGCTAAATCTTCTCCGCACTCGTAACTTCCTATATACGCCGTGCTATAGCTATAGGTCGCCCTTTACAATATCGTAACTGCTTTCGAGGCTTCTAGAGTCTAACAAAGGTAGCTTAACTAAAAAACAAGGGGGATAACGAAAGGCTAGCGGTTATATCCTAAGAATAATATAAGCTATACTAGTACTAATAAGTACTAACAGCTAGAAACTAACAATAATTATATATATACTAGGATTTATAGGTAGTAGAAGCTACAGTTTAGACGAATTAGTATAGAAAGTTTGAAATAATAGGGGCTATATTAGTAAAGTTACCTAGATCAAAATAATTAAAACTAGTATATAGCGGGTAGGTCCTTTTTAGTATAGATACCTAGAATTTTATAACTGCTAGTTTTAGTCTAAAAGACATAGAGATACCGATCGATATTATACTATAGCGTTACTAGTAGGCTGGTTTTTTATATAGGACAGATGCTACTACTAGTACTATACCTATTCTCTAGTCTTTAGCTATAGCAGTAGGGCGTTATTATCCCCTACTGTTAATGGAATAAAGGTATAGTCTTTAAAAAGTAGGTTTAGGTATTCTTTTTAAGTCAGCTATATACTAGCGCTAGTACGTATCTTATAATGCCCTAAGGCCTATATACTGTTCTATCGAATACGTTATACATATTGAATCACACAAACGTACAGAAGTAGTAGTACTCTAGTTTAATACTACCCTATTTTGATTTTTATATATATATATATATATATATATATATATATATATACTACCGTATAGGCCTATATACCGACTAACTAATATTAAACTATATCTTAATCTCTAGCGTAGCCTAGTATCGGGTCTCGTATTACTCGGGAGATAATACGCTACTTACCCGCTTTCCGGCTAATAGTGCTATTCTATCGGGTATAGTCTACGGATCTACTAGTAACCCGCTTTTTTAGTTTAGTATACTAAGGTCGGCGAGGTATGTTTCTAACTAGTATCGAATTGCTCTAATACTATGCTATACTTTTAACGTAGCAAGCTAGATATATAGCTAATCGTATAGATATAGGTGCTTTAGCTAGGTATTACCTACCCGCTCGCCTATACTAAATAGGACAGTATAGGCTATAACCTAGAGATAATCGGCTTTCTATACTAGTAGGCCGGGAAGGGTAATAGTACTTATATCTACTACTTTAAAGTCGGTAGCAATCGCACTACTACTAGTGCCTATTTCGATTTTATAGGTTAGTTTAACAACAAGGATTTGCTACTCGATCGTATATATCTAGAAGACTAGTTTGTATACCTGCTATACGATCTAATTCTAGCTAATACTAAGGTCGCCGACTATATTATATTTCCGAATTGTAGTATATTAGACTAGGACGCTAGTAAGGCTCGTGCTATTACTATAGTCCGCGGCGCAGACGAGTAGCATATCGATAGTATCTAGAGAAGCACGTTTTACTATAACTAAAATATTCAGCTACCGCCAACTAGGCAACCCTAAGCAGTACCATAAACGTTTACTATAGTCGGCCCAAGATAGTATCATATACTATCGCAGGTTAGCGTACTAGCATTGCTATACCCTATAGTAGGTCGGGTTAGTTTAGTTTAGTTTACTAAGCCAAAATTCTAGGTTAGTTTAAGTTAGTTTGCTAAGCAACTATACGAGTAGCAGGTTAGAACTATAGAATTAGTCGGTTTCTAACAAGTATAGGAATATATACGTAACTTAAAGCAAGCCCTTTTTAAGACTAGTACTAATAGAATTTTCGAAGACTTTTATTTCGGACGTCTAATAAAGCATAATATACTATATATATACTTAGAGAGTATTTATCGCGCGCTATATAGCGCCGTATAATAGCGGCATATTTTGTATATAGAAACGCTTATAGAGGATACTAAGAATATCTATCCTACTAGAATATCTATCCTACCTACTACTATCTCGAATTTAGATATTCTAACCCTTAAGAATCTAATCTAGGGCTTTAAAATCCTTACCTATAGTCGTAACGCGATTCACGTAGATAGCTATAAGGACAATAGCTAAAATAGTATTAGTATAGTTCCAAAAGAGGTAGTAAAATTTAGTAGGAAATTCTACCTAGATATCTTCCGCAGTTACTACTTTAATAGTAATAATACTACTATATATAGTCTAACTATCTAGTATAAAGACCCGGCTAGAGGTACTAGCTACAGTAATCTTATAAGTAACCTAACTCTATTACTAGGAAATATAATAAATATCTATACTACGGTAGGCTATACTAAATAAGTTAGCTATTTAGTAGGAATAGGCCTACTACCGTCTCTATATACCGGCTCCGAGTGCCGACTATGCCTCTAGATTTAACTCCCCCCTATCTCGAAGGCTAAGGTACCGAGTGGAACCCCTGTACCTTATGTCTGCTCGGTTGTCGCGGAGCGCTTATAAGTAAGATATTAAAAAAGTATATAAAATATACGAGAAGAGCATCCTAGGATATAGGTCGTTAGTAAATAATAGTAGTACGCCTAGTTATTTATATAGTACGTTACTCTAAACGACTATGAGCCTATATTATCTCGTACTTCGCTTATAAGACTATATT
The DNA here is from genome assembly GCF_000340215.1 of Pseudocercospora fijiensis CIRAD86. Lineage (NCBI taxonomy): Eukaryota > Fungi > Ascomycota > Dothideomycetes > Mycosphaerellales > Mycosphaerellaceae > Pseudocercospora > Pseudocercospora fijiensis. Next base: position 9,000,562 of record NW_006921532.1, read on the forward strand.
ATATACGACCGGGTAAGTATAGTAGGGAGGTAGAGGTAGTATCTTAGGACGAGGCTTCTATATATCTTAGAATCTCTTATACGGGCTATACGTTCTTCTTCGTTAGACTCGTAGGTAGAGTCGTCGCTAGACTCTACTAACTTGTGCTATCGATCTCCTCCCTAGTTATCCTAGCTATACGAGTAGCGGTAAGCGATAATACCTAGATCGTATAACGATCTCTCCCCTTCTTTAGTTATATATACTTCTACTTCTTAGTATAGTTAAACTACGAATACTATTAAGGCAAGCCGGGATATGGCAAGAAACTAGTCTAAATATAGCTCGTCTCCGTAATAATCGAGTAAACATAAGGCGCTAGGTTTCTACTTCGTACCTTATATCTAGGTATAACGCGGGAATAAAACTAGGAGTATAGCCGGTATATATAGCTAGTAAAAGGATGCGAAAGTGTGCCTCGTCCTGGGTTAATGTAGCGGCTAAATACAAATCCTAATTAATCCGCTATAAACCGACGCCGAATCTTAGCTAGAAGCTATATATTTTTATATTAAAGAGCAACCCGCTTCGTATAGATAGTAAGGAGGTTAGAAAGCTTAAACTCGGTTATAAGAAATATCTAGGGTTGCGTTGGTCTACTTTACCCCTCGCCTACGTTCGGGGATTTGAACTATACGTAAAGTCGCACTTTCTTAGTAGGCTATACGTAAAAGTCGACGATAGCACTATTATAGAGTAAATATAATGGGAAACTAGATATAAGTGCGATAAGAGATGAGAAACAGTAGATTTCCGCTATATTAGTAGCTAGTAAATTGCGACTAAGGACCTTAATCCGGCCTCTTAGCAAAACTCTAGTCTACTATATAATCGATTACTTTATATATCGGCCTATATATCTATTATGTAATCTACTACCCTCTCCGCCCTCTCTACCTTAGTTAACCGCTTAGTACGTACCCTCTTTATATTTTCGCCCTTTTTACGCCCTATACCGAGTTTTCTATACTCTTTGTATACTAGAAAGAAAGAATACGAAGAATACGCGCCTTAGAATAAGGTAGACTAGCTTGCTAAGGATTATATAAGAAAACGGCGGTAGTAAAGTCTATAGCTATAATATACTCGGATAAGGCTATATATATAATATTTAGACTCGCGGTTCCTTACTATACCTACCTAGATATCCGAATAGGACTAGAATATACGATTATATCGAGGTTTACGTATAGCCTACTAAGAAAGTGCGATTCTATATATAGTTGAAATCCCCGCGACTACGGGATAAAGTATAACTAACGAAACCCCGGATACCTTCGTAGCTTTCGAGAGATTACTAATCGCTATAGCCGTAAATTATATACTAGACTTAAAATCTAATATAATTACTTAGACGAGTCGCTAGAAGGGAGTTATAGAGATTAAAAGCTCGGTCTACCTTTTATCTTAGAATAGCCGGATCTCGCGAAGGGTAATAGTATCCGGTCTAAGGCGCCGCTTTTTTATCGTCTAAACCTACCTTTTACCCTTTTTTATAGAAGAATAGCTTTTCTTCGTAATAGTCTTCGTCTGTCTACCTTTTTAGCTACTCTATCCTTCTTATATCTACCTAAAGTATTCTTATTTCGTAGTACTGTTTTCCGAGTAACCCCCTTCCCTTATATATACTATATATAGTATTCCTCTTCCGATATTTCGTTCTCGCTACGGTCTTCCTATACTTAGCTTACTTTACTCGTACTCTATTCTAAGTTCTAAAGGTATCTTTATATACGTTCGGGCGACGAAGGTATATCGCTAAGACCTAGAAAAATTAATAAGCCTATAAATGTAAAGAGATATTTATACTTCTGATACTCTAGACTAAATAGTCTTCTATTAAACCGTCCTAGTCGGTTATCGTTAGATTCGTAATTAGGATAGTCCGTATCCTTACTAGGAAGTGTTATAGAATATCTCTTTACGATTATAGGCTTATTAATTTTCTAGGTTCTAGCGATATACCTTCGTCGTCTAAGCGCATATAAAGATACCTTTAGAGCCTAAAGGGCAAGGGTAAAGCAAGCTAAGTATAGGGAGACCGTAGCGAGAACGAGATATCGGAAGAGTAAGACTCTCCGTAGTATATATAAGGGAAGGGGGTTCCTCGGAAAACAGTACTAAAAAAACAAGAAGGCCTTAGATAGATAAGAGAAGGCTAAAAGGAGTAGGTATACGAAGACTATCGTAAAGAAAAGTTATTCTTCTATTAAAAAAAGGGTATAAGGTAGGACTCGACAATAAAGAAGTAGTACTTTAAACTAGGTACTATTACCCTTCGCTAGATCCGGCTATTCTAAGACAAAAGAGGGACCGAGTTTTTAATCCCTAAGACTCTCTTCTAGCGACTCGTCCGAGAAATTATATTAGATTTTTAGTCTAGTATACGATTTACGGCTAAGGCGATTAATGCTCTTTAGGAAGCTACGGAGGCATTTCTTATAACCGAATTTAAGCTTTATAACCTCCTTGCTATTTATACGAAGCGGGGTACTCTTTAATATAAAGATATATAGCTTCTAGCTGAAATTCGGCGTCGGTTTATAGCGGATTAGTTAGACTTTGTATTTAGTCGTTAGATTAACCTAGGAGGAGGCCTATTTTCGCATCCTTTTACTAGCTATATATACCGGCTATACTCCTAGTTTTATTCCCGCGTTATACCTAGATATAAGGTACGAAGTAGAAACCTAGCGCCCTATATTTACTCGGCTATTATAGAGACGAGCTATATTTAAATTGGTTTCTTCGTATATCGCGACCGAGTAGATAGTTAGCGAAAGGGCGATAGAACGTTTATAATACGTCTCTATTTAGACCTAAAATACAAAGGTCCTAAGGAGCCCTAATATACTAACTATAAAGAGATTCTTTAGTATTAGCACTTTAATCCTCTATACTACGAGGCAGATAGTAAGCCTACGAGAGAGAAATTTTAATAAGAGATTCTCTATAATACGTAGCGCTATTATATAGCGACAGATACGTACTAAGTCCGGCAACTCGAAGAAGAATTAAGATAGCGACTAAGG
>NW_006921532.1:9014914-9018885 GCF_000340215.1 Pseudocercospora fijiensis CIRAD86
TAGTATATAGTTAAGTATATATATAACGAGATTATAGTAGAGTACTCTATTAGGGTCGAATAAGACATACTAAGTGTATACGCAGATACATGGCTATACGTTTGCGCATATCGGATCGGGAGACCGGCAATCCCGGATACGAAGATTCTATTATGCTAGGATTATATATCACGCTAAGTAAGGATATAATATCTTTGCGCTTTTCTATACGCTCGAACCCTCTTCTTCTTTCTCTACTACAAACTACTCGTACGTATTAGACCTAGAGCCCTCTATATATACCTATACGCATTCCTAATCCGCTTAGTACTAGAATCAATTCTAGTGTTTATATATACATCCGCACAAAGCTATACGCATAGCAGTCGACTATGCCGTAGGATATTAAGGGCTACGTATTCCCGAGCTCGCTCGTTAACGGTAGCGTAAGTACATTCCTATAGCTATACGTCGCTATATACTAATGCGCAAATAGAGTAGCTACCGTAAGTACAAAAAGCGTCTGCTTAGTAGCGAGCTAGTCCCTCTACCAATTCTAGATGTCGTCGTAAGCATTCTTCTACCCTTACCTATCTATATACTTATATGTATAGACATGCCTAAAGAAGAAAGTGCCCGCTGTTCGCCTTTTTATAGGTGAGGTCGTTTGTCGTATGCCGGCTAGTACTAAAAACTAGAGTCGATTTATCGACGCTATAGAGGATAACGGGTATAGTTATACTATTACGCATATCTATATGTAGCACTAATCTCTATAGTAATAAGAGTTTGGAGGATATATACGACGAGGAGGGTATGTGTTATATATAACCTAGCCTTCGCGCATACCTATGTGTTCTGCTAATACTTACGTAGATAATATGCCGCGATATAAGGACACTCGCGACGCATATTTAGCACGGGGTATATATTGTCCCCGAATAGATCTGCTTATACTTATGCCTTTATAGTATAGCGGCGTCGTCGAAGAGGGACGTAAGGAAGATAGCAAGCGGGATACCGGCGGTCGCTATACCCCGGAAGATAAGTTGAAGCGCTATATAGGTATAGCTATACCTATACATTTGCCTATTAATTCCTATTAACGAGCCTTAGAATTCTACGACTGCCTCTAGGAGATGTACGAGGACGAGGCGCGAGAGTATGCGTAAGTCTACGATTATAGATATGCGCATTCTAATACCTATCTAGCAAGGGTCCCTCTAAGGCGACCTCGAAGAAGGCCGATATAGGTAGCGACGAGACTAGCGACGAGGGCAGCGACGAGACTAGCGACGAGGCTAGCGACGCGGCTAGCGACTAGACTAAGAACGAGGCTAAGAGCGAGGCTAAGAACGAGGCTAAAAGCAAGGCTAAGAACGAGGCTAAAAACAAGGCTAAGAACGAGGCGAAAAGCAAGGCTACCGATATAGCTACCGACAAGCCCTCTACTAAAGGTCCTAAGACCCCGACCGTAGTTATTAAGTCGTCTACGGAGGACGAGGACGAGGACGAGGAAATGGATTCTAGGTCTAAGCAAGGGTATATACTTAGATATAGTTATAGAGACTTGTCGCCGCTAATATATATAGCAAATTCGAGCTTGTACTTGCCTCGAAGTCTAGTAGGGTAAGTATAAGGCTGGCCTTATCTATGCTTATACTAATGCGCGTAGGTTAATAGGACGCTTACAAACAACGACTTCAAAAGGCGCTTCCCTAATATAGCCGTACCCTATAATACTTATAAGGCCGCCGGTACGAAGACGAGTATGCCTATCTATCCGTTTTAGTCTATTAGTATACTAACGGATATATAGACTGCAAATGGGGTAACTATACCTGCGAGAATATAAAGGCATACGTACTCTAATCTATAGCTACACCTACGCGTATAGACAAGAGTACCGCAGGGCTCGTACTAGGGAGAGGGATTCGTTAGGGAATTAGATAGCTATACGCATACAACCGGTTATAGCTATAGCTCGCGCGTTGATTTGGCTTTGCGCTAGCTAATGTTTGGCTTAGCGGCGGTAAGAGTATATAGATTGACATCCTATAGCGTTTGGTATACAGTAATTTATATACAAACCTATACGCCGACCTATACGCATAGCGAAGTTTACACTACTGCTTATAGCATAGCTCGTATATAGAGGTATAGCTAACGTTATACTATTTTCCGCAACTTCTTTAATCGCTAAGACGTACTTTAGCTAGCGTCGACCGAGTTAGCGGCGGGTAGCGGGAGTTTTATATATACGGCTATCGCTATGCTTATACGTCTAGCTATAGCTCTGTTTACTCGATACCCTCTCGAACGACGCGATAGCAGGCAGCTAAGATGTATTGGTATAACTATGGACATATCTACGCCTATAACTCTGCTTACCTAGCGGACGGCTATTACCGGGGCGCTAGCCCCTTTACCGAACGAACAGAAGGAGCGCTATATGTTTAGCCAATGTCTCGCGCATATCTACGCATAAATAATGCTCTAGATCTGCGTATCTTTGCTATTTCTTTAATATACAAAGTATATAGTTTAAGTTGTATTCCTATATAGTAGAATACCCTATGCTATTTTTTATTAATTCCTATTTATATATATTAATAATACTCTATACTATTATAATTTGCGTTGTTACTATCTCTCTCTCTCTCTAAATTTTCTCGTTATATATATATTAATAGAAATATAATCTCTACTACTATTATTCTAGTTACTGCCCCTCTCCTAGCATACAAATGTCTTCAGGTATGCGCAAAGGCAATACTATAGCTATGCATCCGTTCCTCCGTTTTAGTAATAAAGGCTTAGTATTATTTAATATTAGTATAAGACTATTACGCTAGTGTAATATAAAGTAAATAGTTTAACTTGTTTACCTATATAGTAGAAGACCCTATATATATATAGCTAAAAAGATCTTTTTATTTTTTTTTAGATTTATACTTATTAATAATACTCTATACTATTACAATTTGCGTTGTTACTATATCTCTCTCCCTCTAAATTTTCTCGTTATATATATCAATAGAAATATAATCTCTACTACTATTATTCTAGTTACTGCCCCTCTCCTAGCATACAAATGTCTTTAGGTATGCGCAGAGGCAACACTGTAGCTATGCATCCGTTCCTCCGTTTTAGTAATAAAGGCTTAGTATTAATTAATATTAGTATAAGACTATTACGCTAGTGTAATATAAAGTAAATAGTTTAACTTGTTTACCTATATAGTAGAAGACCCTATATATATATAGCTAAAAAGATCTTTTTATTTTTTTTAGATTTATACTTATTAATAATACTCTATACTATTACAATTTGCGTTGTTACTATATCTCTCTCCCTCTAAATTTTCTCGTTATATATATTAATAGAAATATAATCTCTACTACTATTATTCTAGTTACTGCCCCTCTCTTAGCATACAGATGCCTTTGGGTATGCGCAAAGGCAACGCTGTAGCTATGCATCCGTTCCTCCGTTTTAGTAATATAATTATTATAGTTAAAGCTTAGTTTTGTCCTACTTTATTATCCCTTTACGCATACCTATGCACTAGCGATTAGGCACTCCCTATTCTATGCGAGATACAACATAGGTATGCATATATCTCACGCTATAGATATGCGCCCCTTCTCCCGTTTTAGTAATAAAGGCTTAGTATTATTTTATATTAGTATAAGATTATTACGCTAGTGTAATATAAAGTAAATAGTTTAACTTGTTTACCTATACAGCAGAAGACCCTATATATATATAGCTAAAAAGATCTTTTTATTTTTCTTTAGATTTATACTTATTAATAATACTCTATACTATTACAATTTGCGTTGTTACTATATCTCTCTCCCTCTAAATTTTCTCGTTATATATATTAATAGAAATATAATCTCTACTACTATTATTCTAGTTACTGCCCCTCTCTTAGCATACAGATGCCTTCGGGTATGCGCAAAGGCAACGCTATAGCTATGCATCCG